>NC_081524.1:36007807-36337182 GCF_030273125.1 Centropristis striata
TCATCTGCAAAAGTATGCCTTAAAGCAAAAGAAAGTATTTGGAAAGAATAAAATGCAGAAGTTTTTACAGTATAGGATGTGTAGGTGGATGTTTTGCCGAATAGAACTCGAGTGGATTAAATCACATTTTAACTCATTGGCCATATTTTTTACTTTGCATCAATTACTATCCAAATATTACAAGAAATATCAACTCCTTATATTGTTGAAGCATAGATCACAACTGCAATATCATCCCACAGACACCTGCCAGACAAAAATAGAAACAAACTATAAAAAAAAGGCTTATACGCATCTTTCATTATAAGAGATAGTGCAGACCTCAGCTCCTGACAGAACATCTAACTAATGCCCTCTGGCCTACACCTGTTCCTTTTCTGATACCAGCTTCTGATACATTGATCATGTATTACTTTCCTCTAATGGAATGGTTAAAATTGATATCATATCTCCTTTATTTATTCTTCCACTGAGGTGCTTGTTTGAGCTAGGTGTACGGATCAAGCCCCTTGGCATTACAGCATCTATGTGTCTGAAATTGTGTGTGTTGGCAACTGCGGCATCAATCAGAGCTCAGCTGTGATTGTCAGCCTGATTGTCCGTTATATCCCTGTGGGCCTGGAGGCCTTGGTGTGTGTAATTCATGTGCGTACGCGTGTGTAAGAGGAAGACATCGTAAGAAAGTGCATGTGTAATGCACACATCTATACATCCACATTAATCTATAATTGCTGCTGAAACTAATGCTTCGGCAATAGCGGTATGATTATGATTATCACTGGAGGCCACACCTGAAGACACAACAAATCATACATGCATAGGAAGGCCTATCTAGCCAACGAGTCTGATTGCTGTTCAAGGCTAGCCCTCCAGTCGTCCTATTAGAATGAGAGAAATGTATGTATGTGTTTTGATAAGGGGAGAAAAAAAAATCATGAGCTGCAAGGCCATCCTGGTGGCTCTGTGGGATAAGGCGAGGATCATGTACTCCTAATGCCTGATTGGGTTAAAAGGCGGCTCATGACCTTTGATGCATGTACTATCTCGGTCTCCTTGCTTTCCCCTTTTTTTCTTACTTTTAATAATTGTGCAAATCCAAATAAAAAAGGTGATAAAAGTGATTGGAATTTTGGTGGGAGACTGATAAGACCCAGTTGTGTGTGCTGCCGAGAGGAGAAGAGAGGGGGAAAAGGAGCAGTCTGTAAATGTAACAGCCTACGAATGCTTTTCTACGTGTAAAGGGTGGTCGATTTTAAAACAAATGGAAAGGAAGTGGGCGAAAATATACACATGCCCACATTGAAATGTATGAAGAATTGCAGAATTGTGCTTTATGCCCCCTCTAACCACCCAAATTGCAGTTCAAATGTCTGTCTGTCCTATATGAAGCCATGACAGTAGACAATGCTTCAAACATATGTAAATGCACAGAAGCTAAAACATTCTTAAATGGATGCTTGACACCAATTAATAAATTCTGAGTTATAGTTTTGAAAAATGGCCAGAGAAAAAGTTTCAGCTAAGCATTATGATGTCTAAGTGATGCTGACCTTTGATATTGTAAATGTTAAACTTTTTAAATTGTATCCTATTTTTAAATTACATCATTCACATTTGTGTAAAAGGTAGAAATAATTAGTGTATCAATGCTTGGACAAAAATGTTTGTTTTGAGCCAAGAGTGACCTTTGAAGCTCTTTGTTGCTTGTAAGCTGCACAATTATTGTTGGAAAAAAATACATTAAATAGTTTTTTAAGCATGTTTGCTTGTTATATTTTCATCTTTCACATCCCTGTGGCATTCTCAACAGAACTAGAAATAAGACTTGTTCAGTCCATGTCAACCAATGTCAAGGAAGCACTTAATAACTATCATTGTATAGCACAAACCGCCCTCTTTCCTCTCTTGTGTGTGCACAGAGCACTGACAGGGGATTGAAGTGTTCTGTGATGTTACATGTTCACTCTTGGACGCTCACCATTTTGAATCTCTTCATGGGCTAATGATTCTGTGTCTGTGTGTATTTTCATGTGTGCAGGCATATGGCTTTGTGTTATGCTTGTGTCCTCTTCATATGTCCCACTGATGGTACATTCTGAAGTGGTGCAATGATGGACTGTCAAGTACTCTGCTGTTTTTCTCTCTCAGGTATCCAAGGACAAGAAAACAATAGAGGAACCAAGGGCGTACAGAAAGGAAGGGAAATAAAAGGGACAATTTGATTTTCTTTTTTTGCATTGATTTCTTCTTCCAGTCTCATTATAATCTATTTTTTCCTTTTGTACGCTTTTTTTTATTAGACAGGATCCACAGGTGAGTGACAGCAAGTCTCAGCTGCAGCAGGGGGCGGAAATATGGGAAAGATTGTTAGCTGAATTCATACAAGCAAAAAGATAAGATCACTGTAAATTGCTTTACGATTTCAAACCTCCCCTTTAATGTATTACTCATTTTCCTCAAAGTTTCTTTCTTCAACTCTAAATGAGATTTCGGTAACGCTTTATATTAAGGTCCTTGTAATAACCATTAATTAACAAGTAATAAGGCCCTTGTAAGTCCTTACAAGATGCTTATTAACATTATTGTGTTTATAAGCTTATATAAGTGTTAATAATGGCATTACAGACACCCATGACCCACCCATTATGTCTTTGCCATGCCTTTATTAATCTTATTTTGTTTGCTTATTGATATTAAAATATACTTTATTGCTCATCTATTATAAGTTAACTAGAAGTTAACTATGCTTTTTGCAACTACCGGATCTAAAGCGAGAACAATGCCTTATTACTTGTTAATTAATGGTTATTAAGGACCTTATTATAAAGCGTTACCGCGATTTCTTATGTTTTTAATTTTAATACTGCTTAGTATAATAAGAGCAGGTTCACACTTTATTGTAGTAGCAAGACAAATGTTAGGACAAGTGAAAAAGCTACAAAAACAAATAAACATGAAGAATTTAGGCCAGGGAAAATAAGAAATATAGAAGTAATTCAGACTGTGGCTGGTTCAGCTATAAAGGACAAAAACGGGAGAAATTGCTGATAGGTCAACTTGATGCAAGGAAGGGGACACTGATGAAATGTTAAATTTCTATAGGGAGAAGTGGGCAGAAAGAAAAGTAGTAGAACTCTGCAAAGCCTTGGGCTATTACTGGTATAGACACAGTACAGCATGGAAAGAACATTGGGTTGGAAAGCGCTGACAGTACAGATCACATGTATATATGAAAGGTCACACAGCAAGGGAAGCATGAAATCTACAGAAAATAGTTCCCTATGGGAAGACGGCAAGCTTGAGGTGACAAAAAATAATGTATACTGAAAGGCAAGTCACCCAAAAGGCATTTGGGCCATTCTGGCAAGTTCAGCAAGAAAAGACTGTGACAGCCACAGATTGTACAGATGACAGTACCATGGAGGAAAATGGACATTTTATGTCTCAAGCATCTTACACCATTCCTCATTATCCAATGATGTGCATTTTCTTTATTGGGTTTGTCTTGTTTTCCTTCAGTTTATCTACTGGTACTGTAAATCACATTATGATATATAAATAAGGCTCAGGTTGAGGTATTGTACCCTTGTCACTCACATTTTGCACCCTTGTCTGTTGAACTTGACCATTTTTTTTTTCGAACCAAAATGATATAAGGAAATGCATATTGAATATTAAGTTAACTGGTTCTTATTTCTATCTTATTACTTAGACGGGGCAGATTCATGTATATGTATAGGGCCATATATACTGTATGTGTGTATGTTTATGTATATCTGTTTAATGGTGCCTATGTGAGTATGTGTATGAATATGCATATGCATCTAGCCTACGCTGTTTTAGTTTATCTTGTTTATTTTTTCGGTTCGAAAAGAAGAATTAATAAAATTAAAATAAACCCATCCTAAAAATAACCCTGCGTCCTAGCCAGGATCACACTAAACCACAGACTTTTGGAAGAAATGACTACAAACCTAAAAGAAATTACAAACAGTACAACTGTGCATGAATAGTACATATGGATTATTAATAATACTGTTTCTTAAGAGCTGGCATGAATGCAGCTGAACTGCTGACTGAATACAATACAGTCAGACATTCCTTTTCTACAAGAGATCCTGCTTTCACAGCTGATGATTTTTTTTTTCATACACTGGATTGATCGCGTTAATTCAAACAGAACCTTAAAGCCTTTTTTTTTTATTAGTGATCCAAAGCCATCAGGTATACAGGTAGTAACAAAAAATCATTTAGCAGTTGAAGTAAAGAGCCATGCATCTTTACTCAAACCTTTGTAAGCTCTCACAGCAACATAAATGCACCATAGGTTGAATACACTCTTCAAGTAATAGAGTACATGCATTCTTGAGGTTGAAGAAAAAATACAGAATGTCACTAATGTGTTTATGTGAGTGATATGGACTGTGGGTGGAAAGAAAAGAAGCAGAGATGAATGCAGTATGTTTTGTATTGGCCACAGGGTTTCAATGAGTTGACAAAGCAACACTGATGTGTGTGTGTGCTTATTAGCTGATGTATGGTCAATGTGTGAGTATAGTATGAGGTGAAAGCTGTAGTACAAATCAATTTATGTGTCAGAGAAAAAAAAATGTGACAGGATCTCGGGAAGACATGTATGGGCATAACAACCCAATGACAGACAGTGTGCACACTGAAAACTGGCAACCCAAAAGAAAGGGATTTCCATCAAATCATATAGAGAATATCCTACTGTTGTGATTATGTAATTTGCTATAACAACCCACTCTTTCTAGGTTGAGAGGAGATTAATTTATTATGGCTGCTTGGAGGCCACAGGCTCACGGAGCGCTGACACAAACCCACACTGATGTATAAATTCTTACTGGCCAATCTACGGACAAAGTGGAGACTATAGAATGATATGCAGGCTTTCATATGGATTTATGTAAGTGTCAAGTGTACAGAGAATGGATCTGGACAGTCGGAGAGAAACGTATTATGTTGCTTATTGGTCTAATCCACATAGAAAGACAGGCTAAAAGAGAGAGATCAAAAAGAGCGGAGGTCCATACACTGTGCTGCTTGGCACATTCTAACTTAATCAACTTCAGTTTTAAACATGCTCAAAACAGCACGATCATGTTTTTATTCTTTAATATCATCTAGCAGTTGGCCTTATCATTTCATTCATTTTTAGCATATATAGATTGAAAATAGCTGAGAAGGCCTGTTTTTAATAAGTCTACTGTGTATACTGCATATATAATAGATTCAAAAGAAAAAGTGAGGAAATACTATTTGGGGAACACGAAATACATTCTAGTAACAATCTCCTTCACTCCAGCCAAAAATCAAGCATAACTCCATTAACTCCATATTTAGCATAATACCTTATGTCACTCTAGCTTGTGTCTAGTTCAAAAAATCTTCCTCAATTATGAGACCATCAAGCAGAAATAAATCCACTGCGTTATCTCTCTAAATCCTTGTTTCATCCTTTTTGTTTCAGTAAATCCATCTTTACCAACATAGATGAAAACATGAGAGGGGAAATCATTTAAATGTCTAAAAAAACAATAACAAAAACAACAAAAATTCAAGATAGACAAGTCAAAATTATCATCGGTAAAAGTCAGACTGGCTTCAGCAAGATGGGGCTTGAATGAGCAAATGGCTCACAAAGGGGGCAATATTAGCACTTCAATGGTGTTGATTGATTTATGGTGGCGAGGGGGTGTGGGGAATCAGGTTGAATTGACTGCGCGTGCACGCATACTGACACACACACACACACACACACACACACACACGTACACACGTACACACACACACACACACACACACACACACACACACACACACACACACACAAACTCACACACATGCACACTCAGACATAATGAACATTAATCAAAGGGAGCAGGTAGTAATCAGACGGAGCTTTAAGAGGCTAGTCTGCTAGTGCACAGCTGTGCCATTCAAACCGAAAGACACCAGAAGCAGGCGGACAGAGAAAAAAGCTCAATCCCTCAGCTTTTACTCAAGACCAGTAAAGCTCACAGTAGTTACAACCTCGGACACTCATAAGAGCAATCTTGTTTACCGTACTTATTAAACCACTTAAAAAAAGGATGCTTAGTATGTTGCAATAAGTGTCTAATGCTTTGAGTGAAAGAGTTATTGTGAGCTATGTCTTGTAATGGTTGTGGTTGAGATGTGTGGGCTTACAGCAGTATAAAATAGGTAAAGTGGCTGACAATCTGAAAGAATCAATATACTTCAGAAGTACGGGTGTGAACAAAACAGTGAATGAGTAAGTGTGAATTTGCAGCACAGACAGAGGCATGTTGGCAGGCCCAGCCAGCTTTTATTGTGAGCTAATGACACGAATGCAAATGAGGGGCCGATCTAAATGGCTTAAACATCATTTGAATATGCATTATAGCAGCCTGTGTCATTTCTGAATGTGACTCTGTCTCTCTGAATGTGTGTGTGTGCATTGTTTAGGGGCTGATTTTGCAAATAGTATTCTCTGATCAGCTGTCTTAATAACAGGAATAGGGGGAACAATATCCCAGGATCATATGTGTGTTGTTCCAAATCTGCTGTTAGTGTGAATGAGCTTTTCAAATGGCAGGTAAAGAAGTACTGCTTCATAGAGTGTGTTTTTTTTTCCTGTGTGCATCATGTATGCAAATGTATCTGTGAGCAACTCGGAGAAGTGATTACTTCTGTGTGTGTCTCTTGTTACTGTGTGTTTGTGCAGCAGCAGATGCCAGGCCTTTGGGTGGCATATGGCTGAGTGGCAAGGCTATCAAACGGCCAGTGTGTGTGTTCGTGTGTATGAGTGTGTGTCCATGTGTGTGACGAGCCACACGGCTGGGGCTTGAGTGGGATTTGAATGTTCATCCAAAATTAGGCCCTCTGTATGTATTCATCACCTTTGACAAGCAAACAAACACACACACACACACACCCCTCTATGTTTGGCACTGAGGGCTCTGCTAATTTGCTACTACTATAAGACTACTATACAAAGCCACACACACACACACACACACACACACACACACACACACACACACACACACACACACACACACACACACACACACACACACACACACAGAGGACAGAACAGAAATATGCAAAGTCTACTACTACGACAACTTTTTAACTTTATATATATATATATATATATATATATATAAATATACATTTTAGCCACTACCATTGTGCACATAGTTTATAGTGAGACTGCATACTGTCAGGTGAATATACATATATACATATATTAGACCTGAAATTATTTGTAAACTATTATTGAATGTTGGGACAGCAATAAATCTGTGCTAAAGACATGAAGTGCCATCATCTGTCAAAAAGGATGTCAATATCTGCAGAGTGACAGCAACACTAAATTTCATCAAACTGGGGAAAAAATGTCAATAACAGTATTTTGGTCTCATTGCTGTGTTTTAAGTCTAAGTCTTGAATAGCAGTGCATGTACTTAATGTAATCATCACCGTCAGATACATTTAGTTCAGTTGGAAGCAGATTCTTTTACCAGAGTAAAAAAAAAAAATCTTACCAAAATCTTGATCATTTAAGATGTTTTCAGACCTGTAAACGGCCCATGGGGTCTCTATTGATTTAATTTATCTGTATGATCATAATTCAATATGATGACAAAATATGGACTATGGCCTGGGTTAAAGAGGGGTCAACAGGTAATGGGTTGATTCAGGCCAGTTATTACAGTACTTGTGCCATAGTCACAAGCAGCAGCAGTCTACTGTAATACATGATACTATGTCATAATGCATCTAAGCTCATATCTGACCACACAGGGCATGACAATATTGTATAGGAAATGTCCCTGTTTGGTCAAGCAGGTAGTCATGTAGGTAACGTTAATGGCTGAAAAAAAAAATCTACATAATATATAAGGAAACCTGAGCGCATGACTGACTCTCACTGCATATAGTGCAGTTTAAAACAATATCACTGACCTGTTAATGCCTTGAGAGGGTGTTGTTGTGACCTTGTTTGTCCGAACAAATCAATTTTTGCCTCCACTCACATCTGCTAATAGGCACTGGATAAAACATATCAGCTGGGATATTGGCCTGTAGTGAACTTGATACATAAACAAGCCTACTGTATATACTGTACCCAATAAAAGCCTATGGCAGTTTTGCCAACTCCATGTACTAGCTTGCTAATGGGCACACGCTGTCATGCTCTGATGTCAACAGCCATTTACCCATAAACAGGTCAAAGCAAGTGAAAATTATTCCATACTACATTAGAGGAATAAACTAGCCTGTGTCCTCCACAAGTCCTCAACACTGTTCTCAATTCGATCCCTTCTTGGCAGCAAAGGTTATTCACTCATATATGGTACATTAGATACATAAACAACTTGTGTCCTCAATAAAGGCCCGAGGCAGTCAATGCACCGCTCTGCAAAGTGTTATTTACTCATGAAATAGGCTATCATATCCTATACTTTTCTCGCAAACTAGTGAAGCCACTGAATGACTTTTGACTTTTTCTAAGGCCTGAAAACAAATAATAAAAATCATGTGGATGAACACACACACACAACACACTGTGTGCTCTGTAAGAGCCTGAAGCACACAGTGTGAGGCTCATCAGGTACAGTTTTAGTGTAGGCAGTGTTCTGGGCATAAAGGAAGAAAAATGAATTCAATAAAAAGGAGCGTATGCCTGTAATGTAATATAATTACAAATTATGTTTAAACACTGACATATATTCTACAGTATGATAAGAAACAGACAAAGACACAAACTGAAATGTAGAATGTTCAAACTGTGGGTTATGAAATAATAATAAAAAAACACTAGCTTAACTACTATTGTAACAATTGTACCATAGGGTTAAACAACTCAATATGTACAGCTACAACAATATGTAAGCTATAGTGATGCACAGCCAGGTATATAACTATAAATAGTACATACAGACAATGTTACTGTGGGGGAACCAGTTGTGTATATTGTTGAGCAAAGTGCAATAGAATAAAAACAGCATACAAAAGTGGGCCAAAAGTGCAACAGCAGTTCAGCAACAACGCAGCAACCGAAGGATATGAAGCACTGCTGCATCTTCATATATGATACATGAAAGAAATGAGCCACACATCCTCAACAAAAGCCGTAAGCGCTGCTTGTCAATGCAAACTAAGGTTATCCACATTTATATGCATTGGATAAACAAACAGAGAGAAGCCCAAAAGCACAGTTATCAACTCAAATAACAAAGTTCATTCACATTATCTACAAAAAAAAAAAAAAAAAGCCCAAACGCGGCTGACAATTTACCCCACAGTTAGTAAATAACAGTGCCCTTAATACTTCAGTGAATTATCATAAAGCTGGTGCCAGATGATTAAAAGGTTACACACTCACCAGAGGACACAGTTATCCTATAGTCTATAATGTTTTTGCCCATGGGGAAGTAAATGCACTGGTTGTGTCTTAGCTCAGCTTTAGCTCGAGGACATGTTGTCACTACATGTGTTGTCGTGATGAAAAAACACTCTCCAAACAATGTGATTACAACATGGCCTTGCAGTGACTTGTACACATACCGCCTCAGAGTACGACAGTCAAAATGCACTAACTACTCGCACATTTGCGCATGGAAAGCCATGCTTTTGTGTTAAAGGCACATCAACCGCATGCACAGTGATACACAACACACACACCGTAAACATAGAGGGATTGAAAAGACAAAGATTTAGGAACGTGCACAAAAAGACTCACATACATCTTCAGATACACAAAGAGCTGTAGGGATACTGTGACTTAATTTGTTTATGTTGGAGTTCCTGGAAAAGATTTTGCTCAAGGCAGCACATCACTTCTGCATGAGGGGCGATGACTGGAACTGGTCTGTCTCTCTCTTTATATCTGTCTTTTCTCCCTTTTGGTTTTGTATCTTTTGTCATTCTCTATCTATGACAGGCTTTCACACAGGGTTGCTTCCAACACGGACTGTAGCCTCGGTTTATCTCACCCCTTTTATTTCATATTTTCCTATTCTCTGGCCGTCTTGACAAATGAGTCATTAAATCTCAGAGGAAATGGAAGGTCTATGAGACAGCCAGGGAGGACAAACACACACACAGACATGTCCTAAGCTTTACAGATACTGTATGTATAAATACAAGCAAATTATATATGGGAATTGAGGCCAAATGCCATGGGAATAACCAGCATACAGACTCATCTTCAGTAGTGTTACAGCTACAACACACACAGATTGGGTCAAAAAGAGGTCACTGGAGCATTACAAGGAGCCACCGTGACCCATGGGATTGTGGGTTTGAGAAAACCTGTTAAAGCAAGACGTTATATAATCTGCAGTAAATGCACATAATATACTATGTATGTATTTGTGTGGTCTAATAACATGCATCAAGTTCACAACTGGTATCCTACTTCTCAAAGTTAATCTCTTATGTAGATAACTTTTATAGCCTCTTTTGGAAAAGCATTTATCATGTTGTTGTTTTTTAAAGCCATAGTCAATTTTCCTGCCTATTCCTTAACTCCTTCACCCTTCTGGGTAAACATATACATAACATGTATATCAACAAATTTTAAAATGCCACTTTTGAGCTTTTAAAAATGTGTTTTGATGCCATGCAGAACTGAATCATAGACCAGCCTACTGATCAAACAAAAAACTATCGACCTCTTGCAGACATACATTCTTTTGATTTTATTTCTAGTTATGCAACCTGCAAAGCACATTGTAAACTTGCATCAAGTGCTCTACAAATTATGGGGATATCACAACATTGAAATCATCACTTGGAAAGACTTCAAATAAGAGAGCAAGTTTAAGAAACACACACACTTGCACAAACACAGGTGGCCATTAAGCATTTGATCCTCCCTGCTTTCTTTCAACAGAAGCATCATGTCATCAAGTTGTCTGACAAGCCCTCAGGGCAGCGTTTCTTTCTTCAAAAGCTGGACTTATTTTAACAATATGACAGAAATACATGTGGCAGATAAAGACAGATGATAGAAGGAGAGAACTAAAGGAGAAAGAGTGTGTGTGCGAGAGAGAGAGAGAGAGAGAGAGAGAGAGAGAGAGAGAGAGAGAGAGAGAGAGAGAGAGAGAGAGAGAGAGAGACCAGGTCATTTTAATTTAAAATGGGTGCGTGGGTCTGCTTTGCTTCTGATATTTGAGTTATGCAGATTATGTAAATGTGTGTTAAATGAGTATGCTAATTACCTAAAGAGAGTAACCTGAGGGAGGAAAATGTTAGTGAAGAAAATACACTCCTGGTCTGAATGAAATTCATTCACTTACAGAGAGGGACCAACCACTGCTTCTACCCCATGAAGTGACCATGGAAGTTTTGTCAATAAATAAGATAAGAGCTACGGGGCTCACAATAGTTATTCCCAGTAGTTAAGCAATAGAGATTCTCAGTATGGAGTAATTGACGGCAGCTATTTACAGCACTGAGCTAATGCTCTGTTTGTCCAACACACATGGAGAGCAAGTAGACCAAGCAATACTAGTTCATGATTTGTATGATTGCCTTTGATTGATATCTTCAATAACTAATAATTAAGTAAATGCCCACAAGGATGTGTGATAACCTAGAAGAAAGACAAAGAAAGGGAACTTTTAGATGCCATGAAATAAGTTTGTGATGAATTTCAACCTTCCACATTAGCCAAGCCACTGTATGTGTACTGAAACAGCAGCTTGTACACGAAAACTTTTCTGATGCAAGCAATGGATCAAACAAACAAACAAAAAAATCACACCAGGATGCAAAGTGCAGTTATTTAGGGAAATAAATGCAATAATTAGATAGCTGCCTAAATCTGGTTATAATTATACAATCAGTGTGCATGAGAACCCATCAAATAAGTGGCGGTGTTAAAGAAGCAGAGGCATATGTTAGCTTAACCTGCGCCCATCCATCTTTTTATTAGCCTTCTTGAAGGCGTGACATACAACCACGGATGAAAACACAAGCTGCTGAAGTCAAAACAAATAGAAAATCCCTGATGCTTTTTTTCACTCCTAATGTGCTTTAAGTCCACTTTTTCACTGACGAGACTTCAAACAACTATAACGTGCTTCAACAAGTTTGAGCTCTCATATATCAGCACTCACAGTGAGATGAGCAGCAGTGACGGGCAAAGAAAGAAAGAAAGGAAGGAAGGAAGGAAGGACGGACGGAAGGAGAAAGAGATGAGCTAAGTGAGGAAAAGATGACACAGCAAGAAACGGTAAACTGGGGAGAGAGAAGTAGATTAAGCAAATCTAAGTTTTCAATCAATTCAGACACAACATTTTCATCAAACTACCCGAAATGTGCAGCCTTCAGAATGTGAGCTGAGAAAATCAGTGACCTGCTCTCACTGGATTACAGCTTAAAGTTCAACATCAGTGGGGAACAAATTTGAATGCTCTTAAGATTGATAGGCCCATCTGCTTTGCACCACATATATCCTGCGTATCTTTTCATCACTGCATGTGTTATTGCAACACACTGTCTTGCCTTGGTCAAACCTGATACATAATACACTGATATACAGTCCAGCCATTTCAACACTACAGCTGTGATGTGATTATACAATAATAAGAAAGGATATAAACAAGGCAACAGATGATTACCACCAGCAACATGAACCCAATCGTTTGTTCTTGCAAAAAGCAATGGACATTTTTTAACATATGCATGACATTTACCAGTTTGACCTAATATTCTTTGATGTATGAACTGATGAATACATACATCAAACTAGAATTAATTTAATGTCTTGTTTTTGGTCATTTTGTGTCTTTTTAGGTCATTTTGTGTCTTTTTTTTTAGTCATTTTGTCTTTTTTTTGGTAATTTTGTGTCTTTTTTGGGTCATTTTGTGTCTTTTTTGTCATTTGTGTCTATTTTTAGTCATTTTGTTTCTTTTTTGGTCATTTTGTGTCTTTTTTGGTCATTTTGTTTCATTTTGTTGGTCATTTTGTGTCTTTTTTGGGTCATTTTGGGTCTTTTTTGGCTCGTTTTGTGTCTTTTTTTAGTCATTTTGTGTCTTTTTTGGGTAATTTTGTGTCTTTTTTAGTCATTTTGTGTCTTTTTTTGGTCATTTTGTGTCTTTTTTAGTCATTTTGTGTCTTTTTTTGGTAATTTTGTTTCTTTTTTGGGTCAATTTGTGTCTTTTTTAGTCATTTTGTTTCCTTTTTTTGGTCATTTTGTTTCTTTTTTGGGTGATCTGAACTGTGCGTGTGAGATTGTGTTCAGCGAGCGGGGGTCACGGACAACATGCATGTTAAATTGGGGGTCGCGACTGGTTGAGAACTACTGCCTTAGAGCAGGTGAGAAGGTGGGGAATTCAGCCCCAACAGGAAACTCTCAGTGGTCCCACTAAGACATTCCTTGTTACCCATTTAATCTAAAAGCGCTGATGAACAAAAGCTCCAGGTGAACGTGTCCACATTGTATTTCATTGTTTTCCCATCGCTGGTTCGACTCAGCTTTTCCATCCCTGCCTCACCTAACGATGCCTGTTAATTACAGCTATTTATTAACCCCAAACAACCAATTAACAGGCCTTCAGCACAACAAGCAAACACACTAATCTATACGCAACACATTGAGAGATGACTCCACCGAAGATTATAAAGAAAAATGAAAATCATGGCCACCGATGTGAATAGGTGTCAAAGTTGAAAAGGGTCTTTGTTTTCTTTTCTCTGGTTTGATTCCATAAATATTCAGTTCAGTTCATTTTTCCTGAGGTGTTTGTTTGCTTTCTTTTGTCTCACTTTCACCCATTCAGTGTGTGAAAAAAAATTGTTTTACCTTTATCTTTCAGCTATTCTCTTCTTTATTCTCCAAATGTGTACAGGGTGTTTTGAGAGAGCAGTGAGTAATAATGGAGGTCTGTTCATATCAGCCTTAAAGCAGTGCTACGGCAGCAACAGAAAATTGACAAAACCTACATCCTTGTGCAGAAAAACAAGCTGTTACAGTAAAAACACTGGACCTTAAGGGAAAAAAATGTGAACAATTAAAGAGCAGAAAAAATGGAATTTTCAAATGTTCTGGTGTTTTTGTGAATAGGGCTGGGATTTCCCTGCTGTCTTGCACAGTTACAGCACATTTCCCTATTATTAAACTCTGCTAAATTACCTGAATGTCTATAACCCATCAACCAAACCACTGTTTAAAATTCTAATTATGAAAAATGTCTTGTTATATTGAAAAAAAATAAATTGAAAATCACACAAGGACGCCATTGCTAAAAGTTAAAAGTGATGTGTAATTAACGCAGTTATAACGATCATAATCAGAACAATCACACGCTTAAAATCCTCACTTATTTGCTTTCTATCTCACTAAACAATATATTTCTGATTGATTTCCAACAGACATGCTGTTTTGTCATTTTAAGCTCCAGCATGGTTGGCTGCAGTTTTATGTTTGCACCTAAATGTTATTGTGTACACATAAAGCTGGTTTATTGATTAGATGTCAACAGCAGATTTATAGTGGTGCAGTGGTGTTATTGGTGGTGCATCTAGACCCTGAAACATTTCTAGCAGTGAAGCTTTCTGTTATATACACTGTAACTGAAGAAGAGATAGCCTATTTTAGTTTCAGAATGATGACATCATTATGGTAGATCTTCTGAAACTTATTTATTAGTAATAAAAAAAAATTGTCAATAATTACTAAAGAAGAAATCCACTGTAGAGAATAAGGGAGCAGAAGGGACTTTGAAATTGACCAATTATAGTTGTTTCCATGTCAGAAAGCAACAGCGGCAGCCTCTGCCGTACATACACACCTGCAGTACACACACACATTATTATGAACCACAAATTAGCCTTTAGAGTACGAATCAATCCCATCACATCAAACATATAGCAAAGTGCTGAAAACAAGATGCTGCGAATCTCGAGAAAGTTCGACTAACTACTAATGGTTAAAAATAAATGCTTTAAAAGTGTTTCTCAAAGATGTCAGGGTGAGACAACTTGGGAATAATCCCTGTCACAAACATACAAAGAACATAACAAGGCAGAGTACTATAAACACACTTGCTGTCACTATTTTTTACTGCCTTCATTTAAACTCTAAATTCTTTCTTCCTAACACACGCACACGCACACACACACACACACACACACACACACACACACACACACACACACACAGCCTGCAGTCAGTTAATGTATCACTTTTCCCCCCTGCTGTGCCCCAGTTTTTGTAACTCAGCTATAATGAGAATAAAGCCTTTACAGTAGTGATCCCACATTTGGACCTGCACACACACAGCTCATTTACAGGGCCATGTGTGCAGCTTGTGTGTGTGTGTGTGTGTGTGTGTGTGTGTGTGTGTGTGTGTGTCCCTGTCTCAAAACGTGTGTGTTTCCTGAGTCTAAAGTCAAAGTCTCGCACTATGTTTACATGCACACAGAAACCAGAAGTAGGCACCGTAAAGCAGGAAATCAAACAACCTGTTTACATAAGATGTTACTATTAAACTCATGTTCACATGCAGCTGGTCATTTATTTTTTAGTACACTTTAAGTTGTTTATGCTTTTGTGTGATTTTTCTGAGCTCCTGTGGGTGCGTGTGCAAGAGCGGGTGTGGTTGGTTGGTGATTGCTGACTTAACAGATAGAAGGCAGATGTGGATTGAAACATCACACTGGTGTTATTAGGCTCTGGTGGTTTCCCACACAGATGAAGAGATGGGTCGACCAAACTCTGGCACCAAACCTATTTATCTTGGGAAGAACATTTTAGGGTTTAACAATTCATTTGTGGCTTATTCTCCGGGTATTTTTAGGTAAAATGGATCAATCTTGTGCACTTTGAGAGCTAAATGTGAGAAAACCCTCACATAGCATTTTTTTTACAGTCAGGAGATACTGTGATATAGAATCTGTATTGTTATCCTGACGTTTTTAATTGCTGTTAACAGGGCTTTTCTAATGCCACTATGCCTTCATATATACAATAATCTTAATCATTTAATATTTTAATAAATTATTGGAAAGGAGAATAAGCTCCAATTGTGAAAGATGCATGTGTTTAGCGACATGAAGAAATTCAGACCGTTAGTCACATTTTAGCTTTTTGTGATTAAAACAACTTCAATTGTTAGCTGATGTTAGCTTGAGGCTACCAAACACTGTATGCTACAGTGTTTTTTGACCTCTGACCGGCCCGTACAGTTTGCTAGTATTTAGTTTTGCATGCACACAAGCCCACGGAGAGATCATGTGGGGTTGTGACGGATACAGACAGATTGGCATGTTTCTCTATCATGCTGGAATTGTTTTGAAGCGGAGACGTGTGGTGGGCAGCTTGGTAAACTCAGTGCACATGTGTGAATGCGCTCGCATGTCTCGGAGGTGGATGGAGAGGTGGGGGTTGAGGATTGTGACTGACTGATGGGTGACAGACACTCTGCTGAGGAAACGGCAACACAATGCAAAATAACTCCATATTATGAATCGCGTAAATATACTTTCAGTAGCTTGAAATGTGATGTTAATGCAGCACATGAGAGTACGGCTGGCCAGATCAGACTATAGCCAGAGCCTAGGTCATTAATGTGAAACCCTGAAGTTCATAGGTAATACATCATACAACAGGAAAAAAAAATGGAAATAATTAGCTTTAAACATCCTGCTAATGTGTAAAAAAAAATCAATCTGGATAAAAAACATAATTGTGTACTATGCTGCCTTCTACATTTTCAGACCTCTAAGTTCTTCAGTTAAGGTATATTTGACAAAAGGAAACGAAGAAGATTCTTGGGACAAGTGGATAACCTGTAAACTTACATTGCTTAAGATAAAAGCCCTGCAACTTCCAAGTAAAATCAATAAGTAAACACAAGATTTCAAATGGTGTTAACATGTAATTTACAATGGAAGATAAGCTCTCCACAGCTTGTTAAATGAGAAGCTAAAGTAACTAACAAAGGGAACCGGTGTAGTTAGCATTCATCAAGGCAAAGTGAATTAATCCTGCAGAGATTGGCTGAGTTGGTCTCCTGTCTTGAAAAAGTGTGCGGGACTGTGAATGTGGGATACTGTGATAAGCTAAGATTTAAATGGCAGAGGTGGAAGCAATTGCCAGTCTTAAAACACACGTACCATTCACACATTAAATAACCTGTTTCTGTAACCAGTTCTCTCCCCTTTCCCTCGTGTGATGGGACTGAACATGAATTGGAATCGTGATGATGTTGAGATTTCTAAACAGCAAGGGGGGTAAAAAAGTAAAGCAGAAAAGCAGAAGGAAAGAAAGTTTAAAAATGGGTTTTAGCCTGAAACCACGCACCTGAATTTCCATATAGATTGTAGTGGGTTTCGTTGAATCAGGCTTCTAATATTTCTAATGACAGGCTATGTTAAGCAATCAGGCACACAAGGACAATTACTGGGGCTGATACTCCTGCATACATGCATACATAAAAACACATATATTCCAACATTTGCATGCTCACTCACTGTTCGGTACAATGGTTGTCAAAACATTGAAACAACTCAGTCATGGTAAAGATTTACATACTGTACTTGAAGAAACAGGCACATCAAAAAACCCACAGTGCACACATTCTGTATAATCAGCTGCGATGATGCTGTGCAGTAATGGTGACCTCCATGCGCGTCAGAATGGCCTTCATTAGACATGACCCCTTGTTAAAGACCCAGCCATCCAAGAATTGTACTCTCTAAAGCAATCATCAGTGGTAATAAGGTTGTGTAAGTCGGTCTAAGTTCCACTTGGCCCATATATGCATTCACAGGCCCAACAGAAACGATTTAAAACAACCCATTTTACATCAATTTATTTAGGCTATTTGCATAAAAATGCTAATCACATACATAACGTAACATAATCATACATAAAAGAGCACAGGCTCTGATAACTGGCTCACCAGCTTTCTGTCAATGTAATAAGTCTCCACAACACTGCAAAAAAAGAAACGTTGGGTGAACTCAAAATTTCAAGGCAACAAACTTCGATAAAATTTTAAGTTGGACAATTAAACTAAATATTTTAAGTTTTGTTTTTGAGTTTGCTTAACCCTGAATTCTGATTTTTGTCAACTCAACTGTAAGTTGCAATAACTTATAATTCACATTGTAATAACTTGTCAACTAATATTGCGACCACAATTTTGAGTTAGCATTGATACGCTAATGGCTACTCTTGTAGCTGTAACAAGCAGTGCCGCTAGCATCAGTTAGCCGCTAGCATCAGTTAGCCACTAGCTTTTGCTAATGACCGAATTTCACCGCTTTCCTGCATTTCACAACAAAGAAATAAGAGTTAGCAGAACTATTGTCCCTTGTTGTGAACCCCAACTTAAAGATATAAGTAACAATAACTCACAAACTTCATTTTGAGCAGACAACTGGCTTCCTTTGTTGTGCTAACTTACATTATTGCCCTAAATGTCAATAATTTATATTTCCAAGTTTTACCAACTTAAATCACTGTTTTAGGCCAAAAAATACAAGTTGGCTTTTTTTGCAGTGAACTGATAAATGTCAAAATACAAATAAAAGAAGCATCTTAATGTTGTTTCTTAAAATATCTTTTCAGTAAATGCAATAAATTAAAACTCTCTTGGTACCATGCAATATATTGTATTGTAGTTGTATACTGCCTGATGTTGGAAATATCAAAACATGACATATTTAATAATACGTTATACATGGCTGACTAATTTTTAAGAAGAGACAGAATTCACTTAGCCAGCAAATAGCTGCAGCATTTACAACAGAAGGTAATGCACATTCAAAAACATAAACACACACCTTTCCAAATGAGCCAGGTTGAATTGGAGGCCTATTGACTGAATCAGGAAGCATTCACACTCCTGTCTTGGAAACCATTTAGCAACACAAGCCCTAATACCCCTCCTTCATTCATTTCTATGTCCCTTTCTCTCGCCCTTCCCGCACACACTCCCTCCCACCAGCCCTCCATTCACATGTCAGTCACATAGCATGCTGTTAAAAAGAGGTCGCTGCAAACCCTTGGTTTCCTCTGGCCCACTGCTGTACCAGTGTGTGTGTGTGTAAGTGTGTATATGAGTGTGAGTGTGTGAACCTGTCTGTATTGATGTGTGTGAATAACACACAGGCTGATGCCTTTGGCCCAACAAATGGAAGCAATCAACAAGCCATTACAGCACACACTGTGTCACTTTGAGAAACACAGAGTGAGAGAGAGAGAGAGAGAGAGAGAGAGAGAGGGAGTGAAAGAGCAAATATTTTTTTGTCAGATTTAATAATACGAGAAAAATTGTTTCATGCAAGCAAGCCAACTGTGCCATTTAGATTTTTTTTTTAAATCTCTTTTTTCAACCCATCTCCATTTTCCAATTCAAGTCAGTTTTACTTATAAGTGAACTTATAAATCTTTTCGTAAGCTGGCAAAGATGATGAACAACAACAATATCCTTTTTCTTTTTCCTTTTGGCTACACAACCTTGGGAATATAAAAGGCAGATGGAAAGACTCCTTTGAATTCTCCCAAATGTTTTCAGCAGCAACCTCCATTACGGTGACCTGGCTGTTTTCATTGCAAAATGAAGTGGCGCTAGTTAGAAAACTTGCCAAAACACAGTTTACAGATCAAAGAATGATCCACCACATGACACAATACATATTGAACATGAAGGCCTTGTATTTGGACTGCAGAGCCTGCCTCTGACCAGAGAAGCTGCTCCGCTAAGGTTGTTTTGTTTCCTTAAGGTTCAGCATTTGTTGGGTAATAATTGTTTCACAAATAGCAGCTCATTCATTTTAAAACTTGGCACATCTTCAGAAACTTGTCGGCTCCACACTTTCCCTTCTTTGTGCGATGGTTTTGCAATGTTGAAACATATACAGAGGTGGTTAAGCATATCAATTCTCAGTGCAAAAAACATTTTTTTTAAACAACAATAACCATTATGTTGCTGCTAAATGTGTGCTTCTACTGCAGCACAAACATCAATCTAAAGTAGCAGAAGGAGTCAGATTATCTGGGTTGTGGCTATGCATTACACAAGCCTTTGACACACAGCGTTGCTTTCTGCAACTGTGTTGACTGTGTGCAGACAGAATCCGGAAAACTTGACATTTAAAATAAAAACACAAAAGCATGAACATCACACTAGCTCAGAAAAAGGATGTAACAGGTTACCTTGGTGGGCAGAGTTGTATTCTGTTTATTGTGTACTGGTTGTTTCTAGAACAAATACAATGTTTCTACAATGTGGTGTTGCATAAATTAGAAAAATAAAGAACCTGGGAGTATTTCAAAGGCAAATATTTGTTTGGCACCAAATGGACTAAGTAATTACGGAGGCTCACATGTGTGTTTGTACTTTTGCGGGACCGTGCATGTGTATGTGTTGTGCGAGTCCCTGTTGTGTAACCTTGACAGATTGAGAGCATGTATACATGGCTATACTGCTCTACTGTACAGTAGCAGAAGAAAAGCATGTATTTGGCAAGCAGCGTTGCAATGTGGGTGGAATATCGGTGTACACACATGCATATATGTAGACACACAGAGGTCTCATTCCATTTGTTCCATTTGTGTTGCCTTTGATCAAACAGGATGTGCCGTATTACCCTACACACTAATATATTATAGCTATATAATACCCAACCAACCTAAAGCCACAAAGGGATTTCTCATTTCTTTTCTTGACGCTTATCAAGTCACGGACCTGCTTTTAATTAAAATGCTGAAGAAACAAATGCCAGAAAAGTGAACAGTTAGTCTAATATTGTAACTTGCAGAAGAAAAGTATAAAACTACTAACACTTATTGGACAACAGCTCATGTTAAGGGCTTAAGAGTCAAACCAGATGGCCATTATCTCCCATGTGCTGGCAAAAAACAGTGCACCAGAATGTTGGTGCGCTTCGGACTTTAGCAAGCAGCTCTCTTGAAACAATCCATGTCTGTTCTGCCTCCAACTTTTTTTTTTAACTTTTAAACATTGTATTTAGATTAACTTATATATGTGGAACCTGGTCTCACAGGAATCCGTGAAATAGCCACGGATTTGCTTAACTCAAAATCCGTGGAATAGCCACGGAATCACTCAAATTTCCGTGAAACTGACACGGATTTCGCTACAATGCAAGTTTAATGACAGTCATATCCCGTGGCTATTCCATGGATATTTGTTCCTATTGGTTTGTTCCAAGTCACGTGACTTACAAGGTACCGGCGGTCAGAACAAAAAACATGGCGGACATTTCTCTCACTTTTAGTGAAAAAATCAATATTTTGACTTAGTTTCTGCATAAAATGGATTTTGATCACATTTCTAGCGTGAAATATATCTTTTATTTTCTAAATATTCACTCAGTGAATGTACATAATCACTTTGTATGTTGGAATAGCCACGGGATATGACTGTCATTAACTTGCATTGTAGCGAAATCCGTGTCAGTTTCACGGAAATTTGAGTGATTCCGTGGCTATTCCACGGATTTTGAGTTAAGCAAATCCGTGGCTATTTCACGGATTCCTGTGAGACCAGGTTGATATGTGGCACATGAGCGTCCTGCACCAACAAGAGAAAGAACCACAATCCTCATGACAAAGCAAAGTGATACAGGAAAACAAAACACACAATGCCAACACAAATACCCCACATACAAACTCAACCGCAGTATCTTCATATGTGCTCAACTTAAATGAAACATATGCAACATAAATGAACCAGAATCTTCGAATATAGATTGTCTCTGTCGAGCAGAGTCAAACAGAGCCATAACATCCACACCACCCCCGTACCGTAGGAGAGCATGTGGATATCTAGAGTTCGAGTATGCATATTGAATAATTGAAGAATACTTCAATACAGAAAAAGTCAAAATGCTGCTAAGATTTTTACTATTAATGGTCAGAATTGATGTTTTCTTCCTTTGAAAATAGAAATGAAAAGAGGTTTTAAGGATAGTCTTGTCCAGGTTATTGTGTTTCTAGGTTTATGGTGTATGTAAAACATGCTTGAGTGACAAGATGATATATCCCATTTTTTATTTATTTTATCTTATTGCATCTTACTGATCTATTGTTTACTACATCTCTTTGTATTGTGTTATGTATTTATTGTTTGTGCAGCACTTTGGAAACCTTGTGTTTGCTAAAATTGTGCTATATAAATAAAGGGGATTGGATATAATTCTAGATCTGGCTCATTAAATCCCCTCCAACTTTGAAATATATAAAACTTTCCTTTTTCTATGATTTTCTCCACATAAAGTGTAATAATTAAACATATAGAAATACTGTTTTTTAAATATATATCCAAGGTGGATTAATTTGTACTGTAGGAAGTAGAAATATAATAGTATAAACAGATTGATTTTTACCATGTTACCATGTTTTTTCTCAGTATGCTATACAAAAAAAGTGCATCAGCAGCTACTCAACAACTACTGAAGTTACAGTGTATACTGCAGCTGGGGGATAGCACACTGTATCAAACCAGAGTTGTATCTAAAGGCAAGCCATGTAAAGTAAAGCCATGAGCTGAAATAGTGGCAGGGAGAGAACACATCTCATACAGCAACATTTATCTCCAGAATGAGTCCTAAACCAACATCCAAAACAATCAGAGTGATGCTATTTTCACGTGTTACTGACTCCATTATAATTACAGAATTAGAGACAGCACTGTAGTTGCTGTCAACAAAAATAATAGCAACATAATTAACTGTGTTTGTCAGGCAGCAACAAAACCTCGTCTAATAGTACTTCCAAAACCTTTCAAAACCTTACATTTACACAAATAAAGACAATCCCATATTTTAAAAGAGTCACGCTGAACCTAGAGACAGACAGAGCAAAAAGAATAGCTTTCACAGAATAGACAGAAAGAGACAGATGGGTGGAGAGACAAGTTAAGAGAGCGTGGCAAGAAAATAAATCACCATAACCGATATTTCTGTCTCCTTTTTCTCCCTTTCTTCCACTACCAGCGTCTCTTGCCCTAAATAGTCAGTTAATTAACAGAAGAGAAGAAAAAAAAAGTGTGGCAAGCAAATGTCAAGTTCGACAAAGACGGAGGTTAGCTTTTCACAACAATGCAAAACAACAGCAGCTTAAAAAAAAACCTAATTCTACAAAATAAAAGTAATTAAAATTGCCAAAAGGGAAAAAAGCTGAATACTAATTGTTCAGTTTAGCAACGTGCAGAAATATAAAAAAAAAAAAAGTGATCTGTTGGGGAGAGAGAGAACGGTTAGACTAATTAACATTTTCTTCTTTTTCTTCAAATGTTAAATAATTATGTCAACTTCTATGAGGCAAACTGGGATTTCAGGATAACTGAAGGGAAAGTTTATTGAGCGTAATTAAGTGTTTTATTTCCCTCAAATGCCGTCGTTCTCTTGTTAGTCTTTCATTAACAGCCTTTCATTTAGCTACCTCTACCTCCCACTTATTCCTACTTCCAGTTTTCTATCTCTCTCTTTTGTGTCTTGTGCGGCTGGGCAGGTGCAACGGGCCATGTTGACAGCTTGTCCCTCCTCTCTTGCCGCAAGGAAAACTGTCACCCCTGTCATTCAGGCCTATGAACACAGCATGGAGAATGTATGTATGTGTCTGTGCGCGTGTTCTCAGGAGACTATGACAGTGCGGGGTGAGAGGAGAGAGAGAGGAGAGGGACTTTATTAGCTCTGCCAGAAACAGCTGAATGCATGGACACTCACACACACGTTGAGTTTGCAGAGAATGACTAAAGCGCGGTGGGAGTTTCGCAACCTCAACCTGGAAGGCAAAACCCTGAGGGAGCAAAACTTTAGACCGCACGACACGGTGATGCAGCAAAGGGAGAGAAGTGGGAGTTTGATTCTCTGCTTATTTGACAGGGACAGAATTATAGCAGCTATAAGCCAATTTACATCTATAGTCCCTGAGCAGGAAACAGAGAATAAAATCCCTGCTAAGAAAATTAACACTGTATTATTATTAGTTTATTTAAAGGGGACAGTGCAATTTCATAAAACACATGATTATACATGGTTAAAAAAGCCAGAAGGCTAGTTTTCATCTGTAGTCCCCTGGCCATGATGTAAAAAAGCAGAGAATTACGAAACAAAAAACAAAACAAAAAACATATACATATACATATACATATACTGTATGTTTTATGTGGTAATTATGTTTGATGTATGTTTGTGTCTTGTTTAGTTTTGATGTGTTAAGGTTCTTGTTTATTATTGTGGTTTTATTTATTTATTTGGGTTGGTTTTGTGATTTTGTTGTTGTTGTGTTTTTTGTTTTGTTTTTGTTTTTCTCTCTGCGTTTGTTCATTGGTGAGTTGTGTTGTGTTTTGTCTAAATAAATAAAAAATAATAAAAAAAACAACAAAAAAAACAAAAACAAACAAAAAATAAAAATACGTACAATATACAAAATACATATACAAACACTTACGATACGATTAAGAAAAAAATACAACATCACATACAACATCACAACATATATGTAGTATAAAACTACAATTACAAGATAGGACACATTCACTGTACAACAGTAACAAGACTTCACAACATTAAGACAAGTTTTTATGTAGTGTATTCATACACTTGTTCTAACTGAACACATGTACTCAGGGGAATGAATTGTGGTCACTCTAAACAAACAATAGCAAGACAAGTATGCCAGTAGCACTATGTCTCAACGCACTCATTGGATCTCACTGATGAATAAAAACAGGAATAATTACCACTTGTAATGTGAACCCAGAGAACTCACACTGCTGAGACACAAAAAACAAGGCTATAGTCAGTTAAGCTGCCATTTTAAAATCTCCCAATTAAATGGGGACAGCCCTCCAGTAATAACTTAGCCCCAAATCAAAAATACACTGTTTACTCATAGCTGTAGTGCTATTTATCAATCTAGTAAAACTCAACAGCAATGTCTCTTAAGTAAAGGAAACGATATATTTTTGGTTTTGGGGTGAACATTTAAATCTTATCGGTCAATAAAGGTTAAAAATATAAATGTGTCTGCATGCGAAGAAGCAGAACTAGCAAAGTACAGGTGCATCTCAATAAATTACAATGGCATAGAAAGTTTACTTATGTCAGTAATCGTCAAATAAATGTAATATTACAAAAGACCAATTTAAAAAAGTATGTTTAGTGTGGAAATGTTGGCCTGAAAAGTATGTCCATCTATATGACTCAATACTTGGTTGGGGCTATCTGACTTGAACTACTGGAAATGGATTTTTCCATGATATGCTAATTTATCGAGATGCACCTGTATGTTCACTAGGGATGGGTACCTTTCACATTTGAACCGATACGGTACTGATACCCGGTACCTGGGAATCGGTACCGGTACTCAACGGTACCAATTTTCGGTACTTTTGCGTTTGTTCATGTGGTAATAAATGTTAATTTGTTTAATAATAAAATCTAATTTTTTCAATTCAACATATTTATTTCTCAAAATATAAACTTTAAAAAATATATCAAAACAATATAAAATCCAGGATGAGCAGTGCTTTATTGTTGAGTCAACGTGCATTTTGTAACATGAAGGTTGCAGTGTTATCAAAGAATGCAGAGGAGCGCTCTCAGGTGGCAAGTGCACGGAGAAAAAAAAAAAAAAAAAAAGTTGCAAGTGCACGTGTGATTTGTTGTGATGACGTCGTAGCTGTGCGGCGCAGCACCGGTCAGACAGTATTGTGGCCATGGCATGGTTGGAATAAAGTTGAGTCGGGCTGCTCTGTGCACATATCGAGGATGACGCAGGATCCGAGGGATTTAATTTCAGCGAGGCAGTTTGGAGTAAAGTGGCAGGTAATATTCCTGAGTTGAAGAGCGGAGTATTAGCGGAGGACCAGAGCTAGCTGCTAGCTGTTAATGACTGGTCTACAGAAGAATGGAGAGAGCAAACGGAGTAAGGAAGGTCCAATCTGGAGGCAGACGAAGGCCAAGCCCGGGTAGAGACATTGGAGAGATAGCAGCTGGCGGCTAGCAGGCCTAGAGCCGGGCTGTTCGTCTCTGTGCCGCGGTGGAAGAGGGCAGCAGCTAGTGGCTAGTGGCCGCGGTGAGCAGACAGGACCAGACGAGGAGGTAAATAAAAAATAGTGCGATCGTCAGCACGCTTGTTAATCAAAGACGTTAAATGAAAACAGGTTGAAATCAATGATCAGTTTAAAGTTAACGCTGTTTAGGTACCGAAACATGGTACAGTTTGATTTTACATGAATCGGTACTTGGTAGTACCGACGGAATTCGGTCGGTACCTATAAAAGTACCGAATTCGGTACCCATCCCTAATGTTCACAGTGTTCACATCACTGGTTTCAATTGTGATGAAGTGCAATCTTTACACATCTGGTTACTGGTGACCAATACAGATAATGTTGATGGTTTCCTAGGGATTGCACGATACCGATACTGGCACCTTAAGTATCTGCCAGTACCGATACCAATCAGATACTGTCTTCTTCCCAAAAACAACTAAGCAGTTAAAAAAAACCTGGCCATCTAAAAACATCATGCATCATCATTTGCATACATTGGCGCCAATATTACCTCAATATAACACTAACTGTTCAAGTGACACATGCTCACCTCTATCTATGTTCAGTAAAGCATTTACTTAATAACTTATGTTTATGGATCAGATCGGATTCAGTGATTTTGGCCAATATCGGCCAAATATCAATACTGAATATCAGGCCCGAATACACGAGGACGCTTGCGGGTAAAAACGACAAAATATTTTATCGGAAGTGCCTTTCGTTTAGACGGTGACGACGTATCCACCGTAGTGTGTCCGTCTACACCGACAAGACGCAAAACTCTGCTCAGATCTGCTCAAGTTGCATACGCATTTACGTCACATCCATGCTCCAGTACAGGAAAATAAACAAACATGTGGGATTATTTACATGCGTCGGACCTTCAAGCTGCTCTGGCAGCTCTAATAAACTTACAGGAGTCTTTCCACCAAATGTACAGGATCTGTACAGATAGTATTAGTGAACAGAGAAGGATCTGGAATTACCGCCATCACATTTTGGATGCACTGATTGGTCAGAGGCGAGCCAGACGGCTGTGAACGAGACCTGGGAGATCTAGTGATGGTGGAGAACTTTATAGAAGGAGTAGCTGATGAAAATGCATAGCGTGAAAACTTCCACATGCCCAAAGATGCTCTTATCGCTTTAAGTGATGCCGCCTGGCTGCATACAATCGAATTCCACACAGTTTTGTGTCACCGTATGCAGCAGATTTCCTCCCGAAAACGATCGTCTAACGCGGAATAAAAAGTGAAGACGCAACGCCACTTTTGCGTCTTCTGTTCAGACCGTCATCATGTAAACGTAGCCTCAGATTGGCGCATCCCTACTTGGAATAACATATGAACACAAATCTACACGAGAATGGCACGAAATTGAACTATTTGTGCCTCAAACTCTTTGGTCTTGGGACCAAAAGAGTCTCCAGACCCCAACATGTCAAAACTACCAGACTGGTTTAGAGGCTGAGGCACTGTGGGACCTTTGCTGTAAAAAAAAAACATGCAAGAACCTGTATTCCAAAACAAAACACCAAGCTTCAACATGGCTCAGTGGGTTACACAGTCAAGGCCTTAGAGAGTCAGTCTGTGAGTGTGTGTGTAGTGTCTGAGTGTGTGTGTGTCCAGTGCAAGGCATTGGCCCTAGACAAAGTGCTCCGCCAGCTTTCTGCCCACTGGTCTTTTCATTGCTGATGGATGGGCCTTGTTCAGCACCATCTGGCTATAGGATATTTCACATTAATCATCACAAACACACACACACACACACACACACACACACACTTTTGTCTCTTAAACATACACACACCAGATGAGTATAATTGTCTACATATAAATGAACACAGAGAAAAACATTCACCTCAGACATAATTATGTAGAGGCAAAGTGAAAGAAAGGAGGACGAGGAAAGACAAAAAAAATAGAAAAAAAAGAAAGACAATAACAAAACAAACAAAGAAAATAACAATATTTAGTGTAATTGACAGCCCATTTTCATTTGTGTTTTAGCAAACCCATTTTCCACATTTGTGATTCAGAGCTAGCCACGGGAGATTAAGAAACAACCATGGTACGAAAAAAAAGAGAAAAAAAAACAATTAGTTCATTTAAAAACATTGTTTCATTTGGATGGTAGCCTGGAGCTATGGAACAATAAAGCCTCACTAACCCAGCACCCCCCACCCTGACTCAGTCTTTATTAATGACCTTTCCATACCTATAGGAGGATGCATATTAACAATAATGGCTGCAAAGACAGCCATTACCCCTTCCCTCTGTGTGCTGTCCCTCTCTCTCTGTCTTTATCCCTCTCTCCCTCTTACACACACACACACGCAAGCACACACACGTGTTAGTAAACACATAATATCCTTACATAAACCGTAAGCTGAAAAGCCAGACACCCAAGGGAATTTAATGTAAAATGAGGGACATTATCAGACTTCATTTATTTCTATCTAACGGCTATATGGGCTTAATACAAGCTGATTTGCCTCAACATTTCCACGGAGTGTGGACATGGGCAAGGACGGGCAGAAATGTGGTTGATCTGAGAGGAAGCATGCTTGACATTAGATTTATTATCATTTAATCATATCTCACGGCTATCTGGGTTTGTAAGGCAAGGGGATTTATTTGCAAATCGACACAATCTATGGAAAAAGGAATAGGACCTACAGGAACATGGCTGTAAGTTGTTTCTGCATGGAAGATTTACAAGAAACTTGCTTGACATGTTCAAAATATTTATGTACCAGGGCTATCAGATACCGTATAATAGGACGGGATTATTTTTGACATATTTTATTCACAAAACATAGCAAAATAGGCAAGGTTATCAGTAAGTTGGTTGACATTTTACTCTGCTGGGGATTAAAAACATATGATGTCATATGAAATGTGGCATATCGGAGAAGAGTCATCATTTTTATCAGCAGCAATTTTATTATCCATTTAAATTATATTTCATATTCTAACATAGCTGTTGACAATAATGTACCTTACTACAAGAAAAGAAACCTAATTTAATGTACCAAATATACATGAAAAAGTATCACTATAAATGACTTAATAAATTCCATTTATTCCACTTTTGTGACTAAATTTCAAATGATTTCTTCTATGAGAGAGCATGTCAGAAGGTCTGGGGTTCTGACTGTGGCCATGTTTCATCTTTAGCTTTAACTTTGGAACGGACAAGGGCTTCGTCCCTGTGGATCTCCAGCTGCAAGCTGGCTCAGAGTGGATTAAGAGGTCTAAGAACTGGCTGAGACAGTACAGTGGCTTTAAAGTGGCACTCCATAAAAAATATGTCTTTTCAACAACTCGTCCCCACTGTCCTTTCTATATTTTGAAATATACACTAATTATATATTATTATTATTACTATTACTATTATTATTATATATCATATTATTTTACTTATTACTTTATTTATATTTTTCATTTTATTTGTATATTGTTATCTATTATTACATATTATATTATATTATATATATTATATACTGTACTATTATTATTATTATATACCGTCTAGCCACTATAGCATTGTTGCCATCATATCATATCACCAGTTTAATTATTACCATCATCTGCCAACCATCCTACCAACTGATGTTCTTCTTTTTAACTTATTAAGTGTCCTTGTTCTTGTTCTATTCTGTGTTTTTTTCTATTGTTGTTTTTATTTATGCTACCTCAGTATTTTATTCTATTGTATTTTATTGTACTTGAACACTTGAGTACTTGAATACCGGACTGCTGTGACAACCGAATTTCCCTTCGGGGATGAATAAAGTAATCAATCTATCTATCTATCTATCTCTCTATCTCTCTATCTCTCTCTCTCTCTCTCTCTCTCTCTCTCTCTCTCTATATATATATATATATATATATATATATATATATATATATATATATATATATATATATATATATCTATCTATCTATCTATCTATCTATCTATCTATCTATCTATCTATCTATCTATCTATCTACAGGAAACATACATATGTAAACTAAACAAGTGGTATTTGCTAGAGGAATTAGAGAGGAATTGTGAATTTTGATGTGAGTGTTTCTGAAGTGGTTTGTATTGTAATGCAACACATTCAGAGACATTAGTTAGTATTTAGGCTTTACCTGAAAGCCTGGACTCTTTCTTGGGCTTAGTAGAAGAAAAACAATCTTATTCTTCTGGAATCTGTATGTTGACAAAAACACACACTGTAACAAATTGCTGTAAGAAAACAGCCAAATTGTGACAGTAACATACTTTTTTCCATTAAAAAGGTATTATACTGTAGAAAGCAATGCATTCTGGGCAATATTTGTAGGCAGCTTGCCGTTTCCCATAAAATATATGATATATATCTATGATATTTTAAGTCTCTTCTTCTACACATTTTTAATGGCTGTATTTTACTTAAATAACTCATTCAGTATATGGTATACTAAAATTACTGAGGTTATTGTGAAGACAGCGCTTAATTCATAGTGATTGGCTTTCAGACAGTAATATGCTCTATTTACAAAAAGTAACTGCATTGTATACTGCAAAAATATTTCAACTAGCTTCAGCACTATACTGTGTTTTAGTCTACTGTAGAAATCAATGAAATGCAGGATTTTACTTTTTGCAGGATTCTGTATGATTTTATCACAGTAACATACTGTAAAGTAGATAACAGTAGGAACTGTAAAATTAACAGTAGAATGCTGGCAACCCTGCTGCCAGTATTTTACTGTTAATTTACAAGACAATTGTTTACAGTGCACAAACCAACGGGCACAAAAATTGTAAAGGGACAAATTATTCCAAGTCAGCTTAGTATAGTACACTTATCAATTCCTCCGGGAATTAGACTTGAGGAAAGCATGTTAACAAAAACTAAGTATCTGATTTAGATGCAAACGTGTTAATGTATTATTAACATATTCTCTTCTTACTCTGCTCAGTTCACATTCCCTGTCTGTAAGTGTATGCACTCACTTATGTGCATGTGAGTTCCATATGTACGAGTGTGTGTGTATATGTGTGTGTGTTTGGTGTGTGTGTGTGTGTGTGTGTGTGTGTGTGTGCGTTTGAGTGTGTGGGCGGCAGACTCATGACTGCCACTGTGAAAACGTGATCTCTCTTATATCCTTTTAATTAGCATGTAACATGTAACAACAGCACCACAGGCACAAACTCCTCTAGAGGTATAAACTCTGGAGGAAAAATAAAATTTGGCCAAGCTTAAGGACACAGTGTGACAACTGCAAGGACGGCTTTAATCACCAACACGCTCACAACATTGACTCTGCAACAGCAGGCCGCCGCCTTTCTTTTACACTATTTTGCTTCGTTTCTCATCATGCTAGGCGAGTCATCACACCACCACTAAGGCAAACATATAACATAATAACTTGGGAATATATTTAGCTGGGTGTATCAATATACAAGGACCCATGACAGTCTAATATGTCAAAATACAACTTTTCTTTCTCATGACAGCAGAAAAATGTGGTGACAGCTGTTGTCATGGGCTTGTCACTTTCAGAAGGATATCTTTATATAAGAACTCACACAAATGCACACACACACACACACACACACACACACACACACACACACACACACATACACACACACACTGCTGTCACAAGGGTCTCATCACCATAAGCATGCCTGAAGAGAGGCATGTTCAGCCCGCTGTCAGATGTTAACCTTATAATGTATGAACCCATGCACACACGCACACACACACACACACAATCACACACACACACACACACACTAGTTAATACATACACATTCAGCTGAGGAGATTTATCTCTTACTTCAGAATTCAATCTCTCTCTCACACACACACACACACACTGACACACACTCTCACAATGTAATCAGGAACAAACACTCGAGCTGTCCTCATTCACTAGATTGCTGACAAGAGGTGTCCATCTTGAGGTGACAACAAACTCATCACAGCGATAACGACAATATGATGACGGTGACCTATAACTGTTTTGAAGTCAAGTGAACGCTATAGCTGGAGAGGTGGATGAGGCTCGGCACTCAGGGCTCTCTCCATTAACAAACAGGCAGAGTGATTTTAAGTGCAAGGCTGTAAACAAGGGTTAGTGTTTCAGGAAAAAACAGTGAAAGATGTCTTACCTTGTGGTCGTACGGGTTGTAAGAGTGGAAGAGTTGTGACAGCTCTTTCGTCCTCTGCTTTTTCTGCGGACAATAAAAAAAAAAAACATGAACAAAATATAAAACTGACTTACTGGATCAACATTTTAAATGGAAATAAAAAACAAAAATCGGATTTTAAGTAATATGTTTGTGTTTTTACTTTCAAAGCACAATCATGCTCGATTAAAACATTTTAAAATTTGCAAATGCGAACACAGGTGGATACACATCTACTTCTATTCTTTGAAATAACTCAACTCAACTTTATTTGTAAAGCACTTTAAAAGAACCACAGCCGCAACAAAGTGCTGTACATACAGACAACAGAACAAGAGACAATAAAATAAATAAAATAGGAAATAAACAAATAAATAGATTCATTGCTTTTTAAAAGACAATTTAAAAAAAACCTAATAAAAGCAAACCAATAAATAAAATATAAAAATAAATATATTTGACCTTTACTTGTCCGACCATCATCAACCAAAGACTAAAGACTTTCATGGAGTTTCAAGCCAGTACTTCAGAGGGGAGTTGACAGCAGGGCTTAATGTTGCTTCCTTTTTAACGTAGTGACGTCATCAATAAGTAATGTGCCGGTGCTTTTGCTGACTCCAGAGGGCTCAAAGTCACTCATATAATGTAAGGATAAAACAGCTAAAAAGACCAACACAAAAAGTTTGGGCTTGTTTATCGCTTGATGAGGGAAACTATGACGGAAAACGTCTCATTCTATGACAACTTCCTCCAAGTGTTCTCATCTTCCTCCATTTATTCTGTTTGTAGTATTATGGACTTGTAAAGCCAATTTGTGACACTGTACATGTAAACTTGACTTAAATAATTGTTGTTTTAGTATTAATTATTATGAGACATAATGACGTTTTGCCTGAATCTCCCTTAAATAATAATAATAACTTTATTTATATAGCATATATAAATAAAGTTATTATTAAAGGTTTATTATACAACGTCAGTTCCTCATTCATTCTGTCATGGCTACTTTTAGACAAATATATTCATGTATTGTTCAGGGGACAAATTAATCACTGTCAGTAACACTGATCAGGATATTTTATACAACTTATTTTTAATAGAATTCCTACAACACGTAAGATCTAAAGTAAAATATTGTTGGTTGGCCATTCCTCATCCATTGTCTTGCAGATAGAATAAAATGACATGGTATGAGTATAGGGACACAGTACAGTTTCACTCATGTTAACTTATTGGGTCACTTAAACTGAAGGAAAAAAATGACTATTGCTGAGAACAACGCCTACAGTTATTCATTAAATCTATAAAATATGGAGTGAACAGAGGGGGAAAAATGTATTTGCCTACCAGCTGTGGCAGAAAATATTCCTCATTTTCTTATTTTATTCCCGCTCAAGTCTGGCCTTAACCTTGCATGTCCTTAATGTGTAATGAGATGCACAACTGTGAGACATGACTGTTTGATGTGTGGCAGTTGTTAATGCAATCAGTTACATGAGGCCGATGCAGTTACAAAGAGCGCTAATTAGCTCGCTGATTAGGCCATGTCTGGCTAAGGGGGAAGGATATATGTATATGCTACTGTAGCTGAAGGGAGTAGGCATTCATTTCTATTCCCTGTCTCTGTCTTTTCAGTGAATATAAAATGCTGGATTCGATGTCCTGAGGCCAGATCTGTACATATGGAGCCGACAACCTACAAGTCGCTCTGCTATCACACACAGGCATCATTACAGCGCCATAGTCAAATGCAGCTTGAGGATGTGAAAAAAAAGGATGGATGCAAGAGAAGCATGTGCATAATATGAACATTTGTGTGGCCAAGTTGACCAAGATGGACATAGTTTTAAAAAGTTCAGTCTTTCAGCTTTATGCAACACATCCCTCAAACCCAATCCACTCACTGCTGTATTTGGAGTCACACCCTTGGACATGCATACCACAAGTATACAAAAGAGAGCAGTAGCATTATGTAGTCTCATAGCACGTAGGGTCATCTTAATGAATTGGAAATCTAATAAATGCCCACCCTTCAGATGGATTCAGGAGGTGCTACCTTTACTTCAGATAGAAAAGATCAGATATACACTGAAAGGTTCCTGTGACACATTCAGTAGAGTGTGGACTCCCTTCATTGAATATGTGAAGAAGTTGAATCCTTAATAGATCATGTTATCAAAGCACTCTTTCTCTAGTCATCTGTCTGACTAGCCCATTGGTATACCTCTGCAGAACTGGATCTTGTGTTTCATTTTATTTTATTTTATTTTATTGTTATTTTTTATTTTTTTTGTACTCTTGGTCCCATGGGAGGGTATAAGGGGAGGGAGAAAGGGAGGGTACTGATATGGGATTATATTTTGAGTTTGTATGTTTGTATATGTATGTATGTATGCTCATTTCTGTATAACTAAAAATGCCTAAAATAAAGTTATTAAAAAAAAGTTAGCATTCATTTACATGGAAGTCTGCACTACAAATCCATAGATGGAGAGAATAAGGTTTTAAAAGAAGTGCACAGAGCAGAAGTTGACAAGAGAAGATGTGGCAAGAAAAGTAAACAGGAAAGACGAGTGAAGGAAGGTGAATAAAGGTATTAAGGTAGAAGTGTTTAAAGGTGGTGGTTGTACTCTTTGCCCTCAGACAACTACCACTTTGGCTTCTCTGTTGTTCTGTCTCTAGTCAGGCCCATTCTTTCATCAATGCACCTCTCATTGCTCCTTGCTCTCCTCTTTATTCCTTCCATCTGTGAATCCCATCTCTTTTCCTTCCCCTTCTCTCCATTTCTTCCTGTCTCTTACTCATTTCTCTGCTCTCCCAGAGCTCTTGTGATCCATACAATCCTGTAATCATTGGCCCTGTCCGTCTATCATCCTCTCATTCTTGTTTTCACCTGACTCGCTCTCTTACTCTCTCTCCGCCAAAAGGCTCTCCAGAAACTCCAAATCCTCTTCTCTCTCGTTTTCTTTGCCTTTCCACACATCCCTCAGGGCTCCAGCTCTCCCTCGTTCCCTCTGTTTTTTTCTCCAGTGAGGGAAAAACTCCTAGTAATCATTCTGTCTCCAGTCTCTCACCCGTCCTCCCCCTTATAAGTCCGTCTCTCCACATTCTCTCTCTGCCTGGAGCACCTTAGGTGAGAGCAATTCTCTCATCATTGCTCCTCAACACCCTCCCTCTCCTCCTTCCATCCCTTCATCACTCTCACCATCACTCCGTATTCAGTGATGCTCAACCGTGAGTGTGTGTGTGTGCGTGTATGTGTGTGTAAGACAGATGTAACCGCAGGTAAGGATTTCTCAACCCCCAATGAGCTCCCAGCTGAATTTATCCAGTTCAGCAGCACACACACACACACACACACACACACACACACACACACACACGTCTACGTAAACACACACCACAGACACACACACCAACATGTGCTCCCACATTGACTCACACAAACACATGCTGTACAGAAAAGGACAAAGGTGTGAAAACATGCCGAATACAAGGTATCCAAATGCCAACAAGAAAACAGAAGGAAAGGAGTCAATTGAAAGGCAACATCAAAAGGAGACAGACAGAACAAAACAGAATAAAGAAAAGATACAAAATGGTAAGAGAAAGAGAAATCAATATCTTTTCTTCTTCTATACCAGGAATGAGCAGAGGGGAAACCGTGTCTCATTTATTGCAATCCTGGTGTCTTGTCGTTTTCTAAAGTGGTGCTGCCACTTACATAGAGGTTAGGATGTGGGCATTTGTGGCTTATGTGAAGTGAATTAAATGTTCTCATTATACTACAACAGCTGCTGCTGGGGTGCCCTTGAGCAAAAACTACACCCCAAGTTGTAGATTTGCTCAATTAATCAGGAGCCACTAGCAGAAGTCTGCACTGGGGAGGCGGACACTTTAATAAAGTCTGCAACAGTGTAGGGTGATTGTTTCTATTCATATGGTCGAATCGTGGTTACTTGAGATGGGCAATACGTGATCAAATTGCCAAAGGGGGGGTGGTGTGGGTCAGCACCATACAGAGCTATGAAACATTCAAACCTTTACGCTTTTTGCAAGCAATATAGACAATTTATGCAAGTAAAGATTTATAAAATAATGTGATTTTTATTGGAAAAAAATCTATTTATTAGCAATGTCTCCTCTATTCAAGCAGTGGCTCCCTTTTTAAAAGTCTGTGTGTGCGCTAGAAGCAGCAATATTACAACATCTGGTTCAATTAAACATTATCTTCTCTTTCTTTAAGCTTTTGAGAAGGCATATGGAGAACGGATTCTCGGACAAGATAAGACAATACATAGTTAAGTCCAACTATCTCTTTTCATATGATATTTCCGTTAAAAAATCCTACTTGATTTAAACACAAAAAAAGACATAATGTAAAAACACAACTGCAACCTGCTTCAAATACAGCTCTAAAAATCTGAATGCAGCATTTACATAATGCCAGACCACTCTGTTAAATGTCAATAGTTCAGGCATTCATGCCGCCTCTCAAGTCAGTGTTAGCTTTCCTATTCTACTATATCTCAATTTATAAGAGCTTTATTATTGTGCTGCACAATAAAGAGTCTGTACACAGGTATGTGTGTGTGTGTTTGCATGCATGAGGTTCATCAACCAGAGAAGTTAATCTAGCATGCCATCGGGGTTGTATTAGTGACAAGCCAGCTATGCAAAGCCACTGCATATGTGTGTCTGTGGACCTGTCACCGTGTGGTGATGATGAACGATGGTTGTTACCATTACATCCATCTGTTGTTGCCACCAGAGACGGATGCTGCGTCTAACGGGAAGTGACATTACATGGATGTATACACGTGTATCCATACACAGACTCCAAACACATGCAGGAGCGGTGCAGACACACTCTGCTGCCAATAACACACTAAAAGTTTCACGCTTCATAAAAACACTGCTGTTCAACATAAAACTATTTTATGTAAAATATCCACAACATGCTGTGAGGCTCTGGAGCAAGATATGGAATTCTAAAGTGCAGCTAAGCTATGAATTCTTGGGAGTTAATGACTATACCTGTGTATATCCAATATTAACCAATTGAGGCCTAAAACGCCTGTAAAACCTCTGGGCGATTTTAAAATAAGCCCCTAAAACCTGAAGTTTTTCTGGAAATTCAACAGAAGTGTCAACGCTTCTACTAAATAATAGATTTTTCAGCCTCTGTAGCAGATAGAAATGAAATTCAAAAAGTATTTGAGAGCTTATACAAATACTACAAAACGACGTATCCGCTTCCCAGGCTTCAATGGGTTAAGAGAAGGAAATAACTGCAGAAAGACAGGAGGCTTCTTTAAATTATATTTAATAGTATTTTAGTGAAAATCACTAGAAGTTAAAGATTAAAACTGTGCATGCACTCATTCAGTAATGCTCAGAGAAAATCAGGTGCCAAATTCAAAAACCCTCTCAAATATGATCCAAAGGCTGAGATGGTGCTTTGTATGTGAAGGCCAACATAGCCAGCAAGGTCCTAGTCTTGGCTAAATATTTGCATGTTTTTGAGAAAATGTACAATGTGTGGATCCTGGAATGATGCAGTATAAATGTAAGTGTGTGTGTGTGTGTGTGTGTGTGTGTGTGTTAATGTGTGCTGATATGAGCGAGTACATGTCGGTATGCCCAAGTATGTTGTGCGGCAAGGTAACAGTGATCTTGCCCTAGCCTGCACAGTTTGAGCTTCCGGCTTACCATTATGTGACCGTTTGTCATTCCCTAATGACGGACAGATGTTAGTGCTATAGAGCCTCCACCCAGGGCATGTGTGTGTTCTATTACTCCAAGACAAACCTGAGGCATAATCTCCTAAAGTGTCACAATGACACTCTGTATGTGTGTGCATGTGACCTTACTCTCTTGACAGAGGTCACTAGATATAATATAACATGTTCCAGCTATGTTGACTTGTGATCTGCTGTGCGTTCTGTTCAATAAGGTTTATAAAAGGGCAACTGAAAATAATCTTATCATGCCATTACAACACATATTCAAGTCAGTTAAGTCAGCTATTCTCAACCTTGGGGTCGGGACCCCAATTGGGGTCGCGAGATGAATTCTGGGGGTCGCCAAATCATTTTGGAAGTCAGCTCTGTCTCCACTGTGTTAAAGTGTTCATGTGTTAATGTGTTTTAGTCTTTTTGGTAACTTAATGTCTTTTTTTGGTCATTTTGTGGGTTTTTTTTTTGTTTTGTTTTTTAACCTTTATTTAACCAGGAAAGTCTTATTGAGATTAAAAATCTCTTTTACAAAAGAGTCCTGGCCAAGACAGGCAGCAGCACAGTTAGTTACAGACAATCATTTAAAAACAACTGAGAACATAAAAATAGAGTCACAGTCAGAACATCATCAAACAAAGCATGTACAGACAGAAGAGCCAGCTTCAACATCATGAAGTAAGGACTTAAACATGTTTAGAGAAACCAGCTCCTTAAGTTTTAGTGCATTTTGCAGCTGGTTCCATGAACCATTCATTTTGTGTCTTTTTTGGTAATTTTTTTTTTTTTTTTTGATCATTTTGTGGTCATTTTGTGTCTTTTTTGGTCAATTTGTGTCTTTTTTGGTCATTTTGTTTCCTTTTTTTGGTCATTTTGTTTATTTTTGGGTGATCTGAACTGTGCGTGTGAGATTGTGTTCAGTGAGCGGGGGTCACGGACAACATGCATGTTAAATTGGGGGTCGCGACTCAAAAAGGTTGAGAACTACTGAGTTAAGTGACCAAACTGTAAGTTCTGTCAGAGAAATATTGTTTGAAAACATCACTTTCCTCTATTTATCTAGTATCCAACAAAACACATTTATATTTTTGCAGCAAGTGAAATATTTCAGATTTTCTTTTCATGCTTATATTGGATGATTTGATTTCCATTCAAACTACCCTTTTAATGGACTCAAATATGCAGTAAGGTGTTCAAATGGCATTGAAAAGTATATAGTACTGTGGGCTTTAAGTGTTCGCCTTTAAGTTTTAAAACCATTCTATTAGATTTATTTTGAAATCCAAAAAAATTGAAATATATTCATGCTTTGTTCAACACAATTACCTTGCTGCCTGAACTAAATTCCACCGTAGGGATCAGTAAAGTTCCTCTTTTATGCAGTCTACACTCTTGACACTCTGGCCTTTTTTTACACCCAGCAGAACATTGTTACTGTCCTTTCTTCCAGCAAGTTAAGACTCTAGAGTGAACCAACTCCCTGTGACCTTTTCAACTAAAAATGCATTTGAATGTGGAAAGCAAAAACTGTGGTCATTAAAATGCAATGTGTTCTCCGTTCCATTATTAGTGAACAAGGTCCTCATTAATCAAGTACAGGCCTACCTGGCCCCAGACAGCAACTTAACCATTAACTCAACCTTAATACCTGTTAGACTGCCTTTAGTCAAGTGTTATTATCTCCCCTGATACGTGTGTGAGAGAGTAAGTGTCTGCATTTGAGTCAGAGAGGGGAGAAAGCATGCATGTGTGTGTTTGCGTGTGTGTCCAGGCGTAGATAAATGATAGTGAAGCTAGGAGATAGAGCTACTAGTGGCTGGCCAGCTGCTTCACGTTGACAGCTGCCACAATGGTGCCTTGTGGGTAATGGAGTTCTTAACCAATTACAACCTGGGGAAATTAAAAACACTGTCCCACTAGAATCGCTAATCTCCTTCTCTATCACTTTTTTTTCTCCATCTCGCTCCAGCAGCTGCTCATGCTCAACTCCTCCTTGCATACCAATAGACATCACAACACACACATACACACACACACCCTCCACTCAGCGAGTCCATTTATCAAGGCTAAGTTCTAGTCACCTGGGGATGATTATAGAGATCCAAGCTAATAGCATTCACATCCCTTTATTCTAAACATGCTCCCTTCTCTCCCTCCATCCCTCCATCCCTGTGGTCTCCTATTCTTTCCATCTGCCTCAGCCTCCCCTCCGTCCTGCATTCTCTCATATATCATCTATTACAATAGGTAATAAGTTAGACCTGCAAAACACCTGGACCACATCGCAGCTGGACCTTTTCCAGCTCCGTGGGGTTTCTCTGCTTCACTCACTGACTTACTGAGACAAATCTATCTGTGTGCTTTTCTATTCAAATATGTGCTTTTGTCACTGCTGGAAATCAGTTTGCTGAAGCAAAAATATACTTCTAAGTGTCACATTATCAAAATTATCCCAGTGTACGATTTAAAAGTTGTACTGATGCATTTGATCTTTATGTTTAAAAGGTTTTCTAAAAATATATGTATTCATATTTTTCAAATGCATTAGTACAACTATTTGATACAAATACATACATACATACATACATATATATATATATATATATATATATATATATATGTATACATACACACATATATATATACATACACATATACATACATACATACATACATACATATATACACATATACACATATATATATGTATATGTGTATATATGTATATATATATATATATGTATATACACATATACATATACACATGTATATACACACACAGATATATATATATATATATATATATATATATATATATATATATCTGTGTGTGTGTGTGTATACATATATTTTTAGAAAACATTTTTTAGAAATACTTCACCATGCAGTGCTCAAGTAACAAGGGACCAAATATGGCAAAATAACTTTTAAACACTATTTGACTCACAAAGGTGTTAGTAACAATTAACAATTCATTTCTCAGCCAACCCAAGTTTCTATATTTAAGTTAATTTTCTGCAAGCAATACATTAACTAGAATGGCACTCAGAGTCATGCCCTATCGCGTAATGTTGACAGAAATAAGAAAATCCAGGCCAGTAGTTTATCCTTAGTCCTGTCAAACAAATCAATAAATCAAACCAAAAACAACCTTCCGGACGGAGGCATTGAGAAAACGAGACTACAATTGTAGGATATTCGAAGCATGTGGGATCCTCAAACCAACCTGCTACAGTTTTCACAAGCTTTCCCTTTCCATTGCCCTGAACACACATACTATTTCAGAATTGAATAAGAAATGGGAGAATGGGCTGTATTGACAGTTCAATTAAGCAGCATACCATACAGAATGTCCAGTGCTGTCAAAACACTGGCTCCTGTGGACATGCATTACTACCTCCTAGCGAATGCCGACCTCTAGACCTGTTCCCATGGTGCACTGACCTACACCTGTCTTTTAGTCCAAAACAACATGGGATCAATCTGCCCTGTGATACACAGTAAATGGAGGAATGACTGAAAGCAGTGTTTCGGAACTACAGTCTCAATGAATGAGATTTGGTCTGCTTAAAATCTGCTTAACCTCCCATTAATACTAATGCAAACAGCAGAAAAGGCCAGCTGTCGTGTCTGCATACCATACTGATAAGGAAATGTAAGTATCTGCACTTGTTTCCAAAGGTCCAAGTGTGCTTCATGTGCAAGATTAATGTGAACCATAGACAAAGACTTCCAGCTATAATAGAGAAATTAACATCCTCAACCACATCGGCTGCTACATTCAGTAGGTGAGCACTCAAAGTGGCTAATTAAACTTCTAAGGGAGCTGGTTCCCCTTCAGGTCCCACAATGGGCATGTCCCTGTAGCCGTTACTTTCTGTCTCACTTTATTTCCTCCATCCATCTCATTTTCCCTTTCAGCTTTCCCCTCCCTCCTTCCTTACCGACTCTCCCTCAGACCTCCTTCTGCTTCCTACTCCATCTACTTCTCCATCCATCCCTCCTGTGGCTTTTCAACACAGTTGTGTTCCAGACAAACCATCTGGTGCACTTTATTAATGACTGACCCTACATGGCCTTGCCGTCGCCTAGCTGCCACCACTTGCTGTGTGTGTGTATCTGTCTTTAGGTCTTGGTGTGTGTGTATGTGTGTAAGAACAGGTGCATGCTGACTGATGATGGGATGTTGTGGGCAGCTTTAACCACCGAAGCAGGTGTACTGGTTACAGGGACCCTAACATATTACTCTGACTCCCTTTGTCACCTTTTACTATTGTCTGTCAAGCACAAATATACTCACAATTAACTTAAATGACCAGCGAAAACAGACATTATAAAGGCAGAAGGACAATACAATGATATTATTGTAGACATTTAAAAAGCAAGTTAACCCTTTGTTGCATACGCATCTCCAACAATTTACATTTGTGATTAAGCACAGACCTTATAGTCTTTAACCCTTTATCCGGTAAGGAACTATATATATGGTCACTTCCACGGGCATCCAAAATGGCGTTGCTATGCAGCCCAGTGAGGTCGGAGAACCATGTGACTTCTCTCAGCCAATCAGCTAATATTAGGCTATGTCACAGATAGTGACATCACACCATCAGACCAATCAGCAGCGGCCATGAGCGTTTCTAATTTCCCTCTTTCACCGGATGCCCGAAGTACGGCTTTTTTACACCTCCTGCTATTATAATATATATGTTATATTGTTATACATCTACATAAATAACACATATATAAATATATACATGTGTTATAAATTGTCCATAAAACATTTAACAACATAAAAATCAATGTTCCTTTAAGTTTATATGTGACTTTCCTATATTTTTATGCATACATCTTTTTAAAAATGTTTTACCCTAGACAGGCGAGGAACCATATATGGTCACTTCATTGATCTTGATTTTCAACCAAAAAATGTTATATTTTTAAAAATGTCACAAATGTAAAAAAAGTATTGTAGTGTCCTGCAATGACACTTTAGGGTTGAAATTGTGAATTTCAAAGTATTTCGATGAGTGCCTGATAAAGGGTTAAATAAACAGTAAAACTAACTATTAAAATAATTTTCTATGAACAAAAAGGCTCAAATGGCAATAACAGGTTTCCAAAGAAACCAGCAATATGCTACACTCTGACAATCAAAGAGCTGCTTGTGGAATGAAGTCTTGGATAGATGTGTGCTGACATCCAACCGCTGACAATAAAAGTCGGATGAGACAGATGGAGCAGAAAGAAAGGAGAGGGGGAAAAACATAAGAAGAAGAGAAGCAGTGATGTGCTTGTCTGGGGAATGAACCCTCTAAGACACACTCAGCCTCTCCTCAGAGAATGAAGAGAGATATGAGGGACGAGGGAGAAAGAGAATGACTTATGAAGACGCTGCACTTGAAAGGGATGTGTCAACACTTTGATGGTAAAGAGTGGGAGAGTGAAAATGCAAGAAGAGACAGAACATATAGTATAGGGTACAGCATAATGTAGGGGGTCAAATTAAAGAAAGAAAAGGTCATAGAAAAACATTTCAGGATCAAGAAGCGTGCATGCTTTTAAGATTCAATCAAGGGAGAACTGTTGCATCGTGTTGCATACAAACGTTTTTAACAACTTGAATTCAATGTTCATATTTAAATAACAACAGCACAGCGTGATCAAATGTGGATTTAAGTTATGATCTAAGTGGGCATCTGTGAACATGCCGACTTTGACTAGATTTATCAATGGAAAAATACTAAACAAGCAGTAGTTCTTTCTGTTTATTTAAGGGAATCAAATAAAGTGGTGCAGAACTTAATTTGACCAAAAATATGTCTATATAATTGTGCATCAATCCATGGAATAAGATTATCATAATGACTATAATGACCATAAAGTTGCACTGCAGGGACGACGGAGAGTATTCACATTCATAAGCAACAATTCTGTTAATTTACATTTTTATTATAGAGGACTGTGGCTCTGCCAAAAGAAGACGTAGCTGAGAAACCCATGAGGCAAAAGGTCAAGAAAACACTGGAGCTGATGATGGTTATGCTTCCATTCTTCTCTCTCACTTACTCTCTCTCTCTCTTACACACACCTTTCCTAACAATTATGGCTTCATTAGCTGCTAATTGTTTCATTTAGCAGCAGATTGAGACAGAGAAAGAGAGAGAGACACAGAGAGAGAGAGAGAGAGAGAGAGAGAGAGAGAGAGAAAGAGAGAGAGAGAGAGAGAGAGAGTTGGTTATGTGCACTGTAATAAATTATTCTGTAGTCATTTCATTTTACTTAATATATTTGATAAAATGTATTAAATATAAAGGCGTCCTTGATTTTGAGGCAGTTGTTTAAGTAACTTTAATATAAAAATGTTTGAGAAAGAATCTACTTATTTTTATCACATTAAATATAATCTTTATGTAAATCAAGAGAATTTTGAATGAATCCAACACAATAGAATTAGTCAGTTTTTAATTGACAAGCACTTCCTGTTAAGTTATTAACTCAACTTGTAACGTAGTATTTAGTTAATAATATTGCGTGCAATCTGTTGCCTCAATTTTATTGAGTAGCTATTGATTATCTTTTTTTACAGTGTGTGGTTATACAAGGAACAGTAACTATCTGAATGGAGCAGTAACCATGAGACAATATGTGGCAGTGACTCTATTCTACTAATGGCTCCTAGAAACCTCTTTCTTGTGTTATAGTTAGAGGGAAAAACACTTACTTACATACTTCTTAAATATACAATTAATAATTGAAATATTGCAGCTTTAAGCTTGTTGTTTTGTAACAAAGTTGGACTTGCTAGTATTCCAGCAGCAAATGTTTAACTTAAAAGCAGGCATTAATATTTATACACAGACTGTGTGCTTTCATACTGTGTATCATGTGTGTCTGTCTCTCTGAAAGGGGCAGTGAAACATCCCCACCGACAAGTCGTTCAGGATTAGCAATATTAAAATTCATACAGAAGTCATGACAGAACTAGAACGTGCTTTTACATTTTCAAATGACAGGAGGCCGGGCTGTGTATGTGAGCACTTACAGTAGAGGATATGCACACACAAACTGCATATATGTACGTGCAGAGTATCAATATGTTTGCCTACGATAACCACGTATTACGGCTCATTATACAGCTTCTGTTATAGTTCGAGCTGTCATTTGGTAAATTACTAAATTAAAAATTAAAAAAACAGCACTTGACAAACACTCACCACTTGTGCTGGTACTTGCTCCATCTTAGCGGCAGGTGTCCCTGGTCTGGGGTAGAACTGGTTGATGAACAGACTGGGGAATCGGTACAGCTTCACCAAATCTACGGTCTCTTGGAAGTCTTCTTCCGTCTCACCAGGGAAACCGCAGATTAAATCTGTAGCAATGGTTACACCTGGGACCCTAAAAGACAGAAACAGAGACAGACATTCATCAAGTCATATATTAAAAAAAAAACAATTATTCAATTACCGAGCACCAACATCCTTTATTCCAGTGGAATTTCTTGAAAAAAAAAATTGAACACAAGAAACATACATTATACAAATATACTCACAATTAACTTACATGACCAGCGAAAACAGCCATTTTAAAGGCAGGAGGACGATACAATGATTTTATTGCAGACATTTAAAAAGCAAGTTAGCCCTTTGTTGCATGCGCATCTCCAACAATTTACATTTGTGATTAAGCACAGACCTTATAGTCTTTAACCCTTTATCCGGTAAAGAACTATATATATGGTCACTTCCACGGGCATCCAAAATGGAGTTGCTATGCAGCCCAGTGAGGTCGGAGAACCACGTGACTTCTCTCAGCCAATCAGCTAATATTAGGCTATGTCACAGATAGTGACATCACACCATCCGACCAATCAGCAGCGGCCATGAGCGTTTCTAATTTCCCTCTTTCACCGGATGCCCGAAGTACGGCTTTTTTACACCTCCTGCTATTATATTATATATGTTATATTGTTATATATCTACATAAATAACAAATACATAAATATATACATGTTCCATAAACCATTTAACAACATAAAAATCAATGTTCCTTTAAGTTTATATGTGACTTTCCTATATTTTTATGCATACACCTTTTTAAAAATGTTTTACCCTAGACAGGCGAGGAACCATATATGGTCACTTCATTGATCTTGATTTTCAACAAAAAAAAATTATATTTTTAAAAATGTCACAAATGTAAAAAAGTATCTAGCATTTGTTAACCTCCAATTATTCAATTACTTGATTATGTAAAATGACTCTGAAGTTTGTGATTCACAGACTATTTTCCCACAATTCATACTGTGCCTTTGTAAAAAAAAAAATATGTGAATGACAATCGCATTTTAAAAAAGCACTAAAGCCTTTCCCCATGGACTCATTGAGCCAATCAAACCCTGATTAGCAAGCTGTGCTACTGATCATTAGCTATTGATTATTGACCTGCTGGCTCATTGGATTAATCACAGTCAGGAGGGTGTGGGAATAGATGTATCGATTGGTTCTGTGTATTTTGTTTGTATTGACAGCAGTTGGACAGCTTGTAAAAGAACTCCAAGGCTAAGTTACCGTTTTCTGTCAGAAGAAAACATGCATCTCTAGAGTACACACTTATGGAAATGTATGCTGTTTCAACACGCTAGCATACAGTTTTTTTAAAAAGGCTCTTAACATCACCTCTGATGGCTGAAGTAGCTGTAAATCAATGGTATGTTAATTCTGCAGGACACAACATTATCATGAGCAGCAGAGTCCAAATAAATTATGATAAGTTGGCTTTACAATTAGTTTGTCTCTGTTTTTTGAGGATAAAGTTATTTGCAAGAGTGGGAGCTTTATCCAATACAGAAAATAATTGGAAATCACTCTCAGTATAAGGAAGCCATGCCATTGATTACATGCTTTCTTTCAAACATCGAGATGGAGTGGAATAGGAGGGACACTGTATGGAGCCACTTAATGTAATGTGTAATGTGTTATATGGAGAGCAGAGAGCAACAAGAAGCCATGATGTCATTAGAAACAGACAACTGAACAGATTTCCTTTGAAAAATCTTTGATGAAATGGATGAAGAACAACATAGAGTGAGTGAACTATCAATCACCACACATTTTCTATTAACTCCTTCATTTCATCTTTATTCTTGCCACTCCTCATCCTTTCCTCACTCCTTTAAAAAAAAAAAAAAAAAAACATCTCACATCTGATGTTGTAATTCATGAACTGTATTTGTACCCTGCTCTTACAGATAAGGGCTGGCTGCAGAAGTGCTTACACGAAACAAAGACAGCGTTGGGATCAGAAGCACGGATATGAAGAATATCTCATCAAATTTAAGAAAAAAATATAACACACATGTTAGCAAAAGTGGCAGGCCGACAGAGAGAAAGACGGCTCAAGAAAGATGTTAAGAAAAGAGTGGAAAGACATCTTCTCTGCAATCGACAACATGATGCATCTTTAATTACATTAACTTCCTGCATCTGCAACCCCGTGATAACCTCTGACCTATTGATGAGTTCCAATTGGCTTATAGTCATTAATATTAACCAATGGCCTGCAGGCATAGACATCCTTGACCTCTAAGATCTGCCCGACAACTACCCTATGAAAACCAAAACTAAATGAATTATAAACAAAAAATCTGAGCATGGAATGATTAAACAGATGAATAAATGAATAATTTTCGATTTGTGATTAAAATTGTCTTCTTGAATCCCCTAAAGCAGTGCTTCTAAAGCCCCTTGAGAATTTTACACAAATACATGGTTTTAATCCTTTACTTTGTTAGGTAAACAAAGGACTATTTGCAGCCTGTAGGCTTTCTACAATGATTAATTAAGTAAAGCGGTCTGAAAACGGTAAGATATAGTTCATTTTTTGGAGCCGAGGTTCCATTCTGTGAGTACTCACATTATGGGCGTCAGTAGGTACCATTTTGTTGGACACATTTAAGAAATGTTTGTGCATCCTATGGGATCTAATCACTAAAAACATTCTCCTAAAGGGATAAAAGTTTGAATAAACACATTAATTCTGATGAAAGGGTATAAAATAATATACCCCCCAAAGCTATTTCATTAATGACAGTAGGAGAGAAAGTAAATAAAATTAGAAATGCAAAAAAAAACAAGCTTTTTTCTATCCTCAACCGTCTGTTGCATCTCCTGAGGGCTTCCATATCCAATTTGCAATAGCCCTTTGTCGATAGTGGTGCTGAGGAGCTGTACATAAGGTAGCCAGTGTGTCCTTTTTATTCTTTCAGCAGATACTAAGAAAATTTACACCATTGCTGGAAAAAAAATAAGAAGTACAATTCAGGCCAGGGGTGCAAAGTAACACATGGAGATAGAATACTGAGAGAAAGAGCAGGGAGAGAGACTGGTGTGAATTGGCTTTTGTGGATTTTCCTAAGGTGGAGGCTGAGAGGGAGAAAAAAACATGCGCACACACACACTGTCATTTTGACACCTCTGTCTCTCCCAGATCTAAGGGTGACGGAGGTGTGATGTGTGATACTAATGAACAAGAACCACACTGATACCCTCCTTGTTAAAATGAGAGGGGAGAAATGAATCTTGTTATTGTTCACCTTTCAAAAACAGAATGTGCGGGAAACAGAGAGGCAAAGATACCGAGACGGAAAAAGGAGAAAGTCAGGAAAAGACAGATTAGCTGTCAGCTCAACTTGCTGTCAATTAAGCCGATGCACTGCAAAAAAGCCAACTTGTATTTTTTGCCCTAAAACAGTGAATTATGTTGGTAAAACTTGGAAATATAAATTATTGACATTTAGCGCAATAATGTAAGTTAGCACAACAAAGGAAGCCAGTTGTCTGCTCAAAAACAAGTTTATGAGTTGTTGTTACTTATATCTTTAAGTTGGGGTTCACAACAAGGGACAATAGTTCTACTAACTCTTATTTCTTTGTTGTGAAATTCGGTCATTAGGGAAAGCTAGCGGCTAACTGATGCTAGCGGCTAACTGAAGCTAGTGGCTAACTGAAGCTGGCGGCTAACTGATGCTAGTGGCTAACTGAAGCTAGCGGCTAACTGATGCTAGCGACTAATTGATGCTAGCGGCTAATTGATGCTAGCGGCGCTGCTTGTTACAGCTACAAGAGTAGCCATTAGCGTATCAATGCTAACTAAACATTGTGGTCACAACATTAGCTGACATTTCATAGCAGCGTTACAATCGTGCCAGAGAAATTCAGAGTTGAGCAAACTCAAAACAAAACTTAAAATATTTATTTTAATTGTCCAACTTAAAAGTTTGTTGCCTTGAAATTTTGAGTTCACCCAACTTTTCTTTTTTTGCAGTGTGCTGAGAGAGGGCTTTTCTTAAAACTTCAGGACTGAAACACAGATTTGTATATCTAACTCGGGTTGAACTTTTGTCTCAGAGTACTGGACATCAGTCCGACAGCAGATGACATTTCAGTTGTCTTTCTTCCCCTCAACAACCTCATCAGTTTTCTGTTCATCAAGCATCCATCCAGCCCATTTTGCATCACATTTCAAACATCAGACCTCTAAAATATACCAATTGATCCTATCAAATGCTGAGTAGAGCACAAATAGACTTGACTGCAACTTAAAAAAAAGGATAATTAGGTGACTATATACGCAACCATCTGTTTCAAACACAGCAGACTTTCAGCATTTTCACTTTAAACCAGGACATATCTCAAAATAGTTTTTAAAAAGAAGAGAAATGAGCTAACGAATAAGCCATGGGAACTGGATTCAGAGTAACAAAAAACAACTGACAGAGCAAGACGAGTCTCTTTGGTGTGTGAAAAAGAGATAAACGAACAGAATCTGTCAAATGAGATATTATCTGGTGTGTCAGGACTGGAGAAAGAGTTAACAACGATTAGTATTGATTACAGAATGATATCAAAGACAGTATTCTTAATCAAATAAAGAAGAAGAAGAAAAGCGGTGTTTCATGTTGGATACTGCAGACAGCACCATGCAGTGCTTGAAGTAGAGGCAAAAAAAAATATTGAAGAGTAAGAATTAATGTATAGACTGGATTTAAAGTGAAAAGAAAAAAGAGGCACATCACAGCTTATCACATTTAATTTTAAAAAAGTGGAGAAAAATATTATGACAGTGTGTGATAATATGATATTGATGGTAAAATGTGGCTTAATTTTATTCCAGGCAGCAGATAAATTAATATAAATCAAGTTCTCCAAAGTTCATCACCTTTATTGCCTCTCCTAATTGCATCTAAATGCATCCTAAATGTCTGTTTTCAGAAGCTTGGTTAAATGAGTTCTCTATTTAACATTGGCTATGAATGATCTATTTTAATGGAATGTAAACTAATGTGCTGTGAATATGTTACATGTCTTTGTAATGAGACCGCTCTTTATCAACAGCCAACATTCAGTCACTAACCTGGTGACAAATGCTGCACTTCCTGTAGCTACTTCAGAATAAAAAGACAATACGGTGCCTGAAGCCCCTAAATGAAAAGAGATAATAGGTTTGTGTTTGTGTCGTTTCTCCTCCTGCCCCACGGAGGCAAAGAGAGCACATCCCCAAAGACAGAAGTCTCCATTAGCTATAATGTGCTCCCAGTTTGAGTTAGCATTTACACAGAGAGAATGAGTTCATAGGAGACTAAAGTCTTTTAATTAAACTCAAGATAAGCACACAGTCAGTCCCCCATCTGCCTTAATGGGTTGAATTAACTCTCATAAAACATGCCATTGTCTTCAGCATAATTATTATCAACTCTTTGTTTACTGGGGCCCTCATATGTGGATATATGTGTGTATGAGCTTCCATATACATACAGCCGTCTCCTTCATCACGCATTCAAAATATGTGCATGTGTATGCAAGCGTGTTTGCACAACAGATGCCTGTGAGCGGCCCCGGTGATAAGATGAAGGCGAGACCGTTGGGACAGAAGAACCCTGAAAAAACGACAGCAAGGAAAAAAGAAAGATGAGTGTGGCACGGAGGTGTAGAGAGGAAGGCGATGGGTGGAGGGATGGAAGGATGAGAGTGGAAGAAAGACAATCTGGGAAGGTAAATATTTACCTATTCATCTGTCGGAAAAGAGACCATGCAACCCATCTGTGCTGCAGAGAGTGCGCTGTGTGTGTGTGTGTGTGTGCTCTCTGAAATGATAATGTGTGGCACAGTGGGGCCGCTGTAGCGTAGGAGTCGGACAGTGAAGGGAGAGAGAGAGAGAGAGAGAGAGAGAGAGAGAGAGAGAGAGAGAGAGAGATGGGAACGAGATGTGCTGTTGGGAGATTTGTTGTCAAATGTAAAAAAAAAAAAAAATTAAAAAAGTTTGGAGAGCTTCTGTCTTGAGGAAACCCAACTCCTAAATAAAACTACATTAACAAGTAATCTGACGGCTTCAGAGCAGCAGCTGGGGTGAGAGCGAAAACAAATTCTACAAGGACTCAAGTTTGAAGATGACAGAACCACAACATATTGTGTGAAAATTATGTTCAAATCAGATGTAATCAATGCTTATGTGAGGAAGTTCAGAGGGGTTTTCACCACGGATGTTACGGTCTAATAGGAGCCATCTGTCCTGGTGAATAGTAACACACACGGTCATCTCCTGATATCACACGATTAAAACAGGCGCTGACTGCCTATCTACGGTACATTAATCAGTCTCGGTGACTATCAGCTCATTGTGAAACAAAAACTAGAAACTCATACTTGACGGTTACATTGCCAGACCACTTCTTATTACGTTGTTGAACAAAAAGCACTTTTCTTTTTAGGCTGGATCAAAGCTATCGCCTGTGTGAATTATTCAGCAGCACAAAGTGGTTCCTTCAAAATGCTGCCAATGAGTCAGGGGTGTTAAAGTGCTACTGGGTCACACTTGAAATGCTTGTTTGAAAAAATGAAGATGGCTTTAAAAATCTGAAATCATCCATACAACAGTGTCGCAAAAATGAACTTGACCCTTAAAAGTCTGTGAAATTTTCATAAAAAGACAAACATCCGCCATAAAGCGGACTCATTTACCCCATCAAAATCCCTCTTCAATACACAATATACACAAAAGCACAGTTTTAAAGGTCACTTATATCTTCCTTTGCAGCATTTCACTGAGACTAAACTCCTTTTGAGGATGTGATCAAAACTTCAAGAGCAAGCACATAGAAACCTTGCATGGCATATGATTAATGCTCATCATTACTGCTGCCTGAAATACATTAAAGGGAAAAACTGACGGCGAAGTTCAATAAACAGTTCATTGTGTTATCCAGGTCACTTCTTTCTTGGTTTGTCATCTTGATTTGCTTTCTTATTCCCGTTAGTTTGTTCAGAGGTGTTTTTTTTTTTTACCCTCACCTACATGTTTTCCTGCCATTTTCCTTCTTTATTTTAGTTTTTCCTGTGATATTGCTCACTACAGTGTAAGCATTTCATAAGTATGCAAACTAACTTAGCAACTCTTACACAAGGTATCACATATCTAACAAAAATCGTTTCTTCCTTAAGGTGAGACAAGAAGAACCCAACTAAGGGTGAAGAATAGGGACACTTGTGAGGAGTGTGAGCAATCACTCAGACACTTAAGTGATTGATTTAGCTGTGGCAGCTGGAGGTAATAGCACTGTCATGTAGCAGCTCAATTTACAGGGACAGGGAGGGAGAGAGAGAGAGAGAGAGAGAGAGAGAGAGAGAGAGAGAGAGAGAGAGAGAGAGAGAGTGGTGTGCTTGGTTATCACTCACTTTCCTCAACCACTTTCAGCATCAGGATGAAGGAAGGGACTGTCAGAACTGGTTGAGGAGGTGCCAGGTGACTGGCCCGATAACAGCAGGATTTGAGACAGAAATCACGAAACAATCACCCTCACTGTGGCTCTAATCAATGAATGTATTATGACTTTGGATAACTACATGACAACGTCGCCATGATCTGCTAAAGTTTAATATTCATTCACACAGATGAACACACACACACTGCAAAAAAGCCAACTTGTATTTTTTGGCCTAAAACAGTGATTAAATTGGCAAAACTGGGAAATATAAATTACTGACATTTAGGGCAATAATGTAAGTTAGCACAACAAAGGAAGCCAGTTGTCTGCTCAAAAACAAGTTGGTGAGTTGTTGTTACTTATATCTTTAAGTTGGGGTTCACAACAAGGGACAATAGTTCTGCTAACTCTTATTTCTTTGTTGTGAAATGCGGGAAAGCGGTGAAATTCGGTCATTAGCGAAAGCTAGCGGCTAACTGATGCTAGCTGCTAACTGATGCTAGCTGCTAACTGATGCTAGCAGCGCTGCTTGTTACAGCTACAAGAGTAGCCATTAGCATATCAATGCTAACTCAAAATTGTGGTCGCAACATTAGCTGACATTTCATAGCGCCGTTACAATTGTGCCAATTCAGCACATTGCAGAAGTTAGCAGAAGTAAGGATTAAAAGTTATTACAATGTAAAATTATAAGTTAGGACAACTTACAGTTGAGTTGACAAAAATCTGAATTCAGAGTTGAGCAAACTCAAAAACAAAACTTAAAATATTTAGTTTAATTGTCCAACTTAAAATTTTATCGAAGTCTATTGCCTTGAAATTTTGAGTTCACCCAACTTTTCTTTTTTTGCAGTGTAGTTAAGTAAACAGTTTGCAGCTTCCAATGCAGCTGGCATAGGAAACATATATATATATATAGCTTAAAAGCAGCATATAATTCAATGAGTATAAGAGGCCAGGTAGTTGTTGCATTCTGGCATTTTGCCCTCAAGTGATTCAACCACTGAAGGATGTAAAAGAAACAGCAAAAGCCAACTGTGGCATGCTAGAGAGTAGAGAGAGGTGACAGACAAATGATTGGTTAAGAAGCAGAATGAGACAGGTGATGGCTTCAGTTGGCCTGAGACGAGCTGTCAAACTGTCACAGAGACTTTCTCAACCTGCGTCTCTTGCTCATTCTCTCCTTGCTTTCTCTCAGTCCATCTTGGGGGTTTAGAGTGGAGTGTGGGTTTCTTTTTCTACTTATAATCAGGTGAAAACCCGACACACACACACACACACACACACAGGAGAATATCAAATGATCTGACTGCAGCAGTGTTCTTGCGGTAGTGCAAATACTTTGACATCTTTCTACCTTAATCGTTTCTCATGACATATTATATATTGTGAATGGGAGAAGATGGGATTTAATTTTTAATATTTTTTTCTGTTTAAGCTGTAATGATTCTTTTATTTTATTTTATTTTTACTTATTTAAGTAAACTGTATCTTTCTTTTTCCAATAGGTAAACAACTGATATTGGATAAAAGTCCAAATGGGCTGTGTTAACATGCTGGCTATGTGGTTAGCCCACTAAGTGAATACCGAGTCATTTGTCTCGAAACCTGCAGTGCAAAATAACCTCTGTCTTTCTATGTAGCAGGTCATTTGTAAAGATCGAGGTGGCTGCTGTGGAATGAAAGGAGAGCCAAGTAAATAATGATCCCGCTGGAGTCATCAGTAAACTTTATCATTTAATGAAACAGCCTGAACACAGCAGAGCAGAACTGCAGTTCAATTTAACACACACACTTACACATGCAGACACACACATACTTCATTAGCCCTGGAGAAGGGTAATGAGAACACACACATACACATTTCATTAGTCTGAGGGAGGAGTAATAAGGGCGCACAGACACCACAAATCCAACCACTCACACATACACACAGGCAGTTATATTATACACACACAGATATGTATGCCTAGGAAGAGCTGCGGTGCAAAGGCATGACACTGGTGACTGTCTAGCCAGGCGTTAAATGGACTGTCCCTTTGCACTTTATTTCAATTTAATCCAACCTTCATTGACATAGCAGCAGTTTGTGATTCATCATTCCATCCCGCAGCTTTGACCTGACCTGCACAGATATGGATAACATCAAAGCTCCAGATAAATGCTGGACATAAAAGCCTCACCTAAATCGAATGTCTGCCGGGCTCGCTTTAAGTGTAGGCTTTTTTTTTAATGCTCGCTCTATCAATGTCCTTAACCGCAGCAAGCCAGAGATATTGTAATGACATAAATTGCTGAAACGTGGAACTACACGTGTCTTCTCTTTATGCACAGAGGGAGATGTAAGTGGATATTCCAAAAAGATGAGTAATTAAAAGCGGCATTTTCAAAGTAAGAAATAACTACAGTACAGGCCAAAAGTTTGGACACACCTTCTCATTCAATGTGTTTCCTTTATTTTCATGACTATTTACATTGTAGATTCTCACTGAAGGCATCAAAACTATGAATGAACACATATGGAATTATGTACTTAACAAAATAAGTGTGAAATAACTGAAAACATGTCTTTTATTTTAGATTCCTCAAAGTAGCCACCCTTTGCTTACTAGAATATAAGACATGTTTTCAGTTATTTCACACTTTTTTGTTAAGTACATAATTCCACGTGTTCATTAATAGTTTTGATGAATCTACAATGTAAATAGTCATGAAAATAAAGAAAATGCATTGAATGAGAAGGTGTGTCCAAACTTTTGGCCTGTACTGCACATCTCAAAAAGTTACCAATATTGAGAAGTTTTACACAGTTAGGTTATAAAAAGATGACACGAGAATTGCAGGATCATGAGATCACACAAAATCTTTGTGTCAACTTCTTTGAGAAGCTACTGACAGCTACACACATGGTTTAGTATGTGTGTAACAACACAGAGAGGTGACTGTCTGCTCAAAACAACAATGGCGGCTCCTTAAGAGGTTGGCGTGGATGCTGCAATAGCATCAGATTTATGAGAAATGGAAAGTATTTCTTTATTGAAAGAGTATTTTTTTCTCCCAACTGGTTTCGGCAAGAGTTTGATTCACCAACAGGCTCGTCTGAGCCCATTGGTGAATGTGATTGGTTGAAGTTAGCCTGGAAAAGACAGATGGTTCATCCAATCACCTGCCAACGAACTTTTAAATGTGCCTGCCCTTTTCCAGACGGTTTCCAATGACAGCTTCTCAGATGGTTCTGTGTAAGAAACCATCTGGCACGTCAGGTTTCAGTTAGGCCTAAATAGAGAAAATTCAAATTAAAGACGTGAAACTTTGAGAGCAATAGTAACAGAAAACCAGGCTGAGCACTGTGTAGTATAGAGAATTCTTTTGGTTTATGCTGAAGTTGGTTGTTTTCTGTTAGACAGGTAATTAACTGACAAAATTATTTCCAACTAACTAATCATTTTATGAGTCATTAAGCTGATAGTCACTAGAGCCCAAGAGCAGCATCATATGGACTTTTCTTGAGAGTGAGGAAGAACCTGTCAGGGAAAATCAATTAGTGTGCCTTTCATGTGAGAGTTCCTAGTAAAATGAGCTTCATCAGGAGGACTTTGATAGAGTCTACATTAAAATCAGTTAAAACATAATGAGGTAAGCGCATTTACCATAAACAAAAAATTACTACATGTCTGCTTCCTTTATTAATCACTGAAATGTCTGAAATACTAAGTTAAAAGTTTATTGAAGGGCTAGATGAAGTAGAAGAACCGGTATGGGGAAAGAAGGCATTCTTCAGAGTTTAATACTTAACACTGTTAAAAATTACTTAACTTTCAAGCTCACTATTTTGGCGGACAATTTCCCCCCATGTCATCAACAGCACTGCTAAAAAAGAAAAATTGGGTGAACTCAAAATTTCAAGGCAACAAACTTCAATAAAATTTTAAGTTGGACAATTAAACTAAATATTTTAAGTTTTGTTTTTGAGTTTGCTCAACTCTGAATTTCTCTGGCACGATTGTAACGCTGCTATTAATGTCAGCTAATGTTGTGACAACAATTTTGAGTTAGCATTGATACGCTAATGGCTACTCTTGTAGCTGTAACAAGCAGCGCCGCTAGCATCAGTTAGCCACTAGCATCAGTTAGCCACTAGCATCAGTTAGCCGCTAGCATCAGTTAGCCGCTAGCTTTCGCTAATGACCGAATTTCACAACAAAGAAATAAGAGTTATCAGAACTATTGTCCCTTGTTTTGAACCCCAACTTAAAGATATAAGTAACAACAACTCACAAACTTGTTTTTGAGCAGACAACTGGCTTCCTTTGTTGTGCTAACTTACATTATTGCCCTAAATGTCAGTAATTTATATTTCCAAGTTTTACCAAATTAAATCACTGTTTTAGGCCAAAAAATACAAGTTGGCTTTTTTGCAGTGAGTGTATCATAGAGGAGGAAAACAACACACATAAGAGCTTGCTGACAGTGACAAACGCATTATAGTCCAACAACTGTGAGTGAAACTGCGTGGTTGAAAATGAGCTTTGAAAGGCAGGGTGGCTCAAACACTGAGCAAGAGAAATATGATATGAGAGAGAGAGAAGAACAGAGAGAGACTGAAAGGTGAGTCAGACGATGAAACATGACTGTGTTCTTACATGTACCCAAGTATCAGCTGACCTTGCGTGTATGCGTGTGTGTGCACATGGAAAGTTAACACTGTAATGCCTTGTTACATGACTTTCCATTATGTTTGTGAAAGGTTGTTGACATTGAACCGCCACGCTACCTTTCTTCCAACTCATGCGTACCCATAAATATGTGTGTGTGTGTGTGTGTGTAGCCAATACCCAAACATACTATTGGCCTTGTAATTAATCCTGGATGTGGCAAGATATTGATTTTCTGTTTTATGAAGACACAATGCATTTATGGCCCATAAATAAAACAATTACAAAACAAAACATTGTTTGAATAAGTCTTTTGGAAGTTTTTGAAATCAGAGGTAGAACAATCAAACTGAACAATATGAAAACAAACAGTCAGAGTCTCCGGCTAAATCAGCTCTCATGCAGTTTCAGTTGGTGGATTTTCCAGGTGGGAAAGAAGTCAATGTACTTTCCCATACTAGCATACAAAAAGAATTTGTTTGAGGGGAAAAGAAAAACAAATATTTTAAGCAAATACAAAAAAATGTTTCACAAGTGAGGAAACTGTGGTAACTCAAACATAACCTCCGTCCTCCAGGAGCACAGATAACCTTGAGGCTCATGAGTCAAACCCACATTAAAGCATTTCATTGATAAAAATGACAATGACAAACTACAGTCAGTTAGTAAGGGACAATATTGACTGACCACTTCTGTGATGTCTGACCAACTTCAAATTTATCATGAGAAAGACGAGCTGATAAAGCACAAGAAACCAGAGTGAATAATCTCATCTATACAACAATGTTAACAGTGTTTTCGAATTCAAGTTAAACGGGGTCAGGTGTATTATGATGATGCAATTCAAGAAAACACCTTGTACTTTTTAAATGATCCTGGCAAGGTGTGTGTTTATGGGCTGGAATGTTTTTCCACTTGCTCTTTGTGACCACTGGGAGGCATAGAGTTTCACTGCTGCTCTGACATGTTTTGAAGATGCCTGTCAGAGCAGTTATGGTCCTGCATGCGAGAGTGTGTGTGTGTGTGTGTGTGTGTGTTCTGCTCTTTTCTATAGACAGGAAGGATAGGTAATGTGGTCTGAGAGGGCCTAATAAGAAATTAACACTACTTAACGAAGGAAAACTTAACTCCTGTAATTATAGTGAAGCTGAACGGATCCTGTGTGCGCGAGTGTGTTTGTGGTTTGTGGGAAGGAAATATGGTATAATCCAGAGGAAGTGTCAATAAGACAAGGATGTGTTAGGAACTGCCAGGAGACATTATCCACAAGCCGTTTCTCCTTCTCAAGTACACACAGATACACAGACACCTCAGTTTCAGCTTGTTCTGAAGTTAATGACTCATTCTCTGCTCCTTTCCTGTTGTTTAAACGGAGCCAATTCACAGCGCTAGACTTACTGACACACACAGCCAGGTATGTAGGCAGGAAGGCTATCTCCTTCTTTCACTCCTTCCTGGATTAAATCACTTCTGTACACCGTCCCACACATCAACAGGCAGTGTAAACAAACAGCACAAACAAGCAGACAAACTGATAAATGTCATTACCTATCTGGAAGTAAATCTTGCTCATATATGTTTACGATTCACACCAGAGTAATCCTTAAATCAGATAGATTGCGACTGATGGCAAGCTCAGTGTTGTTTAAGTTTTATGTGATCTGATAGGGCTTGTTACTGGTTTCACTGCGATCATATATTTACCGACATTGATTTTGCTCTCGAGGCTGCGCACATAATCAATCAAGTATAAACAGTGTATTTTAAAACTTTTTCAAAACCTACAGACGCCATGGGTTTGTTGTCAAATGCTTTGAAAGTCAATAAACAGATGCTTGATAAGAATTGTCTGCTTGACAGGTTTAACACGTGAAGTCAAAACTGATAGAAACATTGCCAACGTCAACAGTGGCATTCTTTACCAAGCAGTAGCAGAGTGGCAGTTACAGCAGGCACGCACTACTCTCCTGGCCATTTAAATAGTCATGTGTACATAATACACACACTCTGTTGTTGTGCTAATACACAATTTGTACACTTTGTGTTCATGTGTTCCAAAACCGATGGACATAGCTTCTGCGGTGTCACAAACTTATTCAGGTTTCTGAAAGAATACTTGTCAGTGTTTCCCCTTCATTCATTCAGCAGCAGCGCATCACCGCTGGTGAAATTTCACATGATCATTAATATCAATGTGCCACTAATGATTTCTACTCGCACTGTGTGAGCACAACAACACACAACGTTATTTACGACTTGTTAAGAGTCATCAACAAGCACATCACATCCTGTCGGACCCTCTTAGGACATCAACGTAAAAGGTAACACAGCTTACACACGGTCTAAATAGCGAGTAGCACATGTAACAGTGTAGCTCCTTAGGGCAGTGAGTGGCAGTGTTGCCAACTTAGTGACTTTGTTGCTAGATTTAGCGACTTTTCAGACCCCCCCCCCATGCGACTATTTTTCAAAAAAGTGATTGCCGACAAATCTAGTGACTTTTTCTAGTGTTATTGGAGACTTTCGGAGACTCGTTCTTACTCCTCTTATTGAACATTAAGAGGAGTAAGAACGAGTTCAAGCGGCACAGTCCTCCCGCAGCAGTCTCTCCCAGTTGCAGTCACAGAGCCAGAGGGGATGTTAACCCCTTAGCGTCCAGTCTGCAAATTGCGCATGCATGAAGTCGCCGCTGGCAGGTTTAAAGTCAAAGTCTCTTTTGGGTCACTTTAGCCTTAAGTCCCGAGGCCGGATTAAGGAGGAGGGTTGAAATAGTGACAGGAGACAGGGCACTTACAGTTCTAAACATATTTAGGTGTTTTTACTCACTTTTTGTCTTCCCCACAACGATATTCCTCTCTTCAGCGTCCATTACAGATACATGTACATGGTACATTATGCAAATTAGGCGATGAAGTCATTTTTTGCGACTTCTAGCGACTTTTGAACAACCAATAGCTACTTTCCTTACTGAGGAGTTGGCAACACTGCTCATGGTCACAGAAACAGCGCAACCGCTACTTTTCACATGATTGACACTATCAATGTCTTCCAGGGGAGACTAATCTAAATGAATTGATATCCCCCTTTCTATGACGGACGGCTTTTATTTTGCATTCCATTGTGGCCTAGTTTGTAAAGAACTATAATCACTTTTGATTTCCAATATAATCTCCACACGTTGTCCAAACTGTCAGTACACCAAGAACATGTCCATGTTTCTCTTTAAATCACACTTTTTGAAATACATTTAAAAAATCCACAAAACAAATAAACAAACTATCTACTACTACTATCTACTACTAGTACTATTTTGTACTTTAGCAAAGATGTATGCTGACATGTTCCAAGTCCTCAAGGTAAGAGATAAAAACTTGGGCCCACCAATAGAACTGCTGACTGGTGAGTTTAAAACACAAGTGTGTGTGTTTATGTGTGTGTGTGCACGTAGTGATCAAGCCACGTTGTCTCCTGTTTACGTCCTTATTCTAGCTGCATGGCTAAATAAGGGTTTAAAATAAAAGGCAGAGTCGAAACACACACAGAAACCTTCGCTGCTTCATTTACTTTGCTTGCTGAATCATCAGCTGGAGGGAAAGGAGAGGAAAAAGGAGGGGTGAAATGTTTACAAGTCCCACCAGTGTGGCAAGTTATCGCGCCATACCTGTCTCGCTCACCGCTCTTTCTTCCCGCCACTATTGCCCTCTCTTCTTTCCCTCTCTTTCTCCCCCTCACTTGTCTTTATCTTTTTTGCTTTTTTGCATTGCTTTTTGTTTTTTTTGCCTCCAGGGAGCTGCCGCCCCTCCCACCAACTATTCCAGTGAAACATTAGCCCCGGCTGATACCTAAACCTTCAAGTGTGTGAGTGCATGTGTGTAAACTAATGAAGGTATGTCTTCAACAACAGACGGGCAACAACAAAGCGAGAGACTGGCTCCACACTGCACACGTGCACACACACACACACACACACACACACACACACACACACACACACACACACACACACACACACACACACACACACACACACACACACACACACACACACACTGACAGAGTCACGCTACTGATCCATGTGTCCTGCCGTAACCCAGGGAGGTTTGATATAACCCTGTCACTCCTCGTGACTAATAGAGATGACTAACACATGAACACACACACACACACACACACACACACACACACACAAGTGCAACTGTCTTGGAGCCGTTTGTTTGGAGAGAAACAGTTGCTACACTCAAGAGAGACGGAGAAACGCACGCAGACAGAAGGTTTATCATCAACACAGTATATCAACAGTCGCAGCGTCAGTCTGCCGACATTGCAACACACTAACAGCACTTAAAGGTGCCCTTAGTACTAGATAGTTTAAGCAATCAATTCAGGATTGTTCTGTTAACCAGACACTTGAAAAAAAACCATAGTCAGTTACATGTTATAGTCAGACCCTGTTTAGAACAAGGGCACATTGTTGGAGAGTCTATCTAACCAAATGTTACATAAGTGAAAAACAGCTTTATCATCTCATCAATAAGAGGATTTATAATCACACTTGGTATTTTGGGGATGACAAGTAATAAATAAACAATATGGAATCTATTTTAAACCCAGTGTTTTGTGATTATAAGGTGTAGATTAGCTCTATGAATCACCAGGTTGTTTTGACCAGCTGCACATTTAATAATGTGTGAAGTGATAAAATGTGCTCTTCACTTTTTAGATAAGACCTGGTGCCTTTAAAGTTAGACGAACCATGTGCTAAAAAAATCCAGAGACCACCCAGAGACATGGCTCTCTGTTGCAGTTTGTGTGTATTAATTGTTAGTTTTGAAATAACATTTCCTCAGGGCGAGAGAAAAAAGACAACGTTTGCTTAAAAGCTCTGACGTCTTTTCATAACAAGACAATATAAAACTAAACCTTTCGAGTAATTGTAGATCAGGTGCAGCAATAAGAATGTTTATGCACGCAAACTGCTCACAAGGGTGAACAGGTTGAAATTTAAAGAGAGGACAGAAAAGACAGAATGCTGGGCTTTATTTCCTTAGAGAAAACAGTGAGTAATGTTCATCTATAGTAGTATGTGAGGTCAACACAACCCATGAAAGCACATCAAAAAATGTTTACATATATATAAATTGTTCAATCTTAATAGCCTAAACCAATAAAATGATGGAATACAACGCAGCAGAGAGGTGATCAAATGCTCAAGATTGAATGGGGAGCGATAGTTCCCATAGGTCACGTTGGAGGTCAAGGGTCACGGTACCGGTCAGCTGCAGGGATCGCACAGATTAATCACCTGTTGACCTCACTAAAACCTCATTCCTTTGGGACCATAACTGTAAAAACTCCACATCTAGTTCAGCTGGACATGCCCTCAGCATTAAGTAAACTTAAACATTAATAATGCCACATTCTGCTCCCTTTGACCTGATGTTCCTGTTGCTCTCTGGGCGTGTTTCCTTGTGAGAGGGACCTCTATAGCCTGAGATTGAAAGGGTCCTCAGAGGTCAGGAACATAACCTCCAGGGAAACCACAGCTTTGAGGGTCACTCAATGCCCAGCCCCATCATCTATCCCTTTCTGGTAACATGATGGCTTACACCCCCCTCCCTTCCGCTCCATCCAACTAACCCTAAAGTTCAACATTAATACTGCCAGATTTTTGCACATATGCACAACCAATCCCCAACCCACAGATGCATTACTATTCTTTTCCCGGCGTTTCATCTTTGGTCCCAGTGCATCGAAGACACTTAATCCTCGAGAGTAGTTGAGGGAGCATCGGGCACAGATATTATGGCAAACTACGAAACAACTGTGGCAAATCCTCTGACCATGTTCACTCACTCTGTAACAGCCTTATTCCACCATAACAGGATTTACTCCATACATCACTGCATAAAGACTGTACTTCATTATGTGATTTTAATTGATAGAAGCAGAGAGAAAAGGGTGTAAAAAATATGGTCTGTGTTGGCAGACGAGGACAAATTAACCATTTTAATGAAATAATTATTCTACTGATTGTTCGAATTATGCATGGCAGAGAACAATTCAGTTATAACAACTTGGAGAAATTAGTTATGTCATTTAAAAAAAGTATATTTAATGCTGTTTTTCTCTGTGGATATGGATGAATTTAGTATAAGCACTTGCAGTGTGAAATAGGCTAAATATTAAAGCAGAAAGTAATGGAAATATACGGTACATAAAAGAAATGTGCCATCAGTTTGACTTCAATCAATTCTACCAACAGCATTTTATATTGCAGTGGTGTTTTCATTGTTCTCCAGCACATCCAACGCATCAACACACCAGTCTGTCTTTCATAATGACCACAATCTTAAGCAACACGGAATTGATTTTCTTCCACCAGTTCCCCTAGACGTGTTTCAATAAGGGTCAGTGAAACCTTGGTTTGCCATTAGCTTTGATGAGTGTGAATGAGCTCCCAGTGACAGGCGATTTGGGCATTCAACCTTCAAGAGACCTTTAAACTCTATACATGTTTAAATGTGGAACCAATCAAACTGTTCGAACAAGCTGTCGCCTGGTCATCAGTGTGAAAAATTAACTTTTTTTCTCTCTCTTTTCTCCCCAGAGTGCAGTGTTTGCTTGGTTTCTGGGGAAATTGCAAATATACACTTAATTAGTTTGACATAGATTTGTTTTACTTTCCACTGCTGGAAACTTGCAACATTGTTCTACAGAAGACCATGGTGGGGGTTTTTTATGCTGTAATATTTTCCAGTTGTTTAGTTGGAACACTTGCAGCTTTGATTTTCTTCTTTTTTTCATGGTAATAATTACCTTTTCATGTTTCTCAGTTTGTGCTCAAAAAATATGTTTTTGTTTGTAAAATGTTTTCCTCAGAAACACTGCAGTGTAAATTATATCTGGTAATGCTGTTCATATTTCCGTTTGGTTTCCCCATGATCCTAAAGTTTATTAGTAGTTTATTTTTCTACAGTTTCAGGAGTACTTCTCCAGCCACCAAGCCTTTTTGTGACCGGCTGACTTCATTCACTAAGTGGTGCAGATGTCTCATAAACTTAGTAAACCAAATAAAGGCCTGCAAAGAAAATAAAAAGCTCCCGACATTAGCTACCTTTCAAAAATGACTCAATAAATGTTGCCTTAAGTTGATAATTGAGTTCAAGATCCTCAGCCATGACAGATGTCAAGGAGGGAGGTCTGAGGTCTGATGTGTGTCTGCATGTGTGTGTGTGTACTGGTTTTCCCAGATAAGGAAGGCCAGAGGCGTTTGAACCCCCCTGACCTCTGCACTGTTGGTGGCACTAAGCTGTTTGTAAAGAGACATTTGCCTTCTGCTGTGTGTGTGTGTGTGTGTGTGTGTGTGTGTGAGTCAGATAATCTCTGACCTCACACATACCTGCGCGAGGTTCCTGTCCGTCACATTCTCGGAGGTGAACTTTATGTGCCTCAACAAAGGACTAATTGTGAAAATCTACATTAACATTCACCTGTGAGTCTGACTGTCTCCCTCTCTATCACTCACACACACTTCCCCTTTCACCTTCAGTTGTTCCGGTTTGCATGAGTGCACCAGTGTGAAAAGCAGAGTGAATCAGTAAAAACCACTTTATGACGCACACACACACACAGAGCATGGTGTGGAGCCTTTTTTTTTCAAAGTTAAGTGTTCCAAAGAGAACAAGACAAAAACAACCAAAGTTAAAAACAGGCCTAAGTAGCCTCTGGCTACAGAAAAACAGATTTAGGCAGACCGTTTCTATAAAAGAGAGGAGCAGAAAAAAAGATTATTCAGAGGTTTTGCAAAGGACCAAATTACTGGACATATGTATGGATAAAAAATAATACTAATTAAGTCAGTCTTTCTGATTTATTTACTATTAACAGAGGGAAAGTCAGCAAAGGATGTAATTATCTTTAATTACCAATTATGTTATTGTTTATACCATAATCATCCATGCAAGCTGTGAAATCCACTGAAAAGGTTGGGAAGTGCAATTTTGCATGTAAAGGCAACCACACACACACACACACACACACGCACGCACGCACGCACGAGCACATTTTTTTCCAAGATATTCAGCATGTCTCGGCTCTTCCTCCCTCTTTCTCTTTGTATCTGTGCATCATCTTTTAAAAGTGTTTGAAATATTAAAATATACCCATATTTCAGGACTTTGGAAAAGGCATCCCTTAACAACAAAAAAGGCAGTTTGTTTATGTTTCACACATACACACTCTTGCACACTCTGGCTCTTTCTCTCCCTCACACAGAAACAATCCAACACACAGTGGGTGTGTTTCTTGGCTTGTCCGGAGCCCTGGCCTCACTCCCAGACCCTGAACTGCACCCCAGCTATTACTGCTGCAGCCAAATGGGTCAGACCATTGAATGTGTATTCATATTGATTTCACACAACCAACATCACCCGTGTGTGTTTGTATATGTGTGTGCGTGGTTACTCAATTTATGGCTTCTGTTACTTAAACACACACATTCAAAGACTCACACAAAAGGGTAGCTAGACAGTTTATGTAAACAAGATCTTATGACGTGCTGCCCTGCCGGTATTGAGCCGTGTGTGTGTGTTTTTGTGTCTCCGATGACCATTTGCCACAGTGTGTTAAGATTTGGGGGGAGATCAGTGTCACTGTGTTTGAATTTCCACTGAACACCAAAAAATAACAACTTGAGACCAGGATAGAGAGCTCCACTCCAGGCTAAAAAACAATTGCCTGAAAAGCAAAGCAACATACACACACACACACACACACACACACACACTCTCACACAATGATAAGCATCTGAGTCAGTTTAAAGCAAACACAGCAGTATCACTCCTCAACTCAAGACCCCTTCAGAAGGAACTTAAAAGGGAAGACTTAAAGGTACGGCGAAGTCACCTCCAGTGGAAGAAATGACCGCACACTGTGCACAATCAGAAGCTTTCAGTGCTAAAAGATAGACTTGAGTGCTGAGAGGAAGACAGACGGCAACGGTTCCATTTTCAAGTTATGGACCTGTCATCCACACTTGCACATACATAAACTCAAAAGACAAAGACCTGAAAATGAAAAACAGACAAGTAAAAGATGACAGATGGAGAGAGTGAAAGAAAAAAACAGGTGCCAGCATACTAAAAAAAGTCTGTGAGAAACAAAAAAACCCTGTAGATCAAATCCAAAGACAAAAACGCGATTATAAAAAACTCTTAAGAATGCTATTTGTAATTGATAATGTTACAAATAGTATGCTTGAGAGTTTTATAATCCAATTTTGTGTATATATTTATGCATTTCAAATCACCACTGAACTGTTTTACAGCACAGCTTAAATGAGTTTATGGCACAAGATACTGCGGTTGTTCCAAAAGGAAGTTGTCTATTGTGATGGATGATGGAACCAGTATTAACATAACACACACCGAAAAAACATTACCTTCACAAACAGAAAATCAAAGTCCTTGGTTGTGACTATTGGAAACACTAGACTTCAGATAAGTTGCTGCCAAACAACCTACCCTTATTCTAAGATCAATGCCTAACCTAAACCATCTTGCAAGTTTATTTTATTTTTTGAGAAGCACGATTGCTTATCCAATTAAACTGATATGAGATCACAACCAGTGTAGATAATAATACAGCTGGTAAATATGCAGGGTAATTATTCTTGTGTTTTACAATTACATTAGTGGCACTTTTAAGCTAACAATCTAATGAGGGGTTAACAGAAAACGTGGTCTAACAAATGACAAGAGGACAGCAAGTTGTGTTCAGGTTGGTTGGGTTTCTCCACAGAGCCAGAGGGAGAAATAAAGAGCAGCTGGGTGAAGTGTGTGGAGGCAGAGGTGATGTGAGAAACACAGAGAAGGTGTATGAGAGTGATTTAAAGAGACATACCACACACACAATGTATACAGTAAAACACACAAAGCTTTAGATGTACATGGCTGTAGAGTGACCTGAATAAAAACATGTACTTTTTTTATTTAAGCCTATGGCTTGACTGCTGACCTACATCAAGCTGTTACATGACTCTTTTCTGATTGCTGCAGTAAATGGATCTCATCTGCTTAGAACAAACTCTATGCTACCGAGATCATTTTAATCTGTGACATCAAAAGACGTGTTTGAACATATAGATATTATTATGCAAGATTTATACAAGGCAACCAGACTAACATAACTCAACATAAAAAAGTGCATAGTGGATAGCTGACTGTCCAATGTACTCAATGAGGTACACACTTAATATATATTATAATCATGTTAATATACATTATAATCATGTTAGGATGAATGACTTCATGTTATTCTCTGTATAAATGCTGTAATGATGTAATTGTGTAATAATTGTTTGATTTAATGTGGACCCCAGGAAGAATAGTCTTCATCTCTATGAAGACTAATGGGGATCCAAAGGATACAATAAACAATAAACAATAAACGCTCATGATTATCTGGATATGGATGGGATTGAGTGACCATCCTGTCATTTGACTTTGTTCCTAATATAAATACCAACTCTCTCACTGTTTCTGTAAATCTCTGATGTATCAAATAAAGCAAAAGTACCATATACTTTAATAATCTCAAAACATGCATTGTGTCATTTAATTCCACGAAAAAAGGATTATTTCCTTAAATATAAGAAGTTACCATCTGGCAATAGCAATAACATACATAATACATACTATTGCATTTATGAAGATCTTTCTTCTAAAATATGGAATAATACCGAGAGATCCAAGGCTGAAATGTGACCTAGAGTCATTTTAAAATGAATCTCTTCAGTGTAGCATCAATTCTATATTTATTTACCACTCCTGACATGCAATGCCACGACTATTAAAACTTGAATTCCTTGAGAGATTATCTTTCATACAATAGATACAGATTGAGTTTGCATAATTTCTTTTATGTTATGTTATGCTATGTCACAGGTCAATCCATGCATTATGTGCATGTTTCAGAATTGTGGAAATATTTTAATTCATATCAGGAATACACATGTTTAGCTCCCTGTGTGTGGGTCAGAGTGTATATTTTGGAAGAACATAGTTTGACACTGAAGTGTGTTAGGAATCAAGGTTGAGGCATTCAAACATGCCTGCAGTGAGTTTTTCCTCAGTTTGTCTATTAATTTTATGTTTCAATATGTAACCTTGTCCAGTGATGTTCTGATGAATGAAAACTGACGGAAAGACGGAAAAGAAAGAAAGAAAAGACTGCAGTAAAAGAGAGGGGCTTAGAAAAGCAGATGTCACTGCCATCATTTAAAAACTTGGATTTTTGTGCAGCTAAAAGGAAAGCTTGTTTTTACAGTTTTTAGAAAAAACCTGACAGAAGGAATCATACTTTCTAATATCTCTGCGGACATATCCATTACCTGAAACATTGATTAAAAAAAATCCAGTTCATGAAATTAATGTTGTTCATCATGTCCAACTTAGTTCAACATTCAGTGATTCCAAGATCTAAGTAGTAACATATAAGATGTCAGAAGCAACTGTTTTATTATCTTGAGTCTGACCACAGTGTAGATCAAAGTGTCTGACTCTAATGTTATTATAATAGTGTGTTTAACCTTGGTAACGTACTGTATGTGCTGCTCAGTTAGAAAGCCGTGCTTGTTTCCTAACTTGTAATTGACATTTGACAGACATTACAAGCAGCCAATGAAGCATATTAAGATGTTTTCCTGTTGCAAGTTTCCAGCAGTGTAGGCGAATGTGAAGAAAAAAAATTGCCGGCATCAATAAAAGGAATTGATGAGCTCAGAAATATACGATCCCAATGGACTGGACAATTTGGAACCAGTTCTCAACTGGAACCGGTTCTCGAAGTCCATCCCTAGTGGCATTACAAATGATGAAGGAAAATCTTATTAAATTGATAGGACAGAAAAGCAATTTGGCATAACTATTAACATCCATGCACAACTCAAATTAACCCTTCACTTCCACTGTATCTAGTAGATGGACTGTATATATTGGACATCGTCTCTGCCTCTCCCTGCACTTTACATTATATGTTATTTTTGTCATTTTATGTAATTCTAACTGTGCAAATAAAATAAAACCTAAAAACCTAAAAAAACAATTGGACATCGTCTCTGTGACAGCACCCATAGGGTTCCAAAGAGCCAAAATACAGCTCAAAGTCAGCATCTCGGCAGTGCCTGACTCCTGCTAACTCCCAGCTAATAAATCCCAAAAAGGGGCAAAGAGTTGGTGTGGGGCAGGCTGATTGGGGCTGAATGCAGCAGAAACACCTGTGAGGGCAGCCGCATGACAGTCAAAGCCTTAATGTGAATTAAATGAGTGAGTTATATAAAATTTAATCCCCCTCACAGTTGTCATGAACAGGGAAATTAGCTATAGACACTAAAACATTTTGTTTTGTTCCAGGCGGTAAACAGCCTCAAGTAGCTATTCAAGAAATTGCACTTCTTTTCAGTCTTGAAGGTTGATCTAATTTCACCAATATCAATTTCAAAGTGAACCACAGAGAGCAAGTTTCTAGTCAGAAAGAGAGATGTTCTTGAAAAACACACCTACGAACTGTTATGAGAACTTGGACACACAAGAACACTCAAACAAAACACATCCAAGCAGGGAGCTGGTAGCACATGTGCAGTAGTGAGTGTTTACTTTGCTCTGTGTCCATATAAAGGTGAAGTTTGTGTTATTTTTACTTGTGGAATAGTAATAAGGCATTTTTAAAGGTTATTCACAAAGGTTTGCGAAATAAAAGAAGTAAGAGAGCAGCATAGTGAGTCTATCAGGACTCCATATCCTGTCTTACCTCTCTTTGAGGAAGTCCACCACTTTTTTGAAGTCGTCAACACAATACTCTCTCTTCATGTCCATCAGGACGCTGTCTGAGGCTGACTGCACGGGAACATGGAGGAAACCATAGACACGTGGATGATTCAATATCTTGGCCATCTCCTGATGGTAGAGAAAAGAGAGAGAGAGAGAGAGAGAGAGAGAGAGAGAGAGATAAAGGGTTAGATGGTTCATATGTTCATACCCAGACCTATTTATCCTTAAAGGAAACTTATGGGGGATATACCACAGAACAAGTGGACCACTTTTTTTTTTTTTTAAATACTACCTCTAAATGTCAAAGATCTGTGATGTGACATATACGATACATTAGGCGTTTATGGAATTTATGTTTATGATATTTCTTATTTTAAAATAAAAAACTAGACATTTACTGCCTACAGAAACACAAATTTGCCTTTTTCTTTGCATCTCCACAACATTTATCAAAATTGTGACATTAATAGTGCTGTTTAAAAATAAATTATTTTTCTGATTTATTTTTAAGTAACAAAATAAGAATAAATCATTAATAAAAACAAATAACTATTTGCCTTTTTGTTTGCATCTCCAGAACATATATCAAAATTGTGACTTTAATTTGTTCAGATCCCTATTAACGGAGTAGAATTGTTAAATGGGTTTAAACTTAGTCTTGTAACAAAAAATACGCTTTTTGAAATTAGCTACTTTTTTCACATTCACATTCACACAGTCACATGACCACCACACCAGCGTGTTGAGTATACGTCACTTAGGGATTTAATGAGTTAAGGTGAAGCAAAAAAGCTGAATATGGGAGATTCTAGAAGATTTAAAATGTTCTTATATACATTACGTTACAATGCAAAGGCTTTCTACAACAACATGCATGATGAAGAAGTGTAAAGAAAAGTAGAACACATTCAAACCTTCTAGCATCAAGTTTGATAAATAACTATACACTGATCTCCCGAAAAACATCTGAAAAATTATTCGTTTTATCTAAATGGAAGTTCTGTATATCTATTTGTCATTCAGAATCTAAGAAAATTAGAAAATTATCACTTGTGGAAAGCTGTCATTTTTCTTATTGCCAGTTAGTAAGACTAAAATGAATTATAATATCTTAAAAAATAAGTTGAAGAAATTATGAATACTAAGGGTCATGGCAGAAATGTAAACTAATATGTTTTATGTTACAATTACAATAAGGTTTAGTCAATGGAAATAGACAGAGGGCAAAATGTTGCAGCGATGAATGACAACTGTCAACTTTCAATATGATCCATTAACATTCCTGCCTCTATCTGCACTCTTTTCATTCAATACACTTCCTCTTACTCTTATTTTCTATGTCTCTTGGAGAATTAATCACACACCCACTAGATCCAAAGTCCAAGGAGTCAAGGCTGAACCAGTCGGGGATCTTTATGTCGGAAAAAGTCAAGAGCTTTGAGTGAAGCATGGGGAACGACAACTCAGATCAAAGTGATAGAAAAAAAGAAATAATGACTTAGAGGAGTTATACAAATGCTTGGGAATAGAGCGTACTTGCCATAATACCTACAGTTGATAATACAGAAACCATATTTTTAAGAGACGTGCTTGTTGTTTAAAACACACAAAAATGGTCCATCGTATACTGTGATTCAGTGCACTGCAGATGTGTTTTTAGATAAAGGGATGAGGTAAACAAACAAACAATTCTTTTGAAATGCAGAGCAATTAAGAAAAAAAAATCTCAGCAGAACTGAGAATGGTGTTTGAAAGAGAAATTCAAACATGTCTTTTATATATCGCTTCAGCTCCACACTTTAACCAGGGACAATTGCAACAATGACATTATGTGTTTTTTAACACATCACATTAATTGGGAGAGTTGCAAGATTTTTTTTTATTCATTTCACTGCCACTTTCATTTCCTCAGTAAAAGAACTGGAGAGGCCACAGATGTCAGATTTTGCTGATGGACATAATCAGGATGCTATCATTACCATGCTAATCACCGCAAGAAGGAGAAAGAGAAAAGAGAGGGAAAGAAGAAATGATTTAATGATTTCCTACAAGAATATGCTGATTGCAGTCCGTCTTCTCAATTAAGATCTATTGTAGAATGTTCCCTACTTCATACATAGACACAAAAGCATGTGTGTGCATGTGCACGCACACACTGACATGGCTCAGTAGCAGCGCACCGCAGGGGGTTGACCACTAGAAGCTCCAAATTAGAAAGAATTAATTTGGTTGGAAAATGGGGCTTGATTGGTGACAGAAATCATCTAGCTGCGTGTGTGTGTGTGTGTGTGTGTGTGTGTGTGTGTGTGTGCGGGAGAATGAGTGATAGAAAAAACATGTAAAGGATCATGAATTCATGTGTTTTTACTGTAAAGGCTTTCAAAGGGTAAAAGAATGGTAGAGTGATTAGGTGTTATTCCCAGGTCCTTACAAGTTACCGTACTCCTGATAATTATGCTCACTTTTCTCAGTGTACATGCATAAGCACACAAATGCAAAAAAAATGAAAAACTACATCCAGAGTATGTGAAGTGGCTAATCCTTTGTCCTTTTAGCCAAACAGGTTAGGCTGCTGAGGCGCCGACACACATATTATCTCACACATATTATCACATAAATATCAGAGCTTATCCAGCTCTGATATTTATTAAACGGAACTCCGGTTGACTTTCCCCATCGTCAATACAAAATAAAACATCTTCACTTAATGCGATGGTTTCTACATGTGTTTACAAATGTTTGAGTGCGGTCGAAAAACTATTCATACTCCGCCTCCTAACCATCCAAAAAAACCCATTCACAAAAATTAAATAGACACCTGGCTGTGGGAGGCGCACCACGACGTCATCATCCTAATACAAACAAAATAAGTGTCTCCAAGCTCCTCCAGAAATTCCAAACCTCAGAAATAATTTCTTTACAAATAAAAAATAACATAATTAACTTAAAACAAGTTTACCTATTTTCAAATTATATCTAAGTTTTCAATATGGCTCCAACAGTATGAATGACATTGCCATCAACTAAACATAACTGACAAGTCATACTAAAAAGAAACAAATATCTATTGTGCTACATAAACATACGTTTTCAAAACATGTTTGAAGTGCAACCTTTTTACATTTGGTACATTGTGTTAAAACCAATGAATAAGCACTTCAACTACTCAAGTTTGCACTTATCATTAATGACATTGTTGATATTTCATTCTGGCACATAGAATAGACTGGCTTTGGTCAATGGTGCCTGATCTTATAATACATGTGAATTACCTAGCAGCAAGGTCTGATTGATGACAATTATGTGCAGGTCACAATAGGTTCTCTGTACATTTAGACAAATCCTTTGAAATCAAGTAGTCCATTTATAAACTGTTAATGGCGCAACCTTTCTACTTTATCATTATTATAATTTGTTACTGTGTATGAGTTCAAACAAAGCATAAGAACAGGGAAGAAATGTTTACTGAAACTGCTGATGATGGGATTTTAAAGCACAGAAATAGCTCAGAATAGTCTGAAAAAGAGAAAATACCAAGTGAGCAAACATTCCTTGTTGATGCCAGAGGTCAGAGGAGAATGGCCAGTTTGGTTAGAGCTGATAGAAGGCAACAGTAACTCAAATAGCCACTCAGTACAACTGAGGTGTGCAGAAGACCATATCTGAACGCACAACACATCGAACCTTGAAGCCCTGATGGGCTGCAGCAGCAGAGGACCACACCGGGTGCAACTCCCGTCAGCCAACAACAGGAAACTGAGAGTACAGTTTGCATGGGCTTGGAAAAAAATGGACATTAGAAGATTGAAAAAATGCTGCCTGGTGTGATGAGTCCCAATTTCCACTGCAAAATTCAAATGGCAGGGTCGGAATCTGGTGTAAACAACATGAAAGCATGAATCCATCCCGCCATGTATCAATGATTCAGGCTTCTGGTGCTGTAATGCCATGGGGGATATTTTCTTGGCACACTTTGGGCCTCTCAGTACCAATTGAGCATCGTTTAAATGCAACAGCCTTCATACAGAAGTGTTTTTGTTGACCATGGCCATCCCTCTAAGATGGGTATGCCCATCTTCTAATGGGTACTTCCAGCAAGATAATACCCCATGTCACAAAGATTAAGTCCTCTCAAACTGGTTTCTTGAGCATTACAGTGACTTCATTGTACTCAGATGGCTTACACCAAATGGAGCACATGTGAGCTGTGATAGAAAAGGAGATTCACATAATGGATGCGCAGACAACAAATCTGCAGTAACTGGGTGATTGTGACAATATGGACAAAAAAATTCCCTAATATATATATATATATATATATATATATATATATATAGCTGCTAGATATATTTATATATTTCAAGCACCTTTTTGAAATAATGCTATGAATAATTAAGTTCTGAAGGCAAATGGGGTTCAACCCAGTACTAGCAAGGTGTACCTCATAAAGTGGACTGCAGTGGCGGTTCTACACAGGGGCCTACAGGGGCCACTGCCCTTGTGAGGAAGCCCTTGGCCCCTGCTGTGGCCCCTGTGTCCAATTAATAATAAAATTATTAATTTATAAAACAAAAGAAAGTCGGAACAATTCTTACCTATTTTTTGTTTAAACAATATCTTAATGTACACAAAAGGAAAACAGAATGTGCACATTGTATAATAGTTTAATTGTGCAATAAAAGCTTGTGTGTGTGTGTGTGTGTGTGTGTGTATACATATATATATATATATATATATATATATCACTATCACTGTACTGCACTTTCAAAATAAAAGCACAAAAATTAGAAATGTCATTGTTGTACAAAAATAACTTATTGTTGGTGAGTCTGTCTCATTGTTTCAATCAATGTATTTGTGTCTTCCAAATATACTTAAATTAGATTTTTCAATAAGCTCAAATAAAGGTTTTGAATGTTATATAATCTTTGCTGTTTTTTAATGTGCCCTTCTGATTAAACACTGGCCGCCACAGTAAAACTGGTCTAGAACGGCCACTGGTGGACTGTAAGTGCATATTCTGGTACAGTGTATGGTATTATCTATAGTAGTATGCTCCTCCAGTCTCCTTTTATCCACTGACAATGATAACTCCCCAATGACTTCACACAGATCGTGTCTGTGCATACATGTGTGTGTGTGTGTTGCGAGGGTGAATGGGGTCTCAACAGATGGCATGCTAGTTTGAGTAGCAGGGCACCGCTACTGATGGCAACTTGGGATTAATCTATAAAGGGAGGACTTTTCATTCACACAGGCCATTTATCATGTGTGTGCATCAGTCTGTCAGAGAGCGTCTCATCCTCCAATGATTATACAGTACACTGATATCAATCTCTCTTGTTGCCGATCCCTGTGGAGTTAGGGCCTTTTCAATGTCTGACTGCCGCTGACAGACAGTTTAGTGAGTCTGAAGTGAAAATGATGCTGTGATGAAGATATTGCTCAGCAGTGCCCGGTGGCAAAAATTAAAGTGCTGCTTTAATGCCTTCACTCCTGGGTGGATGAACTCTCCGGCTCAAAGCGGAATTCAACAGGCTTAAGCAAATCAATCAAGAATCAGTGCAAGTGGTCTTTTTTTTTTTCCGGCGTTACTGGCGGTGTTTAAAGGAGTATAATATTGTTTTTCACTCTCTTTCTCCCCCAGCCCCCCACAGGCCTATCTCTCCCATTCACACAAACAAGACAAACAATCCTTTCATCTTTGGTTGATCAGCTCGGATAAACACATAAACCAGAAAGGACATATCTTAACTGGCTTAGCTCAAAGGATCCAATATCTACCCCCTCAAATCAGATATGACTGAAAAGAATATATAGGGGGGGAAAAGGGAAAAGCAGATACAAAGAGCTTTGGCTCCTAGCAGCCTCAATGAGGAATAACACTATAATCCTTTTGAATATTCTGTATGAGGATTTTGTCTATTGCTCTCTGCTCTGTGTCATTCATGTCCTGTTCATCTGTCCTCTCCATTTGTTTATGGGGCAGGAAACATGTGTTTGAGTTTCATTCCTCCACTTGTACTTGTGTTGTAGGTGGAACTCTGTTAATGTTGCTAAGAACTGCATATAAGTTATTAACCCATTGACCCCTAAAACGCCTGTAAAACCTCTGGGCGATTTTAAAATAACCCCCTAAAACCTGAAGTTTTTCTGGAAATTCAACAGAAGTGTCGACGCTTCTACTAAATAATAGATTTTTCAGCCTCTGCAGCAGATAGAAATGAAATTCAAAAAGTATTTGAGAGCTTATACAAATACTACAAAACGACGTATCCGCTTTCCAGGCTTCAATGGGTTAAGCAAGGATAGCAAGCAAGAAATACGAAAGAATACAAACAATATTATTAAAAACTGGTATTGCACTGTGCTTGATCTGAAATCCCAGAGACATTTCCATTCAAAGTCATTCACTTATAAACAGAAATGTTCAAGTGTCATAATATTTTGTGGCATGTATCAGTTCCTATTAGCTTACACTTACTGCTAAAGTGGTGCACTGTCACTTTTAGTGTATGGCGCAGACAGAAAGGGTAACAGTCTGGTTCAAGTGAGTGTTCTGAAGCGAACCCAGAATAAGTAGCACCTAGCTGCATTTGCACACACTCACAGACGTATGCACAAAGCCACTAATATCGGAGTATTAGCAGGGTTCACCCAGGGGAGTCTGGAGAGAAAATGATTCTTCAAGCTGTTCCCAGGATAATATGTCAGGTCCCCATGTGTCTGCACTGGCACACACAAACACACAGTCGGTGGGAGCTGTATTCAGCAGCAGATAGAGAAACTGAGCTCCCAATGGTATTAAACATTTCAAACACTTCAGGCTGCAGTTGATTTTCCCTGGAGGGTATCCCGAGCCTGCAGTACCTCACACAGTGCAGATAGAATCTATGTGTTGCACTGTAAAGGGAAATTAAGTGCATGTCTAGCATTTGAATGTCACACGGGATTGTGCTGTGTGTATCATTTGACTGTTGTGAGCTACAAAAAAAAAGAAAAAAGATGATGATACTCCACTAGTCACCACAAGAAATTGTACATTCCTAGAATAGATTACGTTCCTGGTGGTGTCTTCTTTACTTTATCAGAACTTTCCCACAGGGTCACAATGTTAAGTTCTTTAAGGCATATGGGGACTTTATGGAGCCAAACTTCAGGGAACATTCAGGGCATTTTCAGGTGAAAAATCATCTGAAGCCCACGACTCACTGAGGGCTTTTAAAGGAGTGGTTACTTTTTTTTTTTTTTCAAAATTATACTTTTTATCATAGCCAGAAACTGTAAAAAGAGAAATTATCATTTCGGTCCTTTAACACATCATGTGTGACGAACACTTTTGATTTAATCAAAATTATTTTATTCTACGAGTCCCATGTGAAATTTAGCCTAAAATAAACTGTTTGTACTAAGCAGATCTTGTAAAAAAAAAAAAAAAAAAAAAATCTGTTTTACATGGTGGAGGCTATAAATGTCTGAGACCAGCAGTTCTGTGACAAAGATTCAGTAACTTTAACTGAATCGCATATATAGATTATACTTATTTCCCTTTTCCATGATTTACGGCATCATAATTGTGTTTTAATGCACAAAGCCATTTTTTGTTATCCCTACTTCTGGCCATGATTGTGCTGTTTCCATAGAAGTGCAGGACTTAAATATTATGTTGCAGTGAAAACCAAGACAACAGTAACTAAATTGTGACAGGAGCAAAAAACCCTCCAGGGGTCCAGAGGGTCAAAGCATTTTTGGACTGTGTCAAATTTTGTTTCCCGCGACTTAAATGAAACAAGCCAACCAAAAGCAAACCAAAACTAAAATACATGAAGCCACTATATAGATAAATGTTTGCTTGCAGCTATGGAATATATATAAATACTTTGCAGAATTCAGTCGACTCAAATGCAATTATTGTTATCTAAATTATTTTAGCCCCTTAAAAAATGTAAAAAGGAGAGAAAAAAAATAAAGCCACAACAAAAATCTGTTTTAAATGGGCAGCCAGCATTTAAATATCCATCGCATTAAATCAGAAAATTTAATTCACTTCAGTAATTCAGGACTCATAATTTAGAGGGACATCAGAATAGCTTTCCTATGAGCATTCATTTGGTGCTGGGTCCCTCACACAATGCTACATTAGGCCTCTAATGTGAAGAGGCTCCCAAAGGCTTCATTAAAATGAAAATGGTCTGAGAGGGTGTGTCTAAGTGTGTGCCCATACAGCTGTGCATGCGTGCACATCTGAGTGTGAAGGTGAGGAATGTGTGTGTGTTTATTCATGTGTGTGAATGCCTGCGTCCTGGATATGAAAAATATCAGCCGGTGGAGAGGACGGAGTTTCTGCTCTGTTACCAGTGTTTTATAGTTTGTCAACCCAACCAGTCACACACCGTGACGGTCTCTGCAAAGTAAATGACTTAATGAAAAAATGATATGAAGAGATAAAAACAGACAACCTAAGAAAATGTAAAAAATAATTACAGGTTCTATCCAGTTCCATGTCATATTTGCTTAAGATTCTACATAATCATATAACACAATAAATTGCACTCAGGAAACCATACACTTGGTCCATTTAAATTATTATTATTATTATTATTATTATTATTATTAATAATAATAATAATAATAATAATAATTTGTATTATTTTGTTATTATTATTATTTTTATTATTAGTATTAATAATAATAATAATAATTATTATTATTATTATTATTTTTTTTTTTTTTTTAATTCGCTTTTAAATGTCTTCTAATGTGTTTTATGTATTTTAATCTTGCCCCTGTAAAGCACTTTGAATGTCCCTGTGTCCGAATTGTGCTATATAAATAAACTTGCCTTGCCTTGCCTTATTATTATTATTATTATTATTATTATATTAGTCACAGGAAAAAAAACTGCAAACTGCAAAAAACTAAAATTTTGTGATTTAGAAATATTTTTATTTTTATTTTTGTTCCTCTAACTCTATTCATAAGATCCTATAATGGAATTAAACATTTTTAATCAATAAAACTCGCCAAAATGCTATGTAAAATCCATCTTTGCCTTTACCAGGACACCATTACAGCGCTGTTATACGGAGCTAACTGTGGAGAGAGTGTGAACAGCATATCTGATGTATCTCTAGTCAAAGTGAAATGAGCTCTGTGGAGGATGGATAATGGACAACTGCTCTTTCATTCATCCCAGCCTGACTGATTGCTACATACGAGGAGGCTACTTTCACACCTCATTTACTGAGTCCGCTAGCATGCTAGATTCAATCACACACACACACAGGATCACGCAAGCACATGCACAGGTATCTGCATGTGCACACACACACACACATCTCATATAAAATTACCTGCTGTTGCAGTTTTGACAGGTGGGTGGACATATGGACAACGATAAAGATTCATGGATGGACAGATTTAAAAAAAGCTGATTTTATAAATATAAAGTAACATTGCAGGAGACGTTTTTTTTTCTTAAAACTTCTCAGGTAAAAATGTCCACTGACGGCACGATGCAATCAACTAAAATGTCAGAGACAAGTGGCTCATGAGAAGCGAATGGGCCTTTAACTGCTCCAATCAGCAAATGGTGCTATGAAGCTGTCTGAATCTGTCAGAAAAACAGGCTGCACATGAAAAGAAATGGTGTGTTCTTGTGTGAAGAGAGAGGCTGATCTTTCAGTGGGGAGTGGAGAGGTTACTTGGCCTTTTCAGCTTCAATCATAGCCATTCAGTATGATGCAGTTATATAAGCACGGGTGTTCTTCAACAGAAAAGACTGGGATATAAAATGGCCTTTTTATTATGATGAAGGATTAATCTCCTTCAGAGATTTGGCCTTAATCATCATCATACTGTTCTTATTGCTCAAGTTTAAAGGTGGGCTAAGATGAAAAAATGAAATCAGTGACAAGAAGAATGTGAAGAATTACAGGAAAGAGAAAAATGAATTAGAAATGGAAGGTTTAACCCATTGACGCCTAAAACTTCCTGTAAAACCTCTGGGCGATTTTAAAATAAGCCCCTAAAACCTGAAGTTTTTCTGGAAATTCAACAGAAGTGTCAACGCTTCTACTAAATAATAGATTTTTCAGCCTCTGTAGCAGATAGAAATAAAATTCAAAAAGTATTTGAGAGCTTATACAAATACTACAAAACGGCATATCCGCTTTCCAGGCTTCAATGGGTTAAAGCAAGGAGGAAGACACATAGAACTGGGGGGGAAAGTCTGAAAAGTTTTCTCCGCAAAGTGTTGGCATCACAACCATTAACAATATATAGAAAGTTAAAGGAGTGTGTGTGGGGGTGGGGTGTGTGAGGAGAGGGGCTGGTAGAGGAGGAGAGAAAAGAGAGGAGAGGATAAAGGGTAAATGGGGGACAGGAGCAACAAAAGACAATGATAAGTTAAAGAAGAGCACTCTTATCTTTCCTTATGTAGGTTAATTGACTGAGGAATTAAAGCTAAAAAAGATATAATTCAATTCAATGTGTGGACGTTAACAATGAAAGGGCCGGTAGCATATGAAATGATTCTTAACATACACACACGCATAGACTAAGCTAGTGTGGCGTCCTAGTATATTTCTAATTATCAGTTAATTGTTATTCCCTATCATTAGGAGGGTGGTTTTTTAATTGTAATGTAGCCAAGCAGAAAGCCTACCTATACATGTGGGGGACAATTAGCCACCTCCATTAACCCCTGGTTAATTACAACCTCCACTGCTGCTTCCCACAGCACTTTCCCACTCTTCCTTAGCCCTCATCTCTATCCCCGGGCCTTCATCCCCATTTTTTTCATTTCTGCCCTCATTTCATTCATCTATGATCTCCAATCTTTCTTGATTGTTTGATTCAAAAGTACATATGGTGTGAACTTCACTGACTTTGCTTCACTGTAGTTTTCTAGGTTACTGTAACCCTATTTCAGCCCTCCATGTTGTCCCTTTTTCAATATTCCTCCTTCCTAACCATTTTCAGGGATGAAATTGGGAATGCGAATTGGTTAGCAAAACTATAGTAATATATTATCTAAAACAGAAGTAAGCGAGAAACACAAAACATACATCAGAAAAAGCAAATGCCTGACCTAACTCATCATCATTCAACCCAAAATCATTAATTTCACTCTTTTTCATGTACTTATCCTCTTCCATTTATCAAGGTACCACCTTGAATTGACAAAATCAGAGCGCTGCTGAGGTAGGTGGCAACAAAAGCACTGGGCTTTTGGCCAAACCATGCATTACCAGTTTAATGTTTAAACCATAGGAGGCAGGTCTCCTGAAAACAACCCGTTTTTAACTTGTCACTGCCATCAAGCAGTTTTATCTTCTTTTCTTTTTTTTTCTTCAAAAATTGTGTAAGAAGGTTTGTGGAGAAAAACTAATCTCTGTATTAAATATATATACAGTACAGGCCAAAAGTTTGGACACACCTTCTTATTCAATGCGTTTCCTTTATTTTCATGACTATTGACATTGTAGATTCATCAAAACTATTAATGAACACATGTGGAATTATGTACTTAACAAAAAAGTGTGAAATAACTGAAAACATGTCTTATATTCTAGTAAGCAAAGGGTGGTTACTTTGAGGAATCTAAAATATAAGACATGTTTTCAGTTATTTCACACTTTTTTTGTTCAGTACATAATTCCATATGTGTTCATTCATAGTTTTGATGCCTTCAGTGAGAATCTACAATCTAAATAGTCATGAAAATAAAGAAAAACGCATTGAATGAGAAGGTGTGTGTCCAAACTTTTGGCCTGTACTGTATATATATAAGCACTTGACCAACAATCTGTGGGGGGCAGATTATATTTCTCAGGTGGATCCCAGCATTGAAACAAATGATATGTGGACGGTTAATGTGGGCGATTGAAGATTAGTGAAACATTTTTCAAAGTAAAAGCTAACTGTTTAGGGGAGACCAAATCTTGCCTTCAGTGAGAATCTACAATGTAAATAGTCATGAAAATAAAGAAAACGCATTGGATGAGAAGGTGTGTGTCCAAACTTTTGGCCTGTACTGTATGTATATATATTATATATATATATATATATATATATATATATATATATATATATATTTAATACAGAGATTATGTAAAAGTAGACCAGATGAAAAAGTTGAAAAAAAAATAGGGCTGAACTCCTCTTTGAGATGCATCAATTTTAACATCTCACCGCTGTCAAACAAAGCCATTTACATGACAGAAGAGGCGAGAGCCAGTACACTGACCTGTGGTCACTTAGTTACCCTTATACCCCAAAACAGACCGTCTGCATCACACACGCCTCTGTTGTGTTTAAATGAGCTGGGACAGAAGGTTCAAACAGAATAGTTAGCCTTTAGGCTCACTTTGGTATGTTACTGGTGTTCAGTTACACAAACACGAGGTGCAGAAGGGTGCTGCTGTTTTAAGTGCAATGTGTCTGCCTAGGCAGAGTGTGAACAATCCTAAAATAATTTGGCAAATGAAGGCACTTATTCAATTCTGTATCCAAAGCACCATTCTGCCATTCAGTCTTCTCTCTCTAAGATTATTTGTTGTCAGACACTGGACATGCCTATTGTCCATTTATGGTGGAAAGTGGTGATAACATGTTATAATATGTTGCCCCCCTAACAGTTCCAGAAACAATTAATAATAAAAATGTCATTTAAATGATAGAAAACGCATGTCTGTCTGACTGACAGAGACAGACATGCAAAAACACACAGAGAAAGGGGTAGAAAGAGAGAGAGAGAGAGAGAAAGAAGGGATAACAATGTCCATTGTTCCATTAGGGAAGACAATAATGACTGATAAAATGAGGTTGCTAAAGAGGACACAATGGTCCTTAATTGACTCATTAGGGAGAGAAGAGAATGAACTGCACTAATGAATGGAGTATGAGCGCTGTGGCCAAACTGCTTGGTAAGCAAAATAGAAAGGCATTAAGTTTATTAAATCTAGGCAAAGCAATATTATTTGTTCACAGAAAGGGATAGTACAAGAGACTATAGGGACACAAAACAGTGAAAAGTAAAAACTATCAAGCACTAAAGCATTTTAGTTTTATTTGTCAGTGACGTGTTATTATCTCTGATGGTACTTCTGGGTGAAATGGGCGACGGTGGACTGTGCATACCTCAAGGTGCTCCAGGATATATGGAGGGTTGGTCATACCCAGCCTCAGCATGGCTCCCTCAGGGATCTCTTCCACCAATCTCCACAGCAAAGTTGGCAAGTCCGTCCCGATGTCTCTACCATACGCTCCTGTGTCTTCACTGGTTAACCAGATCTCACACACTCCCTCTGGAAAGAGACACAAAGACGAGGATTAAACATGCTAGTTTAGGTTCTATTTTTGTTCTTCAATCTCAACTTCTATGAACTATTGCTCATGTGAATGGGCAATAGACCCCACAGATATAAAAAATCTTTCCTGCCACATGCCATCACACTGTACAATAACAAATAATAATTTGTTATTTTATAATTTGTAAATAATTTTCAAATAATTTGTAAATAATAATTACATACTGTCTATGCACTTTATGTGTTTTTTATGCACACTGTTCATTGCACCTTATTTGTTTCATAGCACCAACATTTTTATACTGTATATTCATATTTATTCTGCACTGGAATTCTATTCTACTCCTTAATACATACTCCTTCTTTAGACACTTTATTTTTTATTGTATTTTGTATATTTTATTGCTTAAAGTATGCCTAGGTTGTTCTTTTTATTTAATTGTGTTGTCATTGTCTCTGTGTGTAATGCTGCTGCTACACTGTAATTTCCCAGCTTGGGATAAAGAAAGTCAATCAATCAATCAATCAATCAATCAATCAACCAACCAATCAACCAACCAACCAACCAACCTACCAACCTACCTACCTACATCGTTCAGCTACATTATGTGTTTCTGGCAGTGAGCAGCACAAGTAATCTTCAGAAGAGAAGTAACTGGCTTATATAGAAATCAACCGCCTGCAGAAAGTTCTCAGCACAAGCCACGGATATAGTCACACACACACTGAACTCCTCATGAAAGTTCAACTCATACCTTCAACTAAACAAAATAATCATTGCAAGCTCTGTCACTACATGCACACAGAAAGACAGAAATACATCTTATTATGTTGACTTTTGTGTACACACTACTGTAGCTATTATTACACTGAAAGCATCTCATATTTAGTCTCAATTAATGAGATTTATAATAACCTAACTTAACCTATTATCATCAGTGAATTGGAAGCCTGTAGACTGAAAGTTGTGGAGCTTTTTGTGTAAGACATCTGTTTTTTAATGTTCAACTTAACTTTAACAGCTTTCCATGTTCAACTCATATTTGGAAAATACTTTGTTCAGGTTATCGCCCTTTCATCTCATCGCATTTGGACCGCCTGAGCCGGAGCTCTCCCTATGCTGCAGCTGATCTAAAAACTTTATGTACACTATGTTAGCCACCCTTCAACAGTTGAAACTGATTCAAATTTAAATTGGTAAAACTTCACAGCCAAACTAGAGATGTATTTCAGGGATTTTAAGTAAGATCACAGTCTTAAGTCATCTGGTAGAAGCCTCCAAACTGTGCCAATGTCCAAGTTAACAACCAGCATTGCTTGCACCATTGCTGTTGCTGGCTTTGGACCACATGGAGTGTTACAAACAGTAATAATGTATGTTTAATTCAAGTTTAAGCTCCTATAAAACCTTACTTGTATCTACTTATATGCTATATTTAATGATAACCTTGTTGTAAAACATTCAAAAATAAATCGACTGATACTGAACATGGAGTTCTTCAGGTTTCAACTATTATCAGAACATGCTTTAGACAAATTCACAGTCTCATCCCTGAGGATAGATGTATGGTTTTTACCACAATGGCCAGGTAAAGTGACATTGCTCCCCCTTTATCGCATCAGCTTCTCTCTAGTATTATCATTTCATTACCTTTAGGAGTCTCTTGTTGTCATTGCCTAAATGCTTGGAGGCTTTGGCAGAACCCAGCTCATGACAAGTATTAAAAATACCCGTCCTTTCAACATGCATTCCAGGAGTGTGAAGGTCACATACAGCAAGAGGGGACGATCCACCGGCTTCATGCTAAATTAGCGTAACGCTCGCTGCTAGAGCTTAATGATCTAACTGTCATTTGGCTGTAGGTCTGGAAATGGTTGAGTGTCTGCCTAAGCTATGTGTTACGACATATCATATCATGCAGGCACACAAAAATACATTTGCACTTGCAGGGGCGCAAGCTCAAGTACACACAGACGCACACAGATAACCACGCAGCCTTCATTATCATTAGCTGTGCAGAGACAGACAGAAAGATGCATGTGGTCATTCAGAGAGTAAAGATGGTGTTTGGCTAATTGGACAGTTTGTGTGTGTGAGTTTGTATGTGTGTGTGTGTGTGTGTGAGAGAGAGAGAAAGAGAGAGAGAGAGAGAGTGAGTAAAACTGTTTTAAAGACATGCATAGGCCAGATAGATTAAATATGATGGCAGTATAATTGTCCAGAGTGAAAGAGTTTCCAAAGCTCATCATCGTTGACATTAAGATGCACTAATGATTTTTGGAGCCAGCCACGTCTGGAAGCACCATCAAAAGAATCCATCAATCACACATGATCAGATCTAAAGGCTAACACATAATACAAGAATGGATATGATCATTTACTTCAGTGTGCAATTCATGAAAAGCATATTTCACCTTGCTCCAATACTCAGTAATAGCCTTGTTCATTTAATGTCTTTTATCACTTATTAAGTCATTCAATTTATTTAAATAAGAATATAGCCTCTATTTTAGCAATGTCTCCATTTACATGCAAAGAAAAAGGGCCTCCTGTCAACTGCTGGCCACTTAAGAGTTTCAGGTCAAGTTCTATGAAGGGACACGTTATCACAAGTTACCATTGATTCATAATGAAAGAAAGTCTCCAGTTAGCAACATTAATGCCATGGTTGATTTGCTACAGTCATATTCTTTATCTTTTTTAGCCTGCATGAGGATTGTGACAACAAATTCCCAGAGCAGCTTATATCAGCTTGTTTGGACCGAATTATAACAATATGTCTGCCAAGGTCTAACCCTTGCCTTCAGCTTCTGGGTCCCAGGAGTGAAAGTATCCTCACACCCTCTATACCAGCAGCATCACATCAGCTCCGTCAGGGCCAGACCTGCATTAAACTGGCCAAAAAGCTAAATTGGTTCCTTCCAAAACAACATTCCTGTGATTCCATGCACATAATGCTGCCAAGGTGCTGCCCCTTGTGTTTTGTCTGCTATTAAATACAACTTGTGATTCCTGTGTTAATTATATTTTGAACAGCGAGGACGTATTGGAAAAGTCTCAGGTGTTTATTCAAGGCCACAGTCGCACATAGATCTCCAGATAAACTCAATAACCTGCCCAGTAATTTGCTCCTTTGGCCTGCTTCTCTGTCCCTTTGTATTAGGTGTGCCAATGGTGTTATTGTTGGCCAAACACAGAGAGAAGCCTGCCGTTTCATCAGGAAATGTTAGCTCGCTCTCCCTTCTCTATCTGCTCTGATGCACACTACACAGCTGCATCCTCTGGTTTTCATATAAGCGTAGTGGAGACAGGGGTCACAGTGGTGCAGAGCTGAAATGTGTCTGTGTGGCAGCCATGTCAAGGTTACTACGGAGAAACTCACAGGAGTATTCGGCCGAGAGGGATTTGGAAATCTAATGGATATTTTACTATTAGAATCAAGGCCTTTTAACCTAACACAACACCTTAAAGCAGGCGTGTCAAACTCTGGCCCGCGGGCCAAATTTGGCCCGCAGTGTAATTTTATTTGGTCCGCGAGGCAATACCAAATTATTATATTATTATTGTACTATAAAAGCTGACCCGCCGGTATTATACAGCGCATTTACCGCTAATACTAGATTTATTATTGTTATTTTATTTTTAAATGTATTAACCTGTTGAAAAACTTTATTTTGATATTTAAATCAGAAGGATGCAAATAGAAAAGAGGCATACGGTTTTTATTTAATTTTTATTTAATAAATTAATGACATTGATGTGTTTTTTATTTGAAATTTGATTTTGCATGTCTGCACTATTTAGTTATATATATTGTATGTTTATAAGCGTTGCTGGTTCCATATTTAATGTTAAAGCAAAACATGTTTGGTATATATTAAAAGGTTTATTTGTTCAATGTTGGCCCGCGATTTTATTCAAGTTTTAAATTTTGGCCCATTGTGTATTTGAGTTTGACACCCCTGCCTTAAAGCCAAATGGTGAAGCCAACATCGTACTATAAATGCATAAAGTGGGATTCTTTTAACTGAAGGTGGTCTGATAAATATGAGGTATGAGCCCTGCAGAAGTATCCCTAAACATGTAAGTCAACTTATGGAGAATACAATACGTCAATGAATATATAAATATTGCTTTTGTGTTACTATTATTAACTGAAAAAGGCCTTTTCAAATAACCTGTGTATTCATATTACAAACGCTACACATAACCCTATTTTTCCTTGTCACCTTATGATCTAGTTTGATGTCAGCGCGGTTGTAAACAAGGGTGGGGAGCAGGACATGTTCCCTAAATGCTATTAACAGTCACTGAACTCTGACACAGGAGTACAAAACACAGCACGGGGAGGACAAATCGCAGATGGAAAGAAGGAAGGACAGGAAGATAAAAAAAGATGAATATAGGTGCGCTTTGGGTTTAAGCTTTCAGGGGCGGGGCTATAGATAAATAGGGAGAGGAGAGAGAGAGAGCATGCAAGAGGAAACAGCTGTGGCTAATGTCTAAGCTGCATTTGTTTTTGTCCAAGAAAAACACCATCCACATGTCTGACAAACGCCATTCACATTAAACAATCATCACATCAACTCTGCCAAATACTTGTTTGCCGTGTGTGTCCGTATGCATGTGTGTGTTCATGGGGTCCTCTAAGCCAGGAGTTCTCAACCTTTTTGAGTCGCGACCCCCAATTTAATATGCATGTTGTCGGCGACCCCCGCTCACTGAACACAATCTCACAGTTCACATCAGACAAACTCAGTTGATACGACGAATTTTGGACAAATAATGAAGCAGATAACAACTAAAATATCTCTCTGTCTGTGCATTTATATATATTTTTTTGTAACAGTCAGCTTCAAGCCAGAGACTCCTTGTAAAGTAATAACTTGCTAATTTGGGATTTGTCAGAACAGACACAAAATTACCCAAAAAAGAATCAAATTGACCAAAAAATTACATAAAATTAAGCAAAAAAGGACTCAAATTGACCACAAAATGACAAAAAATGACCAGAAAAAGACACAAAATAACCAAAAAGACAAACATTGACCACAAAATGACCAGAAAGACACAAAATGACCAAAAAAAGAAACAAAATGACAAAAAAAAGAAACAAAATGACAAAAAAAGAAACAAAATGACAAAAAAAAGACAAAATTACTTAAAAAAAAAAAAAAAACACACAAAATGACCAAAAAAAAAGACACAAAATGACCAAAAGAGACACAATTACAAAAAAAAAAATGGCCTAATTTTTGGCTAATTAAATGTACTACCTTTTAAAAGCCCGCAGCAACCCTGGTTTAACCTTGTTTGTAATTTATTTGCCTTTCTACAGGATTAAGTCCAACTAAATTACAAACACAACCCCACAAAGGTTGGGAAATTCTCCACAACAACATATATCCAATTGAAAACTGTACAAAGACAATATATTTAATGTTCAAACTGAACTTTTTACACCACATCCCAACTCTTTTGTTGTAGGCTTTCATGTATGTTTTGCTATGCCGGTGTTAATTGTACTCTTAATATTTTTGCTCAGGTTCATAGGTTAATAAGCAAAACGCAAACAATGAAAAGTTTAATTAATTAAAATAAACAAACAAACAAACAAACAAAGCCCAAATCGAGAATTTGAGGAGAAATCAGTGGCAGAGGAAGCTAAAAATGTTTTAGGAGCAAGCTTGAAAGTATGTCTACCTTATCAGATGCAATTCTATGTTGACTGAATTCAATCTTGATTTACAGTTTTGCCAATAATTTTCATTTTCATTCATTCATCATCACTAATATTATATTGCTTCAATGTTAGAAATAAACTGCAAAGCTTACAATCATACTAGTTTACACTCAGGCTGACCTTTCTATATCATTATACTGTTTACATATATCATGTCTTATGGCCTGTGCTGCCACTCCGCCTCTGGATGAAAGGATGGGAAGAGTGGGAGGAGGAACGAGATGAGGGCTTTGAAGTGGTTGCTTTGAAGAAGCGTGACAGAACCAATTGATTCAGGTGATTGGGAGCTTTAGTAAAAGCCACTGTTGAAACGGCAAAAAGGTCTTAAATCATAAATGAGACACACAAGCCGCACAACATGACCACACATTTTCATGTCATGCTTGTTTCTATTAGTTGGTACATTCTGGCTCTGATTTCTTTACAGTTGACCGTTTGTTGACTTGTTAGAAACAATAGTTTAAAATGATAAGTGTTCCCGAGAGGAATTAATGGTACAAAATTAAATGTGTATTTCAGTCATATTACTATTAAAAATAGCAGCTTGTTTTTTGTTTCACACACCTCCACTTAATATCCAACTGGAAATGAAAATGAAAACTGACTTCATATCATATCCAGTTTTGATATCTGATTAGGATTTTCATTTTCTATGTTTATCTTTATCACTGTTTTTTCCCAATGAGCTATTTATAGATATGAGATATGGGAAAATAATGTTCTTTCCAACAGTGGAAATAGCCTCATGCTGATTCTAATCAGAAAAAATCAGCTTAAGAATTCTTAATCGACTAAGATCAAAATGGCCAATTAGTGGACTAATTGGCGAAGAGGGGGCATCCTCACAAATAATGCAAATAATGCCTTTCATCCTAACTTTTATATATAGGTTTTATTCTGAAAGATCAAGATCACTGCAGTTTGAAAGCATGGTTGACTTATCAAAACTGAACTAAAAGGTTGTGAATTTTTGGATTCTTGCTTACTTTACCTACACTGCAAAAAAGCCAACTTGCATTTTTTGGCCTAAAACAGTGATTTAATTTGGTAAAACTTGGAAATATAAATTACTGACATTTAGGGCAATAATGTAAGTTAGCACAACAAAGGAAGCCAGTTGTCTGCTCAAAAACAAGTTGGTGAGTTGTTGTTACTTATATCTTTAAGTTGAGGTTCACAACAAGGGACAATAGTTCTGCTAACTCTTATTTCTTTGTTGTGAAATTTGGTCATTAGCGAAAGCTAGCGGCTAACTGATGCTAGCGGCACTGCTTGTTACAGCTACAAGAGTAGCCATTAGCGTATCAATGCTAACTCAAAATTGTGGTCACAACATCATTAGCTGACATTCATAGCGGTGCTACAATCGTGGAAGAGAAAATCAGAGTTGAGCAAACTCAAAAACAAAACTTAAAATATTTAGTTTAATTGTCCAACTTAAATTTTTTTCGAAGTTTGTTGCCTTGAAATTTTGAGTTCACCCAACTTTTCTTTTTTTGCAGTGTATAAATACAGTAGGAACATATACAAATACAAATTTTCTTATTTCTTATCAACGGAATTTATGACTTTTACTTTGTTTTATGATCCTCTGTAATAACATATTCCAGTTTCAGTGCAAACAGACAGAAAGCTCTTAGCCTTGCACTCCCTACACCAATGATTATGATATGGTGTAATGTCACCAGCAGTGGATGGAAAACATGAGACAACATTTTCATAAACTGTTTGTTTAACAGGTCCTCAACCAAATTACTACCATTTCCTCCTTTACAAGCACATTTTTTATCGCACTTGTGGCAAGAACAAAGTCATCATGAAGATTATTGTAAACAAGAGTAAACACATTTGATCATTTTGGTCTCTGGGCCATGTCTAATGTGTTTGTTTTGGCTGCTGCTTGTTCTGAGACCGTTTGTGTGACCAGAGTGCTACCACTCATGTATATTATTGAAAATGGGCATCCCTACCATTTGACAGTTTAACAGATAGCAGCAGTAGTTATACCATGTTTTTATGCATTTATTGTATTACTGCCTTTATACAACTCATTTACACATGTGTGTATTCAAAAGTACACTATTGTTTATATGCACAAGTGCATTTTTACAACTCTGTTCTTGTACATCACTACTGCAGCACTTAAAATCACACTAGCATATACTGTGGCTGAGCTCTATTTATTACTATATTGTTTACATATATAATATATTATCACCCTGCCTCTCTGGATGAAAGAATGGGAATAACAGATGTGTGTTTGTGCCCAAGCATGTACTGTATGTGGACTGTGTACATGAAAACACACACGGCAAGTTACTCTTCTATCCCTACCCTACATACTGAACATATGGGTTCAGTCTTCTGATTTGTCTTAATCTCTTTGGCAACATATACATTTTCATTGGCTGCCACGGGCTATAATGTTTAAGAGATTATAGATTAGATGATCCTATTAAACTGCATTAAAAACATTTTTTTTCATAACACAAGTCAACACATGGCTAAGCATGTTGCAGTACATACATGGAGAAGAGGAAGCGTGAAAGAGTGTGTGAGAGGGAAACAGTTCAAGCATGGTTCAAGCTTATCTACATACTCTGTGTTGAAGAAAAAAGATAAACCGTTTTAAGAAATGATGCGATACTTTAGTATTGGTCAGTTATCGTTATTGGATTTTGAGTTGACTTTAAAGTGACAGTCTGATAGTCTGATAGAAAAGCATCTACCGCCCAATGGTAAGCATGCAGCCATGCATCCTCGCAGCTTAATGTATACAACCTGCTAGGCTATGTGTTGCTTTGCGTCATGGAAAATAAGGATTTAATGCAGTGTAATAGGATCATCTTTATGTGCATATAATCTGTAATCTGTAATCTGAAAAAAACCCTGCAGCCAATCACAATGTGCATGACCTGATGTATAGCAATAACAGCTTAGATGGCTTTGAGCATATTCATTAACTATATGACTTAACATTTCTCATGAAAATATTTGTTTTTCACTTCCTGTGATGATGCTATTCTTAGAGCTCTTAGTCCATATGGAACAATATATTAATCTGACTACCCTAGAAAATAAACAAACCTGGTCTCACAGGAATCCAAAGGAGGATTTCGCTACAATGCAAGTTAATATTTTTTCCTATTGGTTTGTTCCAAGTCACGTGACTTTTAAGGTTCCAACGGTCAGAACAAAAAACATGGCGGACAGTTCCTCATTTTTAGTGAAAAAAATCAATATTTTGACTTAGTTTCTGCATAAAAATGGATTTTGATCACATTTCTAGCGAGAAATATATTGTGTTTTTTTTATTGTATGTTTTATTTTCTAAATATTCACTCAGTGAATGTACATAATCACTTTGTATGTTGGAAAAGCCACGGGATATGACTGTCATTAACTTGCATTGTAGCGAAATCTGTGTCAGTTTCACGGAAATTTGAGTGATTCCGTGGCTATTCCACGGATTTTGAGTTAAGCAAATCCGTGGCTATTTCACGGATTCCTGTGAGACCATGTTGAAATAAACACCTCATATTCTGCTACTGAAAAATGTTTACCAGCTCCGCAGGTTGCACTCTTCCAGCTCGGTATACTCAACACTGTGTCTCTGCCATATCTGCCATCATTCATCTCTATGACACAAATGTAAACCCAAAAAGCACATTTGGGTGGTACGAGTAAAGCCGAGGGTGGATTCTTCAGAGTACTTTTCATTTTGAAGCCTATCACAACACCAATAATGTCTATATTTTTGCTATATTGTTAATCATCTTATTCATTCTCTTTAACAGACCCCAAGTTATACATTACCAAAAACAACTATAAAGGTAAACATGTGATAGATTGTTTGTTTGATTATGAGAGCTGTCTGCTGAGAAACCACAGAAAAAAACCTAACAAATAATATCTCAATAAATTACAAAATCAGGTCACTTGAAAATAAAAAAGTTACACATCACAGAAAAACATGTTAGGTGACTTGCATTGCCTAATTCAAGTCAGTATCAACAGAAACCCTTCTAACATGAAAAAATAAGGCATATATAATTTGTTGCTTGGAGCAATCATGTCATTTGGCCGACATGAATATGTATCAAACAAATTAAGACACTCTTGAAGAGATGTGCATTCTGCCTTGTAACACACACACTCACACTTATGCATATTACACTATTAAATGCACTATTAAATACCATATCAATTTAAACCAAAGACTGTTCAGGAAATGACTAATTTCTACATCACATGGAGAGAACACACACCTCATCTACATAAGCATGTATAACCATGCAACACTTCTGTAGAGAGTCACTGACTGGAAGGCCTGTCTGACCTTCATTCACATTAGTCCCGCCCCTGTCCTCCCCCATCAGCCAATCCCCTCTGGCTGTCTGCATTGACAGAAAACCTCCCACCCACCACTAGACAGTAAAAATGGTGGGCCAGATGTCAACAACTTGAGAAAATAAATGATTTATTTGGAGTATGTTGTGAGGCTGGGTTAAAAAGTGTTGAAATAACTATTCTTATTTTATTAACATAGCAATGAATTATTCACTATTGTCAATATCAAGAACACTTGACCACTAACTATTCATTTTCCACTGCTGTGTGATACTTTTCTCACAGTGTTTAGTCTGTCTGATGGAAGTTTCTGTGTGATTAGCCAGAACAAAACAAATACCGCTATATTTCCAACAACTATTTAAAAGTTTATTGCAATGATGGAGTTGAAGTTGAAGAGTTTATTCTGTGAATACTATCCACCCATGCGTGACATATTATTGACATTAACTGATATAAAAGAGTCACACAGAGCTTGTCCAATATGAAGAAATTCTTCAAGGATTCTCTCCAATTATCTTTCTATTTGTATTCAACACCTCTCACTGAAATTCTTCAACTTTGCTAATCTTTGATCCACAGGCATGTAGAAAATAAACATTTTCAAACTCACAAGCAGCGACATATTAATACACATAAACACATAGACACAAGTCCTCCTTCAATCTCCGACACACAAATTCCCACACGTCACCCCATGCACAAACACCACACACAGAGTTTAATTGCAGTAATTAAGCAGCTTAATTTAGAGCAACAACTGTTGATGTGGTGCGTGGGTGTCTTGGCAGGTAGCATCATCATCACGGATTAACCCAACACACACACTTGCATATGCAAATATTCTCTCTCAGGCATGTTTACACTAAATACATGCATGTGTGCGTGCACATTGATACATACATGTTGCACATGCGGGTGTGTGTGTGTGTTTGTGTGTGTGTGTGTGTGTGTGTGTGTGTGTGCATGCACGCATATGCATGACTTTAATGAACAGCCTACACAATCCCTTAAACAACAACATGTCAGCTTTAACCTACTTTCACATAGTTTCTAAACTACAGGCATGACCTTCTGTGCACGCCTGTGCATGAGATGGGATGTCTGGATACATCAAAGCCTCTGTGTGTGTGTGTGTGTGTGTGTGTGTGTGTGTGTGTGTGTGTGTGTGTGTGTGTGTGTGTGTGTGTGTGTGTGTAAATATATACGTGTACATGCAATGTATGTGGTACATAGGAAAACATGCCACAGTATATATGGGTCAGACATATTGTATGGATATATCAAAAGTAATTGGCAGAGGGCCTCCATGTACTGTGTGTGTACTGTATGCAATGTGTGTGTGTGTGTGTGTGTGTGTGTGTGTGTGTGTATGGATGTATAGGGAGTAATTGGGAGAGAAGTTATATCCCTCTTTCATCTTTTCTGTGTGTGTGTGTGTGTGTGTGTGTGTATTGTCAAAGCGGAAGCATCTTGTGAAGCTTCCAAAGCAGATGGACCGCTACATGTAAGAGAAAAAGGGATCTGCAGAGACCAAAAAAAGAGTTCTCTTATTGTCCGTGGTGCTCCTGTGAGGAGTTACAGTGAAGTGATGGGCAGAGCTGACAATAAATTAATGATGCTCTGCTGATTTTTGCAGCCTGGGTCTGACTTACTTAAGGACGGATGACTTGTGTGGCTGAACTGCAGTAACAAATTCCACTTGTTTTAACTAGGGAAATTCAGCAATGATCAGCCCTCATTTGATAGTCAAATGGTGCAAACGTGTATTCCTTTCCTACCATGGCTTGAGTCCAAAAAAAACAAGATATTCAGAGTGTGTATCTTGATCTTAAGTCACTGTTCAATGTGCAAAAGAGAGGAATTAATACTGTAGGAGTCGAACAATTTGTAAAAATTGGCACAAATTCTTTACTTAAATGCATAACTACAGGGAGCAAATATTCAGCATACTTCATCTCTATTGAATTAAGGTTAAATGAGATTAAAAAAAAGAACTAAGACTAATAAAAAACTATCACAGGTTAACACAGAAAGCTTTAAATACAGTCTAACTGAATTTTTTTTTTTTTTAAAACAACTAAATAACATAAAACATCACAGATAATGACAATTCCACATCTACAGAGGCCTTTAGTTTCCCAGTGAGATTCTAAGCATACCACTTCTTACCATTTTACCACAGATTAGCATTGATCTGAGGCAAACATGCATTGTTCAGGTATTATCATGGTTTATGGTCTAGTGGTTTGCAATGTTGCTTAACAGCAAGGGTCTTCTCTCTTAACTCTAATGCTACATTTTTAAAGCATGTAACAACTCGGCTCAACTCAACCCACTTGTGGTACCAGATTCATTTCTTGATTTAGTTTTCAACTGCAGATACCACATCCTTGAAGGAGGTGGCACCAAAAAACAGTTGCAGGTACATTTTACAACTTTTGGATAGAACCAAAACAGAACAGCTCCAGGCAAGTCGAACAGTGCTGTACCATGCAGAAGAAATGAGGCGTAAATATCCTAAATGTGTTAGCCTTATGGAGGTGTGGCAGACAGTCCACATTGTGGCCTGCCTTTCACCCAGAACCAGGCGGCAATCTCCGTGTCTGAGCATGGAGGCCAACCAGGAAGTGCCTTAAGCCTGCAATCCAGCGAAAATTCCAGCAGGGGGTGCTAAGTTTGGCTGCAAAAAAAATCTGCCCATTCATTTCAGTGCAAAATTTGAAAACTTCTCACTTGATTTATTACCTCAGAAATTTTTTTCAGGACAACACTATGGTCTCAATCGCTAGTAAAAAATCATCTTCAAGACAATTTGATGTCACTAGTTCTAATACTGGCCCCATTTAGAAGAAAATAGAAGATAAAGAATCATATGATTTGGGGCGTGGCTACCTTTGATTGACAGGTCACCGACAGGCGAGCTGTCATCAGGAGAGAAGCAGAGCAATGCGTATCCACGGCAACGTGTCAATAAAGTTATATATAACGTTATATAGATAAAAAAGAGGATGTTTACCGATCTGGTCTCATAACTTTGACCCTTTCACTGTATTTTCACTTAATGACAGTTTATTTGAACGTTTTGATCAGTAAAAATGTCTTGTTCAGCGTTTGGTTGGACTAACAGACGCTCCAAGGAGTCGCTGCTCAGTTTTCTGAGGTAAGAAAGATACATTTTGTTTTTGTTTTTTTGCTAGCCAAAACTAACATCCCAGTTAATGCTCCAATTAATGCTAACATGAATTAGCAGCAGCTTCTCTCAGTCAGGTTGAGGTGTAGAGAGGCTGTAGTCAGCGATCAGATCCCTCGCGGTCCTCCACAGTCCAAATATGGTCTGCTTCCTGTATCGGAAACAAGATGGCGACGCAAGATTGCGACGAGTATAACGCTGAACTCGAGGTTTCCAAAATCAACTACGTCCATTATTTATATAGAGTCTATGCCCAGAACCCCTTCAGCCGCTGCAGGACCAGGACAAGTTGGCCAATACATTGGATGGGTGGATAAATGGCAGAAATATTCTGGCTCACCACATCTAGATTATTAAGATTTGAATGTATGAGGAAAATGTAACTGTGATTAGTCTATTGCAATAGTGTTGATTTTTCCATATTTACCTGAGCGAACTTACTACAAAGCAACATCCCAAAAAAAAGCGATACAATTAACAAACGGGAGATAATAAGTGGGACAGAGTGTGTGAGAGCTCTTTGCAGAGAAGGATTCTTTCAGGAGTGAGACTAATGTTATTAGTGATTTTGTTAGCAATCAACAGGCCTTGTTATCTGCTCTCATTACCAAATGCTCTCATTAGTGTCACTTAACAAGCAATGAATGCAATTAAACAGGAGAGTGAAGGAAAAGATGCAGTTGTCACAATAGGTCACATTCATCTGCTGATAAATTGTATGTAAATGACAGCTGTACCTGAGTTGAAAGACAATATGGAGAAAAGTATTTTAGTTCAAAGGCTGTCACTCCCAAAATGTTCTTCAAATTTATTGAAGAATGACTTAAAAGTTCAAATGATTATTAAAATTGTCAACTGTCCATCAAATCTTTTTTTTTTTTAAAAGAAGATATTCCGGTATGTTACTGAATATTATATCATTGTACAAAGCAGGGGTTATCTATCAAATAAGGATTATCCATACTGTCTTGAGATTTGACCCAATGTTCTTCAATCAAGATAATGAACTTGTACTGTACGTCATTAAAAGCACATGAGTTGAGCTGAGGGGAAGATGAATGGCTGATGGGATGCGTGGATTAGAGGACAGGGAGGCTGAGACACAGAGAGTGTGAGGGGGGAGAGTCAAAGGAAGCTATAAGGGGCAGATCTCATTTCTGTATGCTTCAGAGACCCCAAGAACTGCAAGGCACTAAGGGCATTACACAAGAGCGCGCGCACACACACACACACACACGTCTCAACATTGAGATTACATATGGAAATGAGTTCCTATTAAAAAGTCATTGAGGTGGCAATGGTTAATATCAGCTGTCAAAGAAGTCAAGGCAATGTATGATCACAAATATTCTCACATGGACACACACATACAGTGCTACGGTTGGGTTATTAATCAGACATAATAAGGTTTAACTATTTCTAATTCAAGGCTGTTGACCTAATTTCTTTACGTGTGTGTGTGTGTGTGTGTGTGTGAGTGTGCACTCACTTGTGTGCTCGTGCTGTCTCTAATTTGATAAATAATAATACGTCTGGTCAGTATTTATGCTAATATATTCATGACCCACCAGCAGGCATCATGTTTGTGTTTGTTAATTCACTTAGCCCGTTTGTGTGTGTGTGTGTGTGTGTGTGTGTGTGTGTGTGTGTGTGTATGTCTGTCTCTACGGAATTAGTTACTGTAGAAAACCGAGACCAACTTTAAACGAACACTTTGTGTGTGTGTGTATGTGTGTGCATGTTAATTAAGTTAGTGACCCTATAATGTTTTGTGTGTATATACCTGTATTTGGAAATTTGCAAATGTACGTTTTGTGCGTGTGTGTGTGTGTGCGTGTGTGTGAATTAATTTAGTCAGTGGCTCTGTAAACATTATCCTATTATGTAAATATTTGTATTTTATGTAAACATATGGGATATTTTCTGTTTTTAAAGCTTTAGACTAATGACTGTGGTTTGTTTACTGAGTTAACAAGCCGAGGAACAGGCCATATACAGCAACTGCCCATCCTCCATCTCACTACGATTCCTTTTCCTCTTTTCCTCTCATTTAGTCCTCTCCCACCACTTTTACATGCAAACTCTATGACACGGGGGACTCTGCATGTGTTCAGCCCACATTAAATGAGACCACAGGTCACTAGTTAAGATCTGATTGTTGTCAGTCGCACAACATTCAGGTTAAGACCTGCACTTGTACAGTTCTTGACTTATCCATTATCTTGTATAATTAAATACACTAAACAGTGGAAATTGTCTATTTTTAAATGTAAAACACTTGTAGTGCAGGTCAATTATTGATGAGTTACAGTATATCCCCCACAGTCATGAATATTCATACACATTAACGTGTGGACCTTGTTCACTCACAGATTATGGTGCATGATAATTTTACACAGAGAGAACAGAAACGCCAGATATACAGTTTGGATCCTTAACAGGTGGACAGAGAGAGGCAGGAAGTGAAAGAGGAGAGGGAAAAAAAGGAGTAAACTGCAGGACACACACACACACAGACAGAAATGTGTGCTCATTAACAACCAGCTTTACTGAGTGACAAACAAAAATATCCTGTCTCTTTCTTGTAGAGAAATGAAGAAGCTTTCTGGGGCTGTGTGAGTGTAGGTATGCACATAAAGATATGTTTCAGATGGATCCCTCATGACAGTTAAGCTACTGCTGCAGAAACGAAAAGCTAAGGAGCAAAGCATACACACACACACACACACATACACACACACACACACACACACACACACACACACACACACGTCTAGGTACTAGGCAAGGGGCTTTACAGCAAAGCAGAGTCCTGCCCCTTACACACACACGCTCACACACACACACAGGCAATGGGGGTCGAAAGGAATCAGGCATAGGGTTTTCCGCAAAGTGACAGATGTGGCGACAGGCCATCCAGTCAGGCAGAAACACTCAACGGCTCCTTCAGCTGAAGACCAGGAGTGACATTCACTGAGGCTAGAAAGAAAAGTGTCAGCACAGTCACACACACCCACACACACACACACACACACACACACACACAGACACACACTAAAATATTCAAACGCTGAGCAAAATCACAAGGAGTTACTAGGATGCTTCAACATATGACGATTTACATAAGCAAACTTCTTTTACCTTCATCTATTAGCAGTGATCATCCAAGTTCAACTGAAAAATAATGCTGAATTTTATGTACATATATTGCAGCTCATGCAAACTGCTTCACCTACAATACTGCATATGAATATAAATGCATATACATTTACAATACTACCTCTATATGGTGAAGACACATTCCCTTTAAAATGTTTTAGGTGCAAATAAATAACTGTTTCTGTCTCAATATTTGATGAATTTGAAAACACCCTCTCAGCACAGGACTCACTAAAGCTCGACACCACTCACATCCCTGGGGCAGAGTGCAGGCAGACAGAGGTAGACTGAGACATGCATGCTGAAGACATGTCCGAGCATGTACCGAACATGTACCGACATGTAGCAAACTGTGGAAGTAAGATTGTGTGGGCTCTTTTCTTTCTTGTAGATGGAAATTGTTTCCTGGCTTTGTAACAAGAGTCTGACACTTTATTCATGTCTTCTTTTACATTTCTGTTGATTCTTGTTCTAAACTTCAATTGAGTCTTTTCTCTTCTTTCTCCAACACTTATCTTTTCATCTTACTTTTATCTTCCTGCCATCTGCTGCAGTCATAAACTTTCTCTTCTCAGGCTGTGTATTTTTCAGTTTGAGTATTTCTCTGCTTTGCTCCATCTGTGAACTCTCCTGTTAATCGTGTCCATCATGTCAATGAAGCATCGCAGAAAAAACTTCTTGAAATTCTTAAATGATGTACGAGACTGTCCACTCCCAAACATATGCCATAGTCCATACTCCATGGCAAATTAAACTAATATTCTAAAAATATTAAGATGTATAAATATAATCCCAAAATGTATCTCTAACTCACAGATCACGACTGACATTCAAAGTGACATAAGGCAAAATAAAATGACAGCTTTAAAACATCTAATGGGAGCTGGGCAGTACGGGCAAAATAAGTATATTTTGAAACATAAAAATCAATTTAATGTAATAAGTCACATTAGTAAAGTTTTTCTGTCCAGCCTGTTCAGTGCTGCTTAACTGAAACTTGTGCTGTGGTTCATTCATCTTATAAAGGAACCAACAAGTTGCTGATTCACCCCGCTCAGACCAATTCCATCCATCCATTTCACCCTGATATTTAATTTCCATTCATCTAAATGTTTTTTTTTTTAAATTTCCCTCTGCAGAACACTGCTCACTGCAGATTACAGCAAAAATAGATTGCAGCACACAACAAAAATAATGCAATAAAGTTGCATTTTCACATTCTCCTAGTTCTTTGCTTTTTAACTGGAAATAAAGAGCTCTTCATCTTCAGCTGAGGCCGATTAAAATATTGTTCTCTTCCCAATCAAAAAAGTAAATCCAGGCTGTAGAGTACGTGCATGTAGTAACCCTACACCTGCTTAGTTTGGTTGACAATGCCAGCTCCCCACCCACTTACTTGATTTGCATATAGTGCATGAACGCACCATCTGATAACACTGAAGACAAAATATTAAACATTAAAATACACAAGAAGTATGCATGGACTCATTATTTGAATAGAGATCAGACTATAATGTAACAAGGAAATGTTACAGGTCTTCACAACGAAAACAAAACTTTAAAAAACTAGAACAGTTTGAAATGAAGTATACAACTTGAAAATACACAATATCCCCATGAAGCAGAAGATTTCAGAAGTTTTAATTATAGGCACACAATATATAATGGAAAATAAAGCCATGACGCCTCCAATATTGCTGGTAACTGTTTTGTTGGCTTGCCATCATACTGTATGTTGCTCAATGAATATGAGCAAGGAGGGAGATGGAAGACCCTGGCTAAAAAAACTCAGTCAGCTCCCATCTGTCAAACAATACTCTGTCCACAAGGAAAAGTAATTGTATTTTTTTCAGTGTTGTCACATGCCATTTCAAAGGGGATCAGTTCTAAACTAAAACATATCTCTCCACACGTACACAAATGAACAAGATTATACGTGTATTTTAAAGCGCATTGTTTATGTGATGCTGAATTATTATTTTTAGATGACAGTTGGACAAAACAAAGCTTGTTTTTCATGCGGCAATGCCAAGTACAACCTGAAGCACAGAGAGACTTTGAGTAAAAACAGTTTGAGGGAACATTTACTAGAGGACATGTTCAGTAGTTTCGAGCATTTGCAAAACATTTGTGTGTGTGTGTGTGTTTCTGTGATTATGTGCGTGTGCATCAGCTGTCCCCCCTGTAGCCCTTTCATGTCACACAACACCAGGGGCTCGTGGCTGTGGCCACGGGTGGTCCACTATGTGAGAACTGGTTCCTGCAGGGGGTGTGAAGAGACCCCCTGATGGTATCAAAATATATACCACAGGGGAACAAACACACACAGGAACACAGACACACAAACACTGCACGGTGCTGTATATCATACTCTGGGGACGTGGGTGCCTTTCTCCAGATGTGCATCCTGAAATTATTGCTAAATGAAGGCAGTTTTCTTCATAATTTCTGTCATTCCTGTTGGTTCCCAAGACCAGAATGATTAGAAGGTGATTTTCAGGATTTTCATTAGAAAGGAATTTGGTGTCACCGTTACATTTTGAATTGATTCTTGATTCGAAAAACACAGCAAGAGGAACACTATTCACGCTCTTACTCTAATTCACAGTGTGCCAAACTGTTCATTAAAGCCTGTAGTTCACTGAATTGCAATACAGAACAGAACTGGCATTATACTGACTGGTCTGGATGAAGGTCACAGTCTGCTGAATAGAAAGAAGCAGAAATAAGTGTGTGGGAGTACACAGCTGTATTATTTGAAAAAAGTCAACAGATCACCATTGGCAGGATGTATTTTGTAGAAAGAAGTTAGTCTTCTTGTTCTTGAGTAAAATCAGTGCTGCACTGTGCTGTTATTAATGTTATGTCTGCACCAGTAGAGAACACCAATTACCAGGGAAACCCATTGTTATCCAAACTGGTGTGGGTGCAAATCATAAATTCTCTCCAACAATCAGAAGTCTGGAAGTTTCGTAAAGTGTTGCAGTGTGTCGGTTAATCAGCTTAAAGTTCAGTGCTTGGGTTTGCTTATGATAATCCCCAAGTAATGGTGAGTATTCAAAAAATATTTCACCAACTATCATTGTCTTTTCCAGAATTTTATTGAAAATGATGCAGTTTAATGTCTCAGTGTACTCTGAAATTAATGCATGTAACAAATAAACAATTGAAGTTAAAAAATAAATCATAGAATCAGTTTAGAAAGGAAAATGTATTCTAAACTGTTGACTCATCGAAGTAGCCACCTTAACAGATAGAACAGCTGAACACACTCGTGGCATTCTTTCTACAATGGAAATCAAATATTCTTCAGAAAGTTCTTCCCAACTCTGTTGCAGAAGTTCCCATAAATGTGGAGCAACTTGTAGGTTGTAAGTGATCAAGAAAAGTTGGGACACCTGTAGGAATTGGTAGCAACTTGGCAACTTTCAAGGCTTGATCAACCTCCGTTGCTGCAGAACTGCTTTAAGTTTTTAACCCATTTCTTGTTCCCTGAAAAAGGCCTTTTTGTATAATTATGAAATGTACATTCTTTTTCAGTTTTGGTTAACCTTACCTTTTTTTATTTACCTCTGGCAGTTCAACACTTACCTTTGTACCCATTCTAGCTGTTCATTGGACTTGAACTGCTTGAATTTCAATAAAGAATTGAAAAATTGTGGTGTTCTAAAACTTTTGACCGGTAGTGTAAATGATGTGCTGGTGCACCTCAATGAAAAGAGTCAGGAGTCCCAGTGCAACCAGTGTAAAAAGATACTCTGGAGGTGTGAATGGGAGGTAAATGACTTGCTAAAGGTTTGTGCCTGCAGGAACAAACTGGGGTTTAGCCTAGGGTTAGGTAATAGAGAGAAGAGTGAGAATAGAGAAATCATGAGAGAAAATGTTACTGAAAGACTCAAATGGAGACTGATAAGAAAAAAAGGTGATTAAGTAAGAGAGATATACACAGAAAGAGACGAGGCTAGGAAAATTGATTTGAGCTAAAATAGAAAGACGAGAATGCAAGGGAGACGCAATTGATGGAAAATGAGAGAAGATCAAAGAAGGGAAAGCTGCAATGACAGAGGAAGAGAGAGCAGAGTGGGGAAACAAAAAGCATAAGACAGAGAGAGAGAACCGTCAAGGGGAGTGACGTGATTGAATGGATTCAGACAGGAAAACAGACAAACACCGGAGCAAAAGTGGGGCAGTTGCATAATGTTTAACACTGAGCAGAACCAAATCTCAATATCTGCTTGACTTTCCATTTCTCTCCGCCTGTCTTTAACTCTACTCAAGGGGCTATCCCTGTGAAAGCAAAGGAAAAAGCTTTCTACATTTTTTAAAGACTATAAAAATAAGATTAGGCTACATATTGAGACATAATCAAAATATCTTTTCACAATGTACAACTGCTGTTCTCTTCTCATTCTCTTTCAGTCTCACTCCTCAGGCTTTCATTAGGCTCCCTCTTTTGATTCCTCTCTCTTCTACAGGTAATGAGTAGTGTTGATCGCAACATTGATGTAAGGTTCAAGTTAATTACAGGTAAAATAACCAATTAAGTGCGATGTGCGTGTTAAGTTGGTGTACATGTGATGTGTGTGTGGTAAAAGATAGAAGCTCAGAAAACTATGAACAGAGCAAATGAGTTTACCTTTGGCTTGTATGCCAGACGAGCATATACATTTAAATGAACTGTCTTTGCACTGAATGTAGATGTGATAATATATGTGTCGACATGTATGTAAACAGTACAAGATGACTCAAAAGACAGACTGTTTGTACTAATGTATGTACAGTACACCGTTAAATTGCTATAATGTTATATTATAAGCATAAATATAGATCTACTCTCATGATTTCTATTCAGATTTTGACAAGGGAATATCAATCACCCTGCTCTCATTGTTTCGAGATGCAGTAACAAGTTGGAGAAGACCAGAACAGAGTAAAAAGGAGAGTAAACATTAGACCTAAATTATTCAGGTAACCAGAAACACACCAAATTAATAAGCAAACTAAAGCTGCTTCAGATCTTCTCAATATATATATAAATAGGCATTTGTTTGTCAACACATTTGGTCTAACAAGTTTATATGTGAAAATGTGTTAATCGTTTTAGTTTAAGCTTGCTCTGCTGCCCCCAAATGGCCAAAATAAGTAAATGTTTCCTTAAAGAATAGACGCAACTGCAAGGTTTCTTTGTTGCATATTCCAGATAAGGGTTTAGCAGTTGTATTTAGGTTAACATGTAGGTTGATATTGGATTGGATTAGATTCAATGTAAACATGCAGGCAGCCTTCTGCCCACATGAAACATGTTTCAATTAAATGTATTGTATGGAAAGACTGGGATAGAGGTGATATAAGTACATTCAATTGTGAATAGGTTTATTCCTATGTCAAACACACTCATAAAGCCATAATACTGTACTTATATAAGCCACTGAATACCCTACTTTCATCATCTACCTCTTGCTCATCTGAAACAGTCTTTGCAGAAATCCACAATACACAAATGCCACTCAACTCCTGACACAAGCTGTTGTCATCTCAAAACTTGACTACTGTAACGCCCTCCTGACAGGCTGCCAGCCTGCACAATAAAACCGCTTCAGATGATCCAGAACGGTCTACAACCAGCCAAAAAGGTCACATGTCACACCGCTGCTCATTGAGCTCCACTGGCTGCCTGTTGCAACCTGCATCAAATTAAAATCTCTAATGCTGCCTACAAAGTTGTCTACGGTACTGCTCCTACCTACCTGAACCTGATTCAGACATATGCTACCTCACCACCACTGTGCTCTTCCAATGAACGGCGCCTGGCTCTGCCCCCCGTTGGTCCAAGGCAATCCAGACTCTTTGCATTTCTTGTTCCCCGCTGGTGGAACACACTACCTGTTCCAACCAGAGCAGGGGCGTCCCTCTCTACCTTTAAAAACCTCCTGAAGACCTTCAGAGAGCATCTTGACTCCTAGCACCACACGATAATTCTACTCCTTAAAGAATTGTCACTAGCACTTATTAATGCACTAATAGCTCTTATTGCACTATACCTTGATTGTTTGCTTTTATTCTTCCTGTAAGTCGCTTTGGATAAAAGCGTCTGCTAAATGACTAAATGTAAAATGTAAATGTAAAACATGCCACATGGCAGAAACTTTAATCCCTGCAGGTATCTGGAGGGCATTTGTTTTGTGACACTGCCAAAAAGCTGAAAGGGTTCAAACAAGGGACTGTGTAGATTAAACGGCCCAATTAATCTCTCCTCCTCCAGTCTCCCAAACTCCTAGTCTAGACTTCAAAGCAGACACAAACTTGAGGATTTGAGCCACTTGTAGCTTTTTTCTTTCTTTTTTTTCCTCTTCTCCTTTACACTGGTGTGTGTATTGTGACTCAATGTGGATCATGGAAACAACGATGCAGTCATGTTGTTATCTTCAACAGGAGTGTTAGTGGTTATGAACCAGTCGGGGCAGAGACCAAGGGCTTTCTGTGTTACCAGAAGGTATAAAAACGATATATGTGAAAAAATAAATAGTGTAAAACTCAACTGAGTTTGTTTTTTTAAGCTCTGGAAAGAAACACTAGTTTAAAAAGAACGAGTTCAGAAAGATAGGGTGAAGAAATAAAGTGATATAAACTGTAACCCTGACTTGAGTCATTCATCATTCTGCCCCTCTCTACCAACTGAATATGATGTAACAATTTGAGGGGGGAAAAAAAACAGAAAAGTCTATTTTTCATCTTGTTTATTTATTTTTCAACTGGGTCAGCTGGGGATCTACGAAATAATTGTGAAAATGGTTACTTTGAGTGGGCAATCATTACAAATATTTACCAGGCTACAGTAACAAAGAAGAGGGTGCTATTTATTTCTTATCTTTTGTGACTCGCACGGACTAACAAGGAGGAAGTTGGTATGTAAACAACAGAGCAGTAGTGTGCTTAACAGCTTGGGAAAGGGAACACACATACACAGTGGCGTTTTGGGAGGAAGAACTAAAAGCCAAATGTGAGTCAGAGGACTTACAGCAGTTAAACATTTTAACAGGCACAAGCCTCCTCTCGGTGTGTGTGTGTGTGTGGGTGTGGGTGTGTGTGTGTGTGTGTGTGTGTGTGTGAGAGACTGCCTGTGTGTAAAGCCATACAGACAATAACAAGGCCAGTGAGGCGAGCACATGGTCTGGGTGTGAATCTAAGTGTCCTACTGCCACCTATTGACTGGAAGTGGATTTGCTCTCCCCTCCCCCACATGGCTGTGAAGCAGGAAAATACAGTAGTACTCATGGCCTTTATGTGAGAGAAAAGACAAGAAAAAACTGAAATAGAGAGGCCAGAAGAGGAAATGTGTCACAGAAGAAAAGAGAAGTGAGGAAGGGGGAAAAAAGAGAGAGAAACTCTTAACTATGTTTCTTTTAGTACCTCAAAAATTAAGTTTAAAAACTGTAATACATCATCTGTTGCTTTGCTCCATTTCAGCTGTTTTTAATGTATTTAATCATATACCTTCATGCTACTTACCCATATTGCCTTTGCTTAACTCTTCACTGTACTCCAATGCGCTCAAAGTTTTGTTGTATGGGGTGTTTCTACAGTAGGAACACCCCATACAACAATGTTATGGTATAATTGTAATTACTAAATACATAGTTTATTAGCTCTCCTGTACTATGGTAAAGACTGTGTATAGAGTTATCGATTTACTATCGTGCTATTACATATGCAGTAATCAGTGGTGGAAGGAGTATTAGGATCCCTTACTTCAGTAAAAGTACTAATAAAACACTGTGAATTTACTCCACTACAAGTAAAAGTCCTGCATTCAAAACTTACTGAAGTAAAAGTACAAAAGTATCAGCACCAAAATGTACTTAAAGTATTAAAAGTAAAAGTACTCGTTATGCAGAATGAACCCACTCAGATTGTTTTATATGTTCTAAATATATTATAAGATTATTTGTATTGATGCATTTATATAAGTAGCATTTTACTGTTGTCCAGATAGGACTAATGTTAACTACTTAATACACTGTTATGTTTTATAAATGTGTAATCATATTAAATATATGGTATTTTTATGTTGAATCTGAAAAGTAACTAAAGCTGGCAGCTAAATGTAGCTAAAAGTACAATATTTGCCTCAAAATGTAGTGGAGTAGAAGTATAACGTTACATAAAATGGAAATACTCAAGTAAAGTACAAGTACCTCAAAATTGTACATAAGTACAGTACTTGAGTAAATGTACTTAGTTACTTCCCACCACTGGCAGTAATACAAGGACTACAGATGTTAGTTGAGTTATAAACAGTAGTAAAACTATGTATATAACTGTAGGTATAGTTTAGCAGTGTAACATTTAGTAGCACTAAGACATATAGAGCAATACAGTGAGTATAGAGTAGTACTAAAAAGTATGGTCTTTATCACAGGCTTGAACATATTTTGATATAGAGAAGTGGAGAAAGGAGAGAGGAGAGGTGTGGACACAAGTTCACAGAGGACAGAGCAGATGGTGTCTGCTGGACTTACACAATCGCACACGCACACACACTCACAAAAACACACACTGGTGACATAATAGCAGCATGCCAGGTGTGCAGTTGGTGGCCTGCAGTCTGGCATTGACTGTGAGTTGTGTGTGTTTGTGTGTGTGTATCCCGTGCTCTCTTTGTGTGAAAGGGGCCCCCTATTCACTGCTCTCTGCTGCCAGCTTGGCACTAAATCACAGGACAAGACGGTACACATGCACAGACACACACACACACACACTCACATGCGTGCACACACACCACCCTCTGTTGCCTTTTTGTCCAGCCTATGGAGAGAATGAAAAGAGGTCAAACAAGAAGACAGAAGCGGAGGAGCAAATGAAGGACGGCAGCAGTCTCGTTCAACTTTAAGAGAAAGAGACACAGAAAAGATGTTCAATATGGTATAAAACTGGAGACAAGGAAAAAAAGAAAATAACTGTTCTCTCTTTTCTTTACTGTCTCACTGTCCCACCAGTGAGCTGACTCAAACTGGGAATACACATGCACACAAAGACACACACACAAAAAGCATCATGGCCATGCATAATGAGTAGTGTTAGAGGTGAGACGGCAGCTGGGTTGTCCAAACCATACAGTGTGTGTGTGTGTGGTGTGTGTGTGTGTGTGTGTGTGTGTGTTATACGTTTGTGTATAGTGTGAATGGGTGTGTGTTTAAAGCCAGACGAGGAGCAGTTACCAAACAGCCAACAGTCTGCTCTGTAACAAGCTAGTGACAATAATACAATATTTACAAAGACACAAGAAGGGACAGAGAGCAAGACAGATATCAGACAGCAGCAATAAGAAGCAGACTGAAAGGTCTCGAAGAGCACAAACTAAAGGATTCTCTACTTTATCTCAACTGTGGCAACCTTGAACAAGAAACATAACCTGTATGGTGGTTTTCAACCACTCCCCAGCAGCATGGCAGCTAGGGGTGGGCGATATGGCCCTAAAAGAATATCACGATATTTCAGGCTATTTTTGCAATAACGATATTCTTGGCAATATTACCAAATACTTAAAAATATATAGAAAATATGATTTTTTTTAGTCTATATAAATAAATAAAAATCTAAAATGTAGTGTGAAGTGCAAATCTCAACAGTTGCCAAATACAAAAAAATTTACTCTTGACTCTTGAGTATGAGAAAATAATAAAATTAACCATTTAGGGGTTCCGGGGGCAAATTTGAATGACATTTTGTAAAGGAGAATAAAGGTTCTTGTATGTTTTATTTAAGGCTCTTATTTTGACAGTCTTCTTGTAAGTTCTGTGGTGGATTCTGTTAACACACTGTGTTCTTATTTTGAAATAAGATCTCTCGCCATCTCAAGTCTCAATCCAAACCAAAACCACCGAAATAATTTAAATGACAAATCTTATTTGAGGCAGATGTTTGTCATATAACACTACAACTAGAGCAGGAAAAGCACAGGCGGAACTTATAATACAAACAAAAGTTCAGTTCCATTGTGGTGTAAGCTGAGTCAGCATCCACAACACAGGACCCTAACACTCGAACACCTGAAGTGAACGCAGTTTTCAAAATGTCTCCTGTGAAAAAGCTTGACTGCACTGAATTACTGAGGCTGAGTACTTACTCAGCACAAAGCTTTTTTTATTGGGATTGGGTCATTTAATTATTTATTTATTTAACAATCTGTGTCAACAGAGTCATTTGATAAATACTTTGGTAACGCTTTATATTAAGGTCCTTGTAATAACCATTAATTAACAAGTAATAAGGCCCTTGTAAGTCCTTACAAGATGCTTATTATTGTGTGTTTATAAGCTTATATAAGTGTTAATAATGGCATTACAAACACCCATGACCCACCCATTATGTCTTTGCCATGCCTTTATTAATCTTATTTTGTTTGCTTATTGATATTAAAATATACTTTATTGCTCATCTATTATAAGTTAACTATAAGTTAACTATGCTTTTTGCAACTACCAGATCTAAAGCGAGAACAATGCCTTATTACTTGTTAATTAATGGTTAATAAGGACCTTATTATACAGCATTATCAATACTTTAAATCACAAACAATATAATAGAAACTTTATTAGATTCAAACTGTATATTTTTGTGTTAATTAGATTTTGACGAACTAAAATAGTTAAGTAATAAAAGACGAACAAAAGACTTCACATCTCCCAGCTGAACTACAGATATTCTTTTCCTACAAGTGAAAGTACACACCATAAACACAAAAGAAGCTTCCCTGTTCTGTTCACATAATCCTGCTGCCAGCACAAACCTGTCTTCAGTACACTCATTTCATTTTAACAAAAAATAGAACTGACTTGCATTGGATGTTTCCTGCAAACTATTAGCTTGTTCAGCTTGTATAAGTGGAAAGAAAGTCCTTTTCAGTGTTGTGCGTCACCCACAGAGCTCTACTGAGAACTGAATTAGTGTCATGCTCCAAGCATAAAACTACACAGCAATATTTAAACAAATTAAGTCAAGAAATGGAAGACTTGTTATCAGTTCTTGATGCTTCAGTTAGTGGTGACATATGCTTGAACTCTGCCGCTGTGTGTGTGTGTGTGTGTGTGTGTGTGTGTGTGTGTGTGTGTGTGTGTGTGTGTGTGACTGAAGTCTGTTTTGAGTTTATTGGCGACACAAGAGCCAGATCATGAAAAACTGTTGCTAGAGTCTGAACCATTTCTCAGTGCAGGAGAGCACACATGGAGAAACTTCTGTCGGTGTGAAAAATATCAGCAACTTATCGGCCTGGAGGAGATTCAGAAAATCCATTTTTAGCTTCTCCGTGAGAGCTTTCCCAGTGGATAATGAATTTGACTGCTTCCTCACATACACACACACACACGCACACACACACACACAGGATATTTGTGTTAGTGCTTGCATGCTCAGCAGTTTTCCACATGGTCTTTCCAATAGACGGCACTTTGATGGGGGTGACTCAACTATGATCAATGTGCTTCTATCAATATTTCAGCCTCTCCGCTCGTCTGCCTCTGTGTTTCTATTTCCACTCCTGCTCCTCCATCAATCATTGAGAGACAAATTAGAGGTGAGCTTTCTTTTAATCTTCTTACTTCAATCTCTTTTCCTTGAATAAATGTCAAGTGTACACATCTGCATACAAATCTGCACCTTTACCATATTATGTCTCATCTGCAGGAAGAAATACATGATGATATTAAAAGCTACTAAACATGTACATCCTTGCATGGTTTGACCCTGTAAATCTGTGAAATTATACATGGTATTTCCCTGACTTTTCTCTGCTGCTGTGACTAACTGTCCTCATGGGGTTAATTCACCTTTCTGGTAATCTAATCCAAGGGGTAATCAAAATATAGGCTATAAACTTGAACTTGAACAGCCAAACCTGAAGGAACCACTGACCCATAGAGGAGAATTCTTGGCAAACTTCGGCAGCTTGTCTGTCCGTGTGTCATGTAGCTTCAGCCGCAGAGGTAAAACGGAGTTGACACCTGTCATCGATGTTGGAGGTAGCCAACGAGCTAGCCCACATATCTGTCTGTCTATCTGTGGCTATCTGTCATCTGTCATTGAGTTGGAGCCAGAAATCTAAGTAGTGTCATTTCTGCTAATATCTGCTTCTGACATTGATGTCATCAGTCATGTGGAAATGAGAGAAAAAGCAGATGATATTGTGTATGTGTATATATATATATATATATATACACACACATGTATATATATATATATATATATATATATATATATATATATATATATACACACATATATACATATATATACACATACATATATACACATATATACACATATATACACACATATACACATATATACACACATATATATATACATATACATGTATCTATACATATATACATATATACACACACGTACATATATATACACATATACACACACACACACACACACACATATATATATATATATATACATACATATACATATATATACACACATATACATATATATACACACATACATATATATACACACACATATGTATATATACACATACATATATATATACACATACATACATATATACGTGTGTATATGTATGTATATATATACACATATACATACGTATATACATACATATATACATATATATACACACACACACACACACACACACACACACACACACACATATATATGTACACACGCACACACACACACACACACACACACACACACACACACACACATTTTACCAACAAAAAAAAGAACTTAAGATAAACCTAAAAATATAATTATATTGTCAAGTTCATGTGCAAAAATGTTGCCATACATGGATTGAATTTATTTTTAGTGATTTTTCTCAGAATCTAGTCCATTAAACGTTTTTTTACATAAGGGAGAGAAGCACCAGCTGTCAGGTCAAAAAAAAAAAAAAGCCATAATGGAGATACAGGGTTTCTGTTGTGTGTTGTCATTATGCCAACACTCGCTACAGCCCAAAATTCAAGCTGTGTCGTGATGGCTGAGACGCATGTTGCACACTAATGTAGTGTGTCATGTGGGAGTGATAGCAGTGTGTCTGTATCTATGAAGCGTCACGTCCTGTTTTAGACGGGGCCATTTCAAAAACACCCTCTTGACAGTTTCAAATGACAAGGCGACAGGCGCAGCGGGGGTTTGAGGACCACAACAAAAATAGAGTTCTCTCTGGTACACAGCCCCAGCACCTCGCTCTGCCGGCCTGACCTCTTGTCTCCTGTCACATTTCTCAGGCAGCCACCATGTTTACAGGACAGGGCATCTGCAGGTTTCAAAGGTTAAAGCCTTTTCTAAGATGCTTGGATGATGCCTTGAATGTGAGAGGAAAACAAATTTCCAATTAAAAATATATAATAAAATGTCCTAGAAATAGGTGATGCAGAGGGTGGTGATGTTATGTTATATGAAATACAGATATGCCTGTGAAAAAAATTAGTTTTAATAATATAGCTAAGCCTTGTGTACACTGTAATAAATTATTCTGTAGTCATTTGATTTTACTTAATATATTTGATAAAATGTATTAAATATAAAGGCGTCCTTGATTTTGAGACAGTTGTTTAAGTAACTTTAATATAAAAATGTTTGAGATAGAATCTACTTATTTTGACTACATTAAATATAATCTTTATGTGTATGTAATTCTAAATCAAGAGAATTTTGAATGAATCCAACACAATAGAATTAGTCCGTTTTTAATTGACAGGCACTTCCTGTTAAGTTGTTATTAACTAAACTTGTAACGTAGTTAGATTTAATGAATAATATTGCGTGCAATCTGTTGCCTCAATTTCATTGAGTAGCTATTGTTTATCTTTTTTACAGTGTTGCAGTGTTTTGGCAGCTCTGAATTTGACACCAGAAACCACTCATGGAGGCATGTACAGTTGGATTCATATTTATACTAAAACTGAATATTTGTCACAGACACACACCCACGCTTATTATAGTCTTGAGTCACACATCATCATCTGTCATCACATGACCACTGAGAGTAGCATTTGCTTGAATTTATTTTAGCAACTGATGAACTCAGTTTCTAATGACCACTTTCTTGGGATGAGCATATTTGTCCAAAATTGTGTGAGGCCTGGTGTTGCCCTACAGGTTTTTGCAGCCTGTCCACTGCAGCAGAGACACTGCCTTGATGAGAGACAGGCCTAAAATCACAGAGTCAATCCTGTCAGTTCAGCTCATGCACTGACAAGGGCACTGATTTGATGTCAAAGAAGACCTTCACTAAAACAGTAAACAACAAATGCAATCGCATACAAACCCATATTGGTTAGTGCAGTAGTTCTCAACCTTTTTGAGTCGCGACCCCCAATTTAATATGCATGTTGTCCGCGACCCCCGCTCACTGAACAGAATCTCACACGCACAGTTCAGATCATACAAAAAAGAAACAAAATGACCAAAAAGACACAAAATGACTAAAAAAAGGAAACAAAATGACCAAAAAAGACACAAATTGACCACAAAATGATCAAAAAAGACACAAAATGACTAAAAAAAGGAAACAAAATGACCAAAAAAAGACACAAATTGACCACAAAATGATCAAAAAAGACACAAAATGACTAAAAAAGACACAAATTGACCACAAAATGATCAAAAAAGACACAAAATGACCAAAAGAGACACAAAATGACCAGAAGACACAAAATGACCAAAAAAAGACACAAAATGACCCAAAAAAGACGCAAAATGACTAAAAAAAAAGACACAAAATGACCAAAAAAAGGAAACAAAATGACCAAAAAATACACAAATTGACCACAAAATGATCAAAAAAAGACACAAAATGACTCAAAAAAGAAACAAAATTACCAAAAAGACACAAATTGACCACAAAATGATCAAAAAAAGACACAAAATGACCAAATAACACACACAATGACAAAAAAAAAAGACATTAAGTGACCAAAAAGACTAAAACACATTAACACATGAACACTTTAACACAGTGGAGACAGAGCTGACTTCCAAAATGATTTGGCGACCCCCAGAAATCATCTCGCGACCCCAATTGGGGTCCCGACCCCAAGGTTGAGAATAGCTGGGTTAGTGAAAGGCTTTTAAGAAGTATAACTCGGAGATAACAGTAGTTGATAATTACATTTATATGTTTCATATATTGATAATGGCACACACTCTGTATGCTGATGACAAATACATCTTGAACAGTGATGGAGTGTGGGCTGAAAAGAGCCACGAGAGAAAGACGAGCCACAGGAAGAATTCAGAGAAGACAGGAGGCGTAAGAGGGGGAAAAAGTATGAAGACAGGACATGTTTAGGTTTAGAGGACTAGAGGAAACAAGGAGGAGGAGCCAGTGTGTTAGTGTGTTGGCAGACTGCTGCTGGATGAAGCTTGTTTACTTTTTATCTCCTGTACTCACTTCATGGAGATGATGATCCGACATCTACAGAACTACTCACCCAGAGGACTTTGGTTGAATATTTCTCTACTTCTGGCTGTTTCACACACGCCCAAAGACACACACCTCTTTGCCAACACATCGACCAACCCACTCTCAATCACTGTTTCCAATGTTTCTGTCACACACAAAACTATGCATATGAAGCCCCAACACTCCACCCAAACACTCACACACACCCACAACCTTGTCATTTCCGATGACATCCCCAGCCTCCATTACCTGCATACATTAACGAACCTCTCTGATCTTAAAAATTATACATTCATACATTTGAATAATTCAGATTATTTTAAAAGCTGTGCACTCACTCACTCTCTCTTTTTTTTCCAGATGGAAAGAGAGCTATTTACCTCAAATCGCATTTGAATAAATCCCATAAATCCCATAAAAAATTTCCCTGGGATAAACCAATCAAATACCCCCCAATGCTGGTGGACTGGCCAATCAAAATTAGCATTCATACTCGCAGCCTATTTTATTCAAAAGACATCAAATAGCAAATCGAATTGCGGGGCCTATTTGTGAGGCTCAATTTGTTTGAGATAAGAAAAAGGTGGCTAATAGAGTGAGAGAGGGAAAGGGGCATTGCTGCGCTGCCATAATGTAATTCCAGACCTAACAAAAATATTTGATGGAGTAAACAGCGCGCCTTTGGTTCATAAATGTGGTAGATGATTCTATTTGTTCAACAAAAGAGAAATATGCTATATGTGAGAGACAAAATATACATTAGATGGCCAAAGGGCATGGACCCCAATTATTCCAGAGATGAAACCTGCTTATCACACTCGCCAATGAGTGTGTGTGTGTGCGTGTGTGTGTGTGTGTGTGTGTGTGTTAAACAATTACAACATGGTCAACAATAATCTGTAAACTACAAAGGCAAACTGTGTGTCTTACTATGTTGCTATTGACAAGTCAATATGCATGTGTGTGTGTGTGTGTGTGTGTGTGTGTGTGTGTGTGTGAGTGTGTTACAATGTCTAAGAAACAAGGAAATACACGCAGAACATATATCTGTATGTAACTGAAGCTACAAAGGGACAAAACTGACCAGCAAGAACAAAATATGTATATATAAGAAAAAAAATTTGATTTTGACTGCATTCACTATGAACAAAGGCTAGATAGTGAAACCTCCTCTCCTTCCCCTCACACTACCCATCGTTGTCTGTCTTATTCTAACTGTGTGTAAATCATGACAGACGCCAACCTCCAGCTTCCTCTTTCTCTGTTTTCAAAACAACAACTAACCGTCGTGACACTCATGTTTCCTGCGTTTTAACGGATTACACACGCCAAAACAGACCCTTTATCTGATCTCCATTCTGAAGTTCCTGCTTTTGAGTTCTATCACATCGGTTAACCAATGTCAAGTCTATTATGAGTCTGCATGAACATGCATGCTGTTTGAGTAACTGCTGGTTTTGTAGAAAGGTTCATTTATGTATTAACGCATTCATTAAATGAAAAGCATCTACGGCCAATAAATGACTGCACAAACTGTCCAAATGTTTTCCTTACAGGACAGGGAGAGTAACAGTCTCACAGCATGTCAGTGTGCCCTGCAACTTCTATAAAACAGGTGTAAAGGGCAGATGTATCTTCCCCTGCACTGTCACCCACATTTAACATTGTGCACAAACACATACACACACACACACACAAAGGTTCAAGCAGCTGGTGAGTTTGCCCTTGACTGCCCACCCCCGGGCACTGCAGTGGCATGGATGCAGCTGTTTTAAAGAGTTCTGGATGGGATTTAGAAAGCCATGTCCTTGTCAAGGGTATATGCTTGTTTTTCATTACCCAGAAATTAACAGAGTCTGTGTCCAGACTGACAATAGCACTGGTTAAAAAAAAAAAAATCCAGGATCCTTATTCATGGCTGAGTGAGACCACTATGTTGGTAGTAGAGGACCCCTGCTAAAAAGTTGATCTTAGCTTTTACTACAGCACTATCACATATTGGTGTTATTGTATTTAGCAAATTAGCATTACAATTAGATTTTATTCCACTTACATGTTTTTTCTTTCTACATTTTACATGCACAGTAGGAGGGAGCCTGAGATCTAAGAATTGTATTGCCAACAACTGCTTCACCATTAAAGTAATTGATATACACATACAAATAAATGTGCTAACACTTTACATCGCTGCTGTGATCCTGCAACAAAGGAGTTCAAACCGCTGTGAAGCATCTGTTACGCCACAATTCTAAACTGCCAGGTTAATATTTCGTTTCTCATCGTCATCTGTATTAAAACTGTCCCTTGTGCTTTTTAGACACAAAGGTGGCAACAGAAACTGAACCACGAGGTGACCACAAGTTACATAAACCGAACAAGGTTTGTAAAAAAAATTTAACGGTGTCAGTGGCGCATTCTTGTGCCAGCATTATCAGGACAAATTAATCCTGACAAACATTGCCTTTAAAAAATAAAGCCTAAATAACAGTCTTTTATCAAAGGAATAATTTGCTACTAAAGCTTAAGCCTTTAAAAAGGCTGATACTCATCAGCATTTAAGTAGGAGGTCTCTAAAATACATGTCTTTGGCAGCTCTGAGGGATAAAGTCTTTGTTTACTGACACTGAATATACAATTTGTAGATTTGATCAGGATTTTAAAAAGAGCTCTTCCAAAAGGTCAAATTTTCAGGTTGGTAAGATTATGTGCATGAGCAATGACATGTTAATGTTAACAGGACGAGACAATTGACCTCAGCTTGTTGCACAGTACTCGGGTCATGAAGACCCGAAACACAGCATATTGCATGAATTAAGCGAGGAAGTTAATAACCCAGTGGAGAGAAGTTACTGGAAGCGGCTGAGAGATGCAATACAGAAATTAGATTTTCGACATCAGACAAATAACTTTTATAAAACAGACTATACTTTCAAAATAAGTCATAGATAGATAACATACTGTATAAAGTAAATGATCTGGAAGTGAGATCTGTGTTATCAGTGTGTAGACTTGACCTTGGCTGACCTGCCTGGGGCTCTAACAGAGACATGGCCTGCTGTGCGATTAGGGATTCTGGGAGTCTACTCTTAAGGAACAGATGCCAGGGCACAACAGCTGTTCATCTGGCATCATCTCTCCAAGATCCTAGTTATCCGACTGTATATCGACACCTTAAATTGTCCAATAGCAGCACTTCCAGTGCCACAACAAATAAATCAAGTATATTCATCGGCGGATTTGTCGGATATTAAGTTGTTTTTATTGCACTGTAAGTACCTCTTTTATTGGAAAGAAGATTTTTGAAAGGAACTAGCATACAAATAAACACCATAATTCAAAGTCATGTTGTGACTGTGTCTGTGCATGTGTGAGAGAGATAAAGTACTCACCCTGGAAAGATTGCCTGGCTCTCTCCACGAGCTCCTCGATTGGATAGCTGGCCAGGTCTCCTCTGGCATGCTTCGTCTTGCAGTAGGTACATGCATTCAGACACCTACACAGGCAGAAAACCACAAACAGAGACATGATGAGACAAAAAGATGGATGGATGCAGAGAGCAGTATTCTTCAAACATCATTTGTGCATTTATGGTGAGGTGCAGTATGATGGTGCACACTAAAGTAATCCCACAAGCTAGCATGTTACAGGAATGTGAAAATGTGGTTTAATGGCCACAAGTTGGGAAGCTAAATACATTTTTTATATATAAGTGAACCTGGTCTCACAGAAATCCGTGAAATAGCCACGGATTTCGCTTAACTCAAAATCCGTGGAATAGCCACGGAGTCGCTCAAATTTCCGTGAAACTGACACGGATTTAGCTACAATGGAAGTTAATGACAGTCATATCCCATGGCCATCCCATTGATATTTTTTCCTATTGGTTTGTTCCAAGTCACGTGACTTTCAAGGTTCCGGCGGTCAGAACAAAAAACATGGCGGACAGTTCTCTCATTTTTAGTGAAAAAAATAATATTTTGACTTAGTTTCTGCATAAAAATGGATTTTGATCACATTTCTAGCGAGAATTATATGTTTTATTTTCTAAATATTCACTCAGTGAATGTACATAATCACTTTGTGGTGAAGATCTCGCCAGAAAAATATGACTGTCATTAACTTGGTCATTAACTCATTAACTGTAGCGAAATCCGTGTCAGTTTCACGGAAATTTGAGCGATTCCGTGGCTATTCCACGGATTTTGAGTTAAGTGAAATCCGTGGCTATTTCACGGATTTCTGTGAGACCATGTTGATATAAGTCGTCTTGCATTACACTTGTCTGATATTAAATTGAACAGCACACTTATTTTATTTGTGTTTGATGACTGGTTTGTGTTTTTAAAAAATATACAGAGTTTGACATTGTGAATAAATTTCAATATCATATCTTAGAATTGAACAATCCAGCCCAGAACAACATTTTCATTTAAACCAGCTGAACAGTGATGATAGAGGGGGTTGAGGAGAACATGGTGGAGCGCACAGACAAACAGAGGAGATGTTTTTGATGTTAAAATTAAATCTATTCATGCACACATCCCAATAGAGCAGATGCAGAAGAAGAAAGCAGGGAATCCAGACTGTCTATTATATCCTAAACTGTTGAGAAGAACTCCAGCTAGCTCCAAAATAACCATGGTCTCTCAGACCAGTGCAAGCAGTGAAAAGATTAGACTCAACGCATTGTATTTCAGAAGCATGGCACGGTATAAACTCGAGGAGAGCCTTTGTTCAGGATGAAAAGTGTTGTCTGCAAATCACTACTGAAAAGAAGAAGGAGGGCCACTGCTCAAAGCACTATTTGTCTGTACTGCATTAGGGTTTTCATCTCTGACCTCCAATTTGTCATACTAAGTTAAAAATATACACTGTTGTTACCACAGTAGCTTCTTTTCAGTCACTATTACTGCTGGCTTAGATTTATTGAAACTGTTTTCTGCAGGAACATGCTGTTGGGAGAACACGAGTTAAAGACTAAAAATTAGTTTAATTTGTGTTTTATGTGCAATGTGCTGCAGTCGCTATACTAAATAGTGGCCGGTAACACTGTACCCCACGTCATTCATTCTTTTTATTGATGTTGTGTGTTTTTACTGAAGTGTTGTTTTATTTTATTTATTTATTTCACTTCATGTAATTGTTGTGTGTTCTGCATGAATTTTTATAGCCGTGTTGAAAGACAAATTTCTGCTCTGTTGAACAGACAATAAAGATATATTCTATTCTATTCTAAAATACTGAAGGAAGGGAAAAGAAGACCAATTATTTTCTATAGTTAAAAAAGGGAGGGAAATCATGTTTTGCCATGTGTGTTCATATATGGTTCAAAAAGTTGGCTTTGCTCATATACTTTCAAGGATTTGGGTTTTTTTGTATATTTCATGAGGGTGACTAATAATGTCACATAGCCACGCCTGACAAATGTATACCAACGGTGATATTAAGCACCAAAACCATCCCTGAAGTGAAACACCGCATGTCAAGTGGTGTTTTCACAAACAGCCCCAAATGAACCAAACTATGACTAATACTGGACCACAGACCAGCTACACATAAATGGAACAACATGGCGATCTATTAGCACAGCACCACTAATGCAAGCTTTTGACACAGAATAAAGATCAAAAGCACCAGTTCTCCTTGTCCCAGTGCTCAAATTGGTTTGCTGTGGGTTTTATACACTCCAGTGCAATGAGAAAAACGCCTTGCTAATGATAAATAACCATCAAATGCTGTGATGGAAGGCAGCCTGTGTGAGACTATGAAATCAGACTGCTGTAGAAAACAGGCATACAGTCTGTCTGTAATAGACTCATGGAGGAATAACAGGGATTCCCCCAAAGCTCAACATTAATAAAAAGAGAACTATATCCTCGTAGTTTTCACTACCCACTGAAATAATTCTTGAAGCCGCAGGATGTTTTAGCTTTGGCCAATATTATGAAGTCCACATATGAAAACAGGGATGCTACGTTTTACCACAGTTCACAACTGTTAGCTACTGAGCAATTACCACAAACTGTAAACAGTAGCAATGCAAGAGTTTCTAAGGAAGGGATACTAAAGTGAAGAAACTTTTCCCACTGGTTAATAAACTTGTGTCAGTTATGGTGTTACCGATGACACCAGGTGCTGCAGATACGCTAAATATCTGTAGAGCACTCTCACCTCTACAGTCAGGGCTAATTTCTGCTGCCTGGCGAGAAAAAATAGACCAGACACCGTAAATATCTCTGCGGTAGTTAACTGTCGTGTTTGAACAGCCTGATCGGTTAACAAGGGCAGCCAAAAGAAACAGGCAAGAGTTTGAAGTGTTTCTGCCTCCTGTTTAAAGCCAACATCACTATTGTGGTTCTCTTGACAGTGTGTATGTCGATGAGAGGTATTGTCTCAAGTTCCTGCCACCGTCAGACAAGGTCAGCTCTGTCTCCACTGTGTTCATGTGTTCATGTGTAAATGTGCTTTAGTCTTTTTGGTCATTTAATGTCATTTTGTGTTGTTTTTTTGTCGTTTTGTGTCTTTTTTGGTCATTTTGTGTCTCTTATCATTTTTTGGTCATTTTGTTTCTTTTTTGGTCATTTTGTGTCTTTTAAGGTAATTTTTTGTCTTTTTTTGGTAATTTTATGTCTTTTTTTGGTCTATTTGTGTCTTTTTTGGTCTATATGTGGCCAATTTGAGTCCCTTTTTGCTTAATTTTATGTCATTTTTTGGTCATTTTGTGTCTTTTTTGGTCATTTTGTGTCATTTTGTGGTCAATTTCATTCTTTTTTGGGTAATTTTGTGTCTTTTCTGACATATCCCAAAGTATCAAGTTATTACTTTACAAGGAGTCTCTGGCTTGAAGCTGACTGTTACACACTCAGGAGGTCAGAATGGACCTTTAAACTTATAGCAAAGGACTTAGATTAAAAGTAACAATAGAATGCTGGGGCAAAATGCTGGACAACATGCCTGTTAAATTGGGGGTCGCGACTCAAAAAGGTTGGGAACTACTGGTCTAAGGAACCTTTAGGTTTTTGAATACTCTTTTTTAACTGCATTTTTCTGAACTGTGAAATACCTTCATGCTTTCAGTGCCCACTGAAACACCTACAATATCTTTAAAATCATTTTGAAAAACAACCAAAATGCCAGAAGCATTTTTTAATGTCACCATGAAAAAAAAAACAGAAAAACAAAAGAGAATATAGCTATCTATTCATCTATCCATCCATCTCTCGCTCTAAGGGTATTGCTTATCGGAGTTGAGGGCACTAAAGATGGCAGCTAGGTCACAGGACCTAGCTGTGGAGAAAACACAGACAGATGGGGCCCTGCATGTGCGCGCACATAAACACACACACACACACACACACCACCAGGGGGTCCATCCATCTTAATGTGATCAGGCCCAGCTGAGTGGATCACACCAACATTAATCTCAAGAGACAGTCAGTGGCCTGCTTGGGTGTGTGTGTGTGTGTTTGTGTGTGTCTGTCTGTGTGTGTATGTGTGTGTGTGTGTGTGTGCATCAATTATGTTCATGTGGCTGTGTGAGTGTGCTGCTGCTGAACATTTGTCCAGTATCACAACAACGCATTAGCAGTTTCGACCTCTCCATCAGCCTAAACACACTGCGACAACTAGTCAGCACCCTCAGACTGACACTGAATGAAGGAGGAGTGGTGTCACTCTTTCTCTCTCTCTCCCTCCCTCCCCCTCTGCAGTTTATTCAAGTTGTGCTCACTTAAATCTGAATTGCAAGACAAGAAAAAAAACATATATTTTAATTACTTTTCAATTTAATATTACTCTCAGAAACACAAAAACTTTTGTTTAAAGAGTAGCTGAAATTACAGAATGATTTAGTGTCAGTGTCGAGAAAATTAAGCACTTTATGATAAAAGCACAAACATCAACAACACCCCGGTTATGTAAAGGAAAAACACGAGAAATAAAACAAAAATTTTCTCTTCTCCTCCTTATCAAGCCTCCATCCGTTCCCTCCTTTGTTTCGGTCCTCTCTGCCTTCTGTTTTCGTCCCAGTTAATTAAACCACAGAGGTAGCTGTTGTACCTGACAACAGTGTAGTTCATCAATGTGTTACAATAAGAGAGGCTACCTCCCCAGTGTGTGTGTGTGTGTGTGTGTGTGTGTGTGTGTGTGAGCGCACATGTGCATAAGAGAGAGAGAGAGACTATTGTGTGGTTGCAGCCTTGAAAAGGTAACAAAGAAAGGAAAGCCCTGAGGTTCCTCTATACATTTGTAAACCCCCCTCGGCATACACACACAAATACAGTATAGATCCCTTTGGAAAAGCTCCCTTGTGCAGCATCTGATAGAGACGGACCGGGAGAGAGTTGAGCAGGAAAATGTTTTCTCAATGATAAGCATTTAGGCTCTACACATTAATTAGAAAACTGCTCTACGCATAAACAAATTGAGCCGTGTGTGCATTTATGTGAGTGAGTGAGTGTGTGTGTGTGTGTTCATGGGGGTTTCGTATTGTGCGGGCTTAAAGATGTAATTATGAAAACAAAGCTTAAACTGTGAGGGGAAGTCTGAGCACATTGCAAATTGTAAAGTAAGATTATTCATTGCTCTTATTGTTGAGACTGGGAGAGGGGTGGAGTGGGTATATGAGCAAACAAAATTTTTAAACTCCTATTATATGAGTGAACAAAGCCTCAAGCCTGTAAGTTTATGGTTAGTGTCATCTCAAAGTCAAAGTGGAGGTTGCAAAATAATGTGGAGTCAAGGAACAAAGAATGCTGACACAATGGAGTAAAGACCTATTAGGAGCAGTGAATAGAGGATGATTAGTTATTCTGAGAAAAGGTTGCCAACTAAACCCTATTTACCCTTGATACACAGTAAGAGATGGCTGCGTTCAAGTTACATAGGAAGTTTGCGAGGATCTTGTGCGACTCTGACAAAGACAGCATTGCTTGTACCTCATTACCATGTTTAGGATCTGGGATTAAACAGACATGTTTTAATATAAACTGGCTCATTGTGGAGTTTGGCCTTCTTAGATCACTTTATAAGCAAACAAATGCTGTGTTGAGTAGAAGCAGAATGAGTACGACTTTCCTAAGAAACAACAAGGATAGACTAGAATAATCCTTCTCAAGTGTTTTGAAGCCCTGCTCTCTGTCCTCTGTCCTGCCTGTATTTTCTTATTTTCTTCTTATTTTGCTGTGTTAGTGACGTTTCTGGCCGTCAACCTTTGGGCATGGGGAGTTTAGCCAACCGGCCGCAGTGTGCAGAATGTGAGGGATGGACTCTATAAAAACGTAGTGACCAGGTGACAGATTGTTAGAATGCATCAAAGAGGAAGCTACCAAAATGGTGGACATGGTGCTAAAAAATATACAGTACAGGCCAAAAGTTTGGACACACCTTCTCATTCAATGCGTTTTTCTTTATTTTCATGACTATTTACATTGTAGATTCTCACTGAAGGCATCAAAACTATGAATGAACACATATGGAATTATGTACTTAACAAAAAAGTGTGAAATAACTGAAAACATGTCTTGTATTTTAGATTCCTCAAAGTAGCCCCCCTTTGCTTACTAGAATATAAGACATGTTTTCAGTTATTTCACACTTTTTTGTTAAGTACATAATTCCACATGTGTTCATTAATAGTTTTTATGAATTTACAATGTCAATAGTCATGAAAATAAAGGAAACGCATTGAATGAGAAGGTGTGTCCAAACTTTTGGCCTGTACTGTATATATAGCGAGGCAAAAATTCAAGCAGAAAAAGCTAATTCCAAAAGTGAAAACTGGAAAATTTGGTGTTGGCTTTCACCCGCTGGCTAGCAGCAGAGAGGAGGATGCCGTCAGGACACTGATCAGGGACGCAATGGACAAATCCTATCAGTTTGCATCTAAGTAAAATCATTTCTGCACCAGCACCAGCAAAAAAATAAAAAGTAAGGAAGGTACACCTTGTGAGGAAACAAGGCAAAAAATGTAATCGATAATGTCAAAGAATATCAATATGTCTGCCTATTGTCAATGTACTTAGATGAGAATATGTATGGTGGTGATACAGGACATCACAATGTACAAAAGTCTAGCCAGTAAGTCAGCGTATCATAACCACATCATACCATCATACCACAAAATCCCCAAATGGGCCATGTGTCAGAATACTTATATTAGCATCCCACACATTGTGCTTTATTAGACACAACTACAACTAAGTGATGACTGAGGAGTGAAGAACCAAATGACGGGAATTATGCTACGGTGTTTTTTTTTAGAGTTGAACTGTATTTGTGAGAAGTCGATTCAGACTGCAAAACAAACAGTGTGTGATGTATTTTACAGTCAAGAGTTTATGCTGGGTAACAGTGAGACTGCCATGGACTTGTTTTTTATCCTGCCAATAACTAGCCTGGGTCAGAATGAGAATAAATAAACACAAAGTCCTCCATTATCTCACATAATATTGTTTTCGCATTTGTGTGTGTGCGTGTGTGTGTGTGCATGCTTCTTTTCATCTGTGAATAGACCAGTGTGTGTATGAGTGTGTGTCCACATGCAGCTGGGGCCTGTTCCTCCTCTCAGTGTTCAATCCAGCCTGTGTGTCTGACCTCTTCAATTCTGTCATTTAGTCCCGTGTTCCCAGTGCTGCACACTCTCAGCTCTGTGTGTGTGTGTGTGTGTGTGTGTGTGTGTGTGTGTGTGTGTGAGAAAATGTGTCACATGCTGACCTTAGATTTCTGTAACTACTACAGCAGCCTCACTTGTTTTGACTGGAGAGAGACAGCACGTGTGTGTGTGTGTGTGTGTGTGTGTAAGAGCTTGTGCTTGTGTGTGTGAAACCAAACCCCCGTGTCTACATAGGAACTGTGAGTGTTTTCCCAACTTCTTGTTTTGTCTATAGACAGACCTCGAAGCAGTGTTTGTACTGGATCAGTCGGGCCATTGTTACAGGACAAAAATGCTCTGATGTTTGTTTATTATGAACCACTCGGCATACTGATAAAGTCGAGTGCAACAAGATCTGATCTGAAGTCAGACCTACGAGCCGGCTGATTTACTGCGTATCTAGCTAATTATCTCACCTGTTCCCTCCCAGACCACTTAATGGTGTAAGTGAATGACTGATGAAATCACTTGTTGCCATCAACCTGTCTGAATGACAAACTGACTTCACTGATGCACTCATAGATTAGAGATTCACTGGAAGACGGCCCGTCTCACTACATGACTGAGTGCTCTTTTTGCAGTGATTTAAGGATAGTGTGCAGGATTTAGTGGCATCTTGTGGTCAGAATGCAGATTGCAATCAACAGAATACCTTTCTGCTCACCCTCCCTTTCCAAGCGTGTTGGAGAACCAACGGTGGCCTTCAGCTAACTTAAAAATGCGAAAGGCCCTCCCTAAAGCTAGTGTTTCGAGGAACAACTCCCTATGAATATATGAAGCGCTCATTATAAGTTAACGAAAACAAAAACATACGTAACAGGTACACTAATGAAAATACAATATGAATCTTGTATTCTATGTCTGCCAACAGATCCCCCACAAAGCATGGGTGTCAAACTGACCCAACTCATTCAATCACCTCACTCTTCGTCATACTGGTTTTTTTTCAACCTGGTCTCACAGAAATCCGTGAAATAGCCACGGATTTCCCTTAACTCAAAATCCGTGGAATAGCCACGGAATCGCTCAAATTTCCGTGAAACTGACACGGATTTCGCTACAATGCAAGTTAATGACAGTCATATCCCGTGGCTATTGGTTTGTTCCAAGTCACGTGACTTTCAAGGTTCCGGCTGTCAGAACAAAAAACATGGCGGACAGTTCTCTCATTTTTAGTGAAAAAATTAATATTTTGACTTTGTTTCTGCATAAAAATGGATTTTGATCACATTTCTAGCGAGAAATATATGTTTTATTTTCTAAATATTCACTCAGTGAATGTTCATAATCACTTTGTGGTGAAGATCTCGCCAGAAAAATATGACTGTCATTAACTTGCATTGTAGCGAAATCCGTGTCAGTTTCACGGAAATTTGAGTGATTCCGTGGCTATTCCACGGATTTTGAGTGAAGCGAAATCCGTGGCTATTTCACGGATTTCTGTGAGACCATGTTGTTTTTTTTGCAACTAGTTCATGTGTGGAAGCTGGAGCTAACGCTAGCTAGCTTATTTTTGGAGAACGAATCGCTACCATGTAGTTTCATGAACTGAAAGCACACTGTGAAAAGGTCAAAGTTATAAGACGAAAACACTGTGCACTGCGGTCGCAACCGGTTAATCATAAGGTGGACCGCCCTAATGCATAGCTTGCTTTATCCTCTATTTTACCTACATTATGAGAGCTCAAAAGGCTGCACCTGCAGTGGCCACTGTAGCAGCAGTTTCAAGAGGGGCGGGGGCCTGGGGAGGTAAAAGAATCTTGCATATTTATGTATTGCAACAAATAAGAAAATAACTTAGGCAGTGACTAGGAAATCACATTAGTAGGCTATGTGGTGCTTGATATTTTTACATTCTATTAGGTTTTTATAGCAAACACAGACAAAATGTAAAATGAAATGAAATTGGTGGAATGTTTAATCTGATCCAACCCTTTCATTAGAGTTAGAGAAAGAAAGCCTCCCGGTTTGATGTTTCTGTCTTGACAACTACCTCTTCCAAGGAAACATGTAGGAAACTGGTTTGTGAAAATAGTCCGTAAGATGATCTGTGTGTGTGTGTGTGTGTGTAAACTGTGTTTGCTTGTGACACACTGGGCCTAATTCAGTTACTCAGGGGTTCTGTAGTGTAATGCCTTGTAATGACACACAATCTCATTTTGTCCAAGGAGACACATCAATCTTTTGGATTTACTGTGGGGAGCAAAGTCTCTCCTGGTGAGTGAGTAGGAAGAACAGTGGATGGAGAGCGCGTGTGTGGGTGTGTGTGTCTCAGACATGTATTTGTGTGTTTGTGTGTTAAGCAGTGGGGAAGAGGGAAATGGAATAATATGTTCAGACCAGTGGAGCTGAAAACTACCCATACATTGGTTTGATAAACAGTAGGAAAGGCCACCATGGTACATAGCTAGAAGAGGTGTGTGTGTGTGTGTGTGTGTGTGTGTGTGTGTGTGTGTGTGTGTGTGTGTGTGGAAGCGTGTCTGCATATGATCATGTGTGTATCAGGAACGAAATAGAAAAAGAAAATGGGAATTCCTTTGTGGAGGTGTGTGTGTGTTTGTATGGGCACTAAAGTGCTAAATCAAAAGGGACTGTGTGTATATTGTGCATCCATGCATTCCCACAGTCCTACACGCATATGTACGTGATCAGAAAACCTTGTGTAAACACCCTTCACTCCTCTGTAACTCTACTTTTCTGAAGCGCATCAGCACAATTTCTCTCTCTTTTGTTGCTGCTTCACATGATGCATTTTCACTTCTGCTCCACAGGGAGAAAAACAACAGAGAAAAAGAAAAGATGAGATCATTGACCAGTGATCAACAAAATGAAAATGCAGTCAAGTAGAGCATAGTTCCACCGCTTGTGTGTTTGCTTTTAAGACGAGGGGAGAGATATGAACAAATTATCTGCAGTGAATATCGCATGAACCCCAGTGGTGGTTATATTACAGTCTGAAAAGGAATCTCAAGCTGGAGCTGAAATACCTGCTTTGACTGTTTGTTAAAGTGTGTGTGTGTGTAGGAGAAGGAGGAAAAAAGCGAGAGTCCCTGTGTGTCTCTCTGTGGCAACTCGGGGGGGAAAAACTGCATCGTTCTCATAGTTCTTATTCTCTTCCACACTGTACTGTTACTGCCAGAGAAATTCAAATTACAAGAGAGCACAGAGGCCTGATTCAATTTGCTTTTAACTCAGGTAATGACTTCCCATCACATCCTCCCTGTGTCTCTCTAAACCACACTCCCCTTTCTTTTTTAAGCAGACTTTTATCTGCAAAAATGCCTCCTCTATTCTTATAGTGACTCCACTATTCTTTGGTAATAGTCTTTATAATAAAGTGTGTCACCAATGAGCTGTGTCTTTTATAACCCACCACGTCAAGGCCTCTGGCATCAAGGAGAAAAAAAAAAAATGTGCTGAGTTTGACTGATCTCCAAACAGAAACTGTTGCAAAGAGGGCTAAGAAAAGAATCCAGCAGCAGAGGAAGCTCTGAGGCGTGCTGATTGGGAGTGAGAAAGTGGAGCGCGACTATCATGTACTGAAGACATTTGTGTGCTGAAAAGCATGAAAGAGTGGTGTGATGATAGTCGTCAATATAAGAAAAGTGAGTATCGAACAATGTTTATAAACCGGAAAGTTAACTGGATGTGACAGTTGGGAAACGCAGAAAAAGGATGTGGTGTCGTGAAGAGATTTCTGATGTTTGCTCAACAGAAGCTGATGTTTGCATCACTTATTACAGGAGGCAAGGATAGAAATTTGATTTCCTTTCGTAAGCTAAAGGCTGTCAGAGAGATGCAGATAAATAGGCAGGTCAGTGCAGTGTATGTTTGCTGTTAGGTTTTTCCTTCTGTTTTAAAGACTGAGCAAAAGTGGAAAAACATGTAAAAAAAATGGTGTCCTCAGCTCTTCTTCTATTACCTTAACTGACCCAGAAGCATTATTGCTGCAAGCTGAAAAGGAACTGGCACACTAGGCCTTAATTTTCTAAAGCAATTTGACCTAAAATCAATGAAATACCTAAATTCTCTCTGCATTTAGCTTCCCTTCTTAAGAATCTGGAAATGAATTCTGGCCTTACGGTTTTACTTAAGCACAGATCCGGACAGGAAGAGTCCTCATAAAGTATCTTTGTTTCAGCCTTGCAAGGAAGTGAGTGTAGCTTTAACATGCGGGAGGTTTCTGCTGCGTTTGAGGCTTCACAGCTATGTGCTGACTTTGGCCCTGCCTGTTTTGAGGCTTATTGTTTTTTCTCTCCATCTCGGTGTCCGTGACCCCAAACTTACTTCTCACTCGGCTGGCTGAAGCCCTGAACGGTACACCTTGGTCACAATGGTTAACACACATCTATGTAAAGGTCAGCAGCGGAGCTGATAAGACCTATTATTCCACTGAGTCGGAGGGGATGGAGAAGTTGTGGCAGCCAGACGAAAATCGCAGGAAACAAGCGGCTAACACACAGGGGGCCTATCAGCTAAAACAAACATGTTCATCATGCACAGTAACACACAAGCATGCATACACTTTTCACTCAGCCTCCATCAGCTTTGTTTAAACAGTGTGTGTGTGTGTGCACGTGTGTGTGTGTATTTTGCTACGGTGATTATTAGTGATTATAGAAATCAAGGATTTGGCAGGGATCAAGGACTGTGAGAAATCAGCCACTAGCCTGTTCAAATCTTTTATGATTGTAGCCAGCCATCCAAATTAATAGAATAAAAAAAACACATATTAAGATATTAATACTATGTGGCTTGAGTAAAGCAACCAAAACATTCATGTTGAAAAAGGTATTAAATATTTTTTTCAAAACACCCAACAATGGCACAGTGCAATATTCAACATGGCTTAATGGCCAGATTAAATGAGCTTTCCGTTAAGCAGATAAATATGTTACTATTAGTGTCAGAAGGTGTTAAAAAGGAAAAAAGGGGGAATTGAATAGAAGGAGCTGAACAAATGAAAGAGGATAAAATACTGTATGGGCTCCAAGGTTATCTTTTATACTTCCTGGATAGGTGAGGCCAATAACTCAGAGAGTAAGAAATTTCCACTCTCCTGTAACAAAAACCAGGACTGTTGAAATGTATTATGTATTAAATCCTTCATGTTTGCTTTTATTCAAGAGATGGCAGCATCTCCATTTGTCGACCTGTCCTATGTTTAACCCTGAAAGCATTTGAAGGAGAATGATGCGCAGGAGGTGCTGAGAGAAAATATGAGCCCAAGAGAAGTAAAAATATTCTTACAGTACCATAAAATGGTTAAAAATGAAGAAAAATGTTTTACGAAACTGTTTGGTAATGCTAAATCAAAAAACATTTGTGGTATGGATGAGCGCAGATGTTAAACATTCACCTTTCATTAATGTGTTCAGAGGCTTTTAACAGCGACACGTGCCTCCAGATAATTAATTTAACTTTTAACTATTTATATGGAAATATGAGCTGCCAAAGCAGCAATCAAACATCAGTGCAGCAGTCAGCAGCCTGCCAGAGAGAACTCTCAAACCACAAGAAGCCGACTTTCACTGCCTGTTCCCTCTGAGTCACCCCGTGTACCTGTCTGCCTGGCTCGCGGACACGAATGATGAAGTTGGTTATTAGTTTGGGGTTAGAGCAGTAGATCATTAACACCTGACTTTTAGCACATTGCAATAACAACAACAAAGATTATGATTGCCAAAAATGTAACTAAATGGGGAACAGGGAAGAGACAGATAATTAAATCAAATGAGCTGTAACTGTGGAACAAAGGGCATTTTTTTAATGCCTCGAGTCTAATGGCTATGGTTCCCACAGACAGACACAGAAACAAATACACACACAAGTTTAATGAACCATCCTGACTGAGTGGCTGTAAATTCCTTGTTTATGACGCTAAAGCATCGCGAATCAACTTGTTCACAAAGGGGCTTTTACTGTCGCTGACAACACACACACACACACACACACACACACACACACACACATATAGATATACAAAGAGCAAGAAGGGACCGTTTCTGTAGCCTCGGGCAAAACACACACACACACACACACACACACACACACACACACTCACACACTCACCAGCTTCCCTAATAGTATCAAGCGTGCTAAAACTGGGACACAAAACAGAGCGTTAGAAAGACAGTGAAGTCTTTTTCCCAGTCTGCGGCTGTATGAAAAGTGAACTCTGCCCTCAGGCTCATGTGTTTGCATAAAGAAGCTATGGGAGAAACAACATAAGAAACAATGCAAAACTAAATGCAGGCAGCTGGAACATAAGCCAATTAAAGAGCCCGAACCCAACATTAGCTGCTGGAGTCGACATCAGGAGCACGAGCAGAGCGGAGTACAGAGGAACAGCGTCGGATTCAATGTTGAAAAGCACCAACAATGTGTATTTCCAGTATTTCTCTCTTTTATAATTCACATTCATCAATTTCTATTCCTTTAACCCACAATTCAACATGCACATACACTAAGAGTGAGGAGATTCAACCGTTGCAAATCCAACCTTTATCAAAAGCTCTTTTAAATCAATAATAAAAAGTAGATAAATACCTGAAAACCTTGGCAGCAATTGATTATGTTTTGATTTTAGCACCTTTTGTGTCATTTTGTCTTCAGAAGCCTGTTAACTTTCCTGATGTTCAAGGTCCCTGGAAGGAGGGAGATATTATGCTCTTTGGGTGTCTATTCATGGTGTTGCAAACAAAAACCCTGGTGGACTGATTTTTAAAATATCTGATACTGGATTAATTCGACTTAATTTTCAGAGTTTCTACAACAATCACAATTCTACTAAACCGTATTATTGTATTTTAAATGACTGAGCCTTCAAAGAATTAATCAGGGCTTTTGCTCATTAATGTGTCAAGTAAAGATGACAAAATAACCATGCTAATGGCCCAGGAGGAACCTGACAATCCTTAATACAAAGCCAGAGGGCATTTGAGGACTAGCTGAACTATGTTGAATTTATTTTCTGATGGGGATACAATTAACTGGGTGAAGGGAAAAAAGCCAATCTAATTTGGATTTAATAGGTCCAAATGAAATTAATATGCAACTTAATGAAACTAATATTGTGAATCAATTTGAACATGAAATTAAATTTTCATAGGTAGTCCCAGGTGAAACTCTACGCTCGGCTGTTGTGAGGTTTTGCACTAATAAAGTGAAAGGCATGGGGTTGTACAATAGGTTCATCTGTCAGACGCAGACTCAAATTACTCTGTGCAGAGACATTTGAAATGAGTAAATGGGTTTTACTCAAGAATGTGAATGTCGGGATGATCACAGTTTATAGACAAAAAGTCAAAGTGGGTGAAGGTTTGAGGTTTTTGTTGTGTTTAAATGGCGCTTTGAGGTATCTGCTAGACCGAAGGGATTTTAGCAGGCAATCTGACCTACTTCTATTTCACCATGTATTCCAAGATCTAATCTGATCAAGCACAAATGGGACTATATTCGGACGATATTCATTCTAAGTAGTACTCAGTGGTCTCTAGCAAGTCTTATCAGAAGACACAAAACGTGACAATTTCTCTATGCGCTTCTAAAATTGTTGTTCTTTTCCTTGTGTTGTTGTTTCTTCTCCTTTTATATATATGTGTGCGTGTGTTTGGGTATGTATCCAAATGTGGGCGCGTGTATGTATGTATGTATGTATAATTTCGCTGTATAGGTAAATTATATTTATGCTTTTGTAATACAAGACATGTTTAGACAAGGATGCTAACTTGTCATATTTAAGGAGAGGGGGTGGGAGTTTATAAGTTTTACTTCTTCTCACTCCTTTTCGAATATGTATTCTGTCATGTTAAATGTTTTGTCTGACTCTTTTTTTTATTTATTATTATTTGTTTTCATATTCAACACTTTTTTCACTCACACATCTCAAGCAACAGATACTTTCATTTTAATCTCTCCAGCCGTCTGCAGCGGCTCCATGCAGCTTTGTGTCTCAGCAGCTTCTCAGAGGCATAACCACAAACTGAAGCGTTTACTTATGCATCAAGCCCAATACGTGAGTAAATGCAAGGTTGATGCCCAATGAAGGGGCACCGGATAAATATATTTATCTACATTTTGCACCAAGTCTCGAGACATAGCCAAAGAGCAGCATACCAAGATTACCAACCACGGTTAGTAATCTCACAGACTCTCTCTTTACTTTTCCCCAGCAGATGGGAAGCAGGACAAGGGAACTTGCTGGTGACTGGAGGGGTGAGAGAGTGGAATATGTTGCACATGTTGCCTGCCAATAAATCAACAGTTGTCAATCAATGACACATTCTCATCTCATCTCTTAATTTTAATACTTAATATACAACGCTATTAAGAACAGTTAAATAAATAAAATAATGTTACATCATAAATAGAAGGTTTTAAATAGACCCTGTAATTGGCATGGGCTGATACTGATTCAAGCAATCTGTGATCAGCACCGTGAATCTTGTACCCAAGATCCCACCGTCCCACATGTTCTAGTCACTGCTGATCTGATGGGCAGGGTCAACTTCAATCACAGGGTGTATTCTGGTTTTAAAGAGACAAATTGAAAATAATTATGGTTTTAAGTGTGGATCTACTAGACTGAATATCACTGAACTCAGCAACATGCATGGTGACATTATACTTAATTTGAAAAAGATTAGTCATACTGAAGCATTGAAAAGAGCATATAGGCATGCTAGCCACTTATATATCGCTTTTCTAGTCGCTTTGCGACCACTCAAAGCGATTTACACTACAGACTGCGGCCATTCACCCTTTCACACACACATTCATACTGGTGGCAGAGGCTACCCTAAACGTCCCACCATTGGGAATTCATTCACACACCGATGAACACAGCATCGGGAGCAATTTGGGGTTCAGTATCTCGCTCAAGGATACTTCGACATGTAGGCTGTGACGGTCAGGGATCGAACCACCAACTAGGGGCCAACTGAGCCACAGCCACCCGTCTAACACACACCTCCCACTTGGTCCAACAGTCATCAAATCAGTGTTCAGCAGCTGCACAACAACTGTGGCCGTCGTCGCTACCTGTGCACAGCGTCTGCTGCTTATTGTAAATTTGTCTAATTGTGGAATAGTGAATAAAGTCTTTGTGATTACTTTGTAACCCCTGATTCTTTGTAACCTCTGATGCAAAGCGATCAATTCTTGATCGCAGGTCTTCGGAGAGATCTCTTTTGTTACCCAGGCATGAGCAGATACTTCTTGTGATTAGCTAACTCAAAAAGTATTTTTATAGTGTTTTTTACAGGTCAAAGTACTACACCTCACTCAAATCTCATTTCATTGTTAGGACTCCAAGTTTGCCAACTCCTGACTCCAATTAGCTCTTAATGGAGTCATTAGCCAAAGGTTTCACTTACTTTTTCTACCAGTTTATTGACAAATTAATGCAGAAAACTAGGACATTTCAAAAGGGTTCACATATTTTTTCTTGCAACCTAAAATTGTACTGCTACAGAGCTAACTGTGCAGCCTATTAGCATTGTGCTACGTGCGACGCTAGACTGCACTATGAATGGGCAGGAATATCACGCCTTCGCGGGATCACTATAAATGCCCTTAGGTGAAAAGTCAGCACAGATCTTTCTGGCAATAAAGCAGGAAATTTAAAGGGCCGCACTATGAAAAGGCCTAATGATAATGCTGTATCCTATACCATGCTGATTTATTTTACAGTTTAAAAAAAAAGACCTGCAGATAACCTGTGGAAGCACTGCACCCTGCAGCATGACATCAACTTAACTTTAGGTCAGAAATCAAAAGGGATTCTTCACACATGCCCACACACAAAGACAAACTGGAAACAAACTAGACACATTGAAGGCCACACACACACTTCAGATTAATAGCTTCAAATGTTCTCTTCTGACGCAGAAGCAGTTCGGAGAACAACTGCAACTGATGCTGTGCATGTGTGTGTCTGTGTGTCGGACAAAGGTCTCTCTGTTTCTTCAGCTGACAAATGTCACCACTGATGTCACTACTACCTCAGAGGAATATTTAAAACAGATTATCTATAAACAGAACACATAAAGAGCACATTCTGTCCATTTTCTTTAGCACAAGCATTTGCGTGTGCACATACATGCACACATGTTAAGACGAACATGTCAAATTAGTGACACCAATGACTGACCAGCGCACACAGAAGCACACATTAAGCTCGGATTTTCAGTAATGCCAGTGTTATTTGCGAGAGATTTGTCAACATATTCGAGTAATCCCCCGGCCTCCAAAAAGAGTTCCAGTTAAAAGAGTAACAACAAAGGGATTTATTTGTAGCCAGCCTGAACCTTTTGAAAAACAACAGTGAGTTCATTTGGATCAGATACAGACCCCCTGCTGGAGGAAGGCTGGCAAGGGACTGACATCTGCACATAAATAACAACTGCACACATCCAGGCTGCAGACCCACTAAAGCTTACACACAGAGAAATGACCAGACGGGCAGGTACACAAGTGCACAAAGCAACAAATACAGACATTCACACTGTAGGTGTAATTTGACTGTTGCCGAGGAAGAATGAGAAGAGGAACAGAGAATTGAGACCCATTTATCAACAAATAGCACAATGACTCAGAGCCAGAAACGGAGTGTGTCTGCATCTGTTGTGGCTATTCATAACAGCAACACCAGGAAAAAACACCTAAAAACACTTGTATCCTAATGGACTCAAACTTAACCCACGGCACTTATTCCCACTGTGTTTCTTGACTTCATCCTGGCTTGTGTTGTATTAACTCTCATTTGTACGTCACTTTGGATAAAAGCGTCTGCTGAATGACATTGTAGAATTGTAGAATAAACCAATCATATGACACTGGTGGCCGTTTTAGACAATGTTTTTCAGAGGAGCAGTGAATGAAAATTGGCATGTTCTGGCCAACTTGGGTAGACTGTGACAGTTGCTGCATGTTTTTTTAGTCACAAAGCTCCCGTTTTGCCTTTAAACGTCCCAAATTTGATGTTGACCCGTAGGGCCAGGTTATCTGAAACATTATGGCTGAACCAGCAGGATTTTGGACTTAGGGTAGCCTAAGAAGCTTTAGTCAGAAATAAAGAACACAGAGCTCTGGAGACCACAAACATCGAGGACATTCAACTCTTTAGAAAAGATTTCACTTGATTTTTTTAGTTGATGCAACTTTGAATGAAGGCTGTGAGCTATGTTATACAGAAAAGTGTGTTGTTACAATGTGCCCAAGAGGTTTAAGGACACATTGGTTAAAATGCTGAAACCCCCTTACCATCAGTAACAAATTTTCACACAGCACGCTTAGACAGATGATGTATTGTTGATCATGTAATGTCTAGAACTTTAAAATGCTGATTAGCAACAGCTTTAGCTTGCTTTCTTGACAACTATCGTTAAAAAGCTGAAGGCCTTGACCAAATTAGTTTGACAACAAAAGAATATTTATTTGTCAGCTTTAAATTTCGTCTCATAGACCACAAGTGTGGCGTCCACAAGTTATTTACTTCCTTGCTTTGTGAGTCAGGCCATTAAAAGACATTGAAGACGTGCAGGAGGATGATTGATGGATTATCATTAGTGGAGGCCCAGAACAGTGGAATTAGTCTGTCGTAACCCTTTTAACTAGCCCACTGAGAATACCGCACATGGGTTAGTAGACACACAGATCTGTAAACAACATGAAATTAGCCCATAAAAATGTGGGTGTACATGTTGGTGTAGGTGTGAGTGCTTGTGTGTCTATACACATAAAAGTAGGCAAGTATATCTACCTATCTACCCATAGTTTTTATCTACAATATATTTTTTATGTATCTATTTACACTATGAGAACCGCTTTCCTGGCATTACTGTGTATGATAAAATATAAACAAACCAAACACAACAGAAGTATTCTTAAACAAATGAATTGCCAGTGGCATGACAATAAAAAAAAAGAAGAATTTAAAGAGGATATATGATCACAGCAATAACAGAAAAAGGTGACAAAGGAAATGTAGTTCTGTCTGTTTTTTCCCTTCTTTGATGAGTCAAATGGAAGCAAAGACAAAAACCCAAGACTTGTTGGGCTTCTAATACATTTACATTTGAAGAATAAATAGCACTTTATGCACATACACGTACAAACACCCTACTACACACACCCCAAGCAAACCATGTGAAATTGATAAAATTAGAAGCGCAGAGGGGCTCTATTTAAGTGGTTGTGCAAAGAGAGAGAGAGCACACACACCATAAAACAGAATGGCAGAGAGGAAGCAGTGAAATTGAATTCACAGTTAAAGCTGAATATTTTATGAGTTGTGTTTTCTTTTTGTGTGTTAGTATCATACCCAGTGTTAATGGAGATGATTTCAATGAGAGGGTTCTTCCTGATCTTGGGCAGGTCCAGTCTTGCTCCGCCAAGCCTGCGGCCTCCGTCTTTCTTCTGACCCAACAGACGCACCGAGTGGCCTGAGAACAACAAACATCACATTAGGGGTGGGCGATATGGCCCTAAAAGAATATCACCATATTTCAGGCTATTTTTCCGATAACGATATTCTTGGCAATATTACCAAATACTTCAAAATATATAGAAAATATGATTTTTTTGTAGTCTGTATAAATAAATAAAAATCTAAAATGTAGTGTGAAGTGCAAATCTCAACAGTTGCCAAATACAAAAAATGTACTCTTGACTCTAGAGTATGAGAAAATAAAAAAATAACCATTTAAGGGTTCCGGGGGCAAATTTTAATGACATTTTGTAAAGGAGGATTAAGGTTCTTGTATGTTTAATTTAAGGCTCTTATTTTGACGGTCTTCTTGTAAGTTCTATGGTGGATTCTGTTAACACACTGTGCTCTTATTTTGAAAGCTGCATGTGTTTAGCGACAGAGAGTAAGTAGCTTTTTGTGATTAAAACAACTTTAATTGTTAGCTAATGTTAGCTTGTGGCTAACGAAATGCATAATGCGGCAGTGTGTTTGGAGGGCAGCTCGATATATTCAGTTGTGTAAGTGTCAACCTTACGCCACTACATCAAGAAGTAGGAATGTTGCCAATATCATGATATGCATTTTTTTTAACCATAAAAAAAATATACAGATATTATCGTGAACGATACGATATGGCACACCCCTACATCTCATACATATAAATTAACTGTGGGTGGGTGTGCAGATGTAGGCATCTGCATGTTAAACATTTATAAATTGAAGTGAAACATATTAGTTGCCTTGTTTCATACTGCAAAATCTGAATTTCTTTACTCAACAAAACAAATCAAGAGGAGAGTATTCATATTGTTCATTAGCATACAAATATAAGAAGCTGGATAACAGAAAAAAGTTTTACGAAAAACTTTTGAATAGTTGCATAACTTGCTCTTCCTCTACTCTGTCTTCAGAACACATGCTCAAACATACTGTACAGTACATACAAACGCACATATTTAAATCCATTTACAAATAACATTTCACCCACAAACATTATTCCAAATAGAAATACAGCCTTCAAAGGTGGGGTATCCAATTAAAGCGTTATTTAACCCCCTGTCATTCTGCCCCGTTTTATTGAGAATTGGGGGTTGTGGGCAGTGAATTTTAAGGGGGAGATAGCAGGTCAACAATAAATACTTGAACAGGAAGTTTTTCTGGTCATACATTTCATATAAAATTGACTTAATCAATTAAATAAACCCATTAAGGTTTATAAAAGGTTCAGAACATTAATGTTTGGCTTTCTGAACTTCATTTCCATGTTCAACTATGTCCCATAAGTTGTTGCAGCAACGTTTGGGTTGATACCATTTGTTGCACACATTTGGGGCAGAATTAGGCAATTTTTCTTTATTCGAGAATGGATAAAAATTGTCAAAAACTCCTCCAGAATATTACATCAATACACCAAGACTTTTGGTGTACCATAGGAAACTCCCTGCTCTGATTTGGTTTAAAAAACTTTAAGGAGATTTCTGTGTTTTTTGGCAACTGGGTGACGAGCACTTCTGTTCTCTAACTGCTGAGAAACCGCTTATTGTTAACATGCATCGGTATTGATCTTCTAAATGCTTTAGGTCACTATTTTAAGGTTGTAAAGTTTCATGAGATGAAACTGTGATTATCCCAGAAGTCGCAACAGGTCATTTTATACAGTGAGGTCAAGTTTCAAGAAACGCCCTCAGCCACTGCAATGAAATGGCTACTACAGGGACTAACAACCTCATACATGCATTAAAAAAACGGGACACAAGAGTCTCAGTTTTGCTGTGATGTTGGAGTTACCAGGACACAGCAATGGGCAGAGTAGCACATCAGAGCAGACACAATGTGGTTAAAGCATGGTCAAGGAGAGGAGACAGAAATGAACTTGCCTAGCCGGGCAGGAAATAGCATAAAAGGCAGACTTCTGATATATTTTGCACTTTTTACAGATGAATGTAAATAAAAGCAGGCAAGTAAAAGCAGGACAAGGTCATGATATTCTGGCTGAAATAGACAGCACTGATATCACCACAATAGTTAACAGAGGTGGAAACAATGCTGTCAACAAAAGACCATTAGGGAAATTTAAAAATAAAATAAAAATATGAGGACTGCTCACTGTGTAACAACTCTAAAACTAGTATTGTCAGTATATGTCACACTGTGTTAGAGGGAAAAACAATGAAAACCCATAGTGGAGTCAAATAGCTATTAGCAAGTGATGTCCAGCCTTTGGTTTGCAGAAACGGGATGCAGAAGTCTCTTTTCTCCAACCATCTAACAGGCTAGCAGCTAGAGGGTGTGGGAGATGGAGGCGTTGAGGGATGGAATTGTCTTCCTGTTTTCATCCGCTTTACATGGGTCTCCTGGGAGGGTGGGCTCAGGGCAGGAAGCATAGCTATCAATTGGTAGATAAAAATGACAATCTGCCCCAGAGGAGGACAAAGAGCCAATTGGTGAGGCGTGACTGGTTGTAATATCCCAGTACAAGCAAGGAAATTAGAAAACTTCCCTTGTGGAACAGCTGGGACTTAAAGCATGTTCGGCCATTCTGTCCTCAGGCTAGCTCTCTGTGTCTCCCCCATTGGTCAAGAAACATGGATTTAAAATTTAGCATGCTCTCATATTCCTCCTTCTGTGATGCAGGTCCAATTGTTAACTGATCAGTTCATTCATACATTCATATTTTCTTTCAACATCAAACTTTCACATTTGCACCTGATCCCTTAAAGATAAGTCCATTAAACAAATGTACAACATGGGAGAGAGAAGAGTAAAGGAAATAGCAATGATGGCTACAGACTAGATGAAAAGGTCTACAGTCACCTTTGATTTTTATTATAAAGCTTCAAGACCTAAAATTTAAAATTCATTCAACTGCATTTTTTAAAAGCACAGAAACAAATTAACTTTTGTTTGAACCCTGACTGTAATGATTAATCTGTTCACATAAAAGTGAAAACAATGAACAGTGGATTTAAGGAACTAAAAGGCCGTGTGAACCTGACCTATCTGCTGTGAATAATAACAAAATGACTCAATCTAACAAGTCCTATACCCTCCACACTGGATGTGAGAAATGAAGAAAAAGAAATGATTTCCAAAGTAGCAAGTGGCAGGCTGTCACAGAACAAGCCAAACCATAATGGCTGCAGGCTGCGGCTCAACAATGGACTTTGAAACTCACATGGTGGACACATGCAGCTACAGCCGCTAACGCAAACCATGAAAGGACTGCGGTATATTCTGTTTTGAAATTCCAGTTTTTCCATATAGTTGACATTATGAATTGGATTCTGATGGTTTTAGCTGAGGGGAAAATAAAGTTACCAAAACCTAATTGCATACACAGACTTGTCAGGAGAAAGCCTTAACCAGCATGGTGCTGGATTCCCAGATGTTTTTTCCAAATCAGAGATTATCCCTTCTTATAAAACTTAAAAATTGTCATTCCCCTCATATTCTTTTCTTGACTCTAGAACTGAACAGGACCCCCGTCATTGTGAATGCCACCCAAGGCTCAAGAAATAATACCACGGCCAGCATGGAATCACTCCAGGAGTGTACCAAAAGCCAAATTCAATTTCAGGGCCTAGGGGACCATGAATGGGAAGCAAGAGATAAAATAGCTAACTTGAGTTGCTGAAGAAAACCGAAGAATACGGCCCTATTTGTCATCTCAATTACAGAGTTTAGAAAGGCCAACTGCTGTGATGGGCAACCCCGCATAGACATAGAGACACACATCACCATATACTACACTTTCTAGTTACTGACTGCCCTCCTTCCTTTCCCTCCTGTGTTTGCTCCAATCTCGCTCTCTCTCCTTTGTTCTTTTCCCTCCTTCATAAATACAAACTGACATAAATCCTTTTCTCCCCTCGCACCGGCCCATTATAACATGCTAAAGAAAAAGGAGGGAGGGAATGCTAGGATAGATGGATGGAAAGGTGGATGGATGGTTGGATGATGATAGAAAAAAAAAATACATCACAGATGAAAGATGTACAGGATAGCCAGATGGATAGTTGGATCAGAGAGGTAGGGAGCTAAAAGATTGACCTGTTGACCTGTATCTGATGTCTCATAAGTGGTGGATCTTGTTGTGCTCCCTGGTTTGATTGTAAAGCAGCAGGCGAGATCGGGGGATGGGGGCATATTGGGAAGAAGGGACACAGGTGGAAGATGAGGAGGATAGGAGGGGTGCAGTGCTGTCATTTATGCCATTCATCCTCTCTATATAATGGGTTATAAGATATGTAAGATTGTCCTTGAAAAATCAGTTTACTTTCTTGCAAATGTCAGCTGAATTAAGTTTGATTGGACATATCTCAGACGCACATCAAATGTATCACTTAACGCCGTGCTGGGCCTTAATGTAAACATTTCAAAGAGCACTTCCTCTCCTTTGCAGCTTTGATGATTCACAATGAAAAGCTTTTCTCACTTACAGATGGGAGGTCACTGATCTTCCGATGACTGAAAATATATGTAAATACATCAACTTGTCTCTTTGTACCTGCTCTTCATTTCCTCTTCCTCTTGTCTGTCTCTGTCTATTCAGCCATATTTTTTTTACTCGTGCTGTATTTGTTAGACATTGATATACACAAACAGTTTGTTTATCCTGGTGAAATAAGGATCATGAGGTTATATGGATGCTATATAGCCTCTGATCTGCAGCTAAGTAGATACATTAGGATGTCTAACCTTTTCTGCCCCCTGATTCTATGTCACACACACACACACACACACACACACACACACACTAAATCTAAATCGTTTCTAAAAGATAAAAGAATATCAGGTGAAATGGTATCATCCGGGGCTATCATCGCAGTGAGAGAAGATCAATATTAGGAGGCCAATAAAGAAACAAAGACATCAAAACGACCCTATAAAGAAAGAGGTACGGCAGTTATTTATTAACGGTGCAAAGATCAGACTTCAGTAGAAGTCTGTCTTCCTTTAGGAGTGAAAACATGAATAAAACATATTTTCCAATGTTTCTGTGGGCTTCGGTGTATCTTTTCTTCTCGGCAGAAAAATGTAAACATTTTCTCTCTGTATTTCAATCGTCAAATAACCAATTGTTTTTGTGGTTTTGTTTGTTGAGCATCACAAAGAGACATTACATCTGGCTAGGTGCCCTTGCAAGAATGTGCATCCAAGGGTGTCATTAATTCATTTTTTTATAGATCTGCCGGTGGGCTCGGAATACAAAAAAAAGCCAAAGCTGTGTTTGTTGTTAGCAAGAAAATCAACATCTGGTACAGCTAAAAAAAAAAAAAACAACAACAAGAAATTGGTTTGGATAAACAAGCTTGTGACCACATGAACAATATTATCCACCAAATCACTGACGCTGCACAGTGGCAAGCACCACAACACTGGGAGTTGTTGTAATGTGTAAGACTGTATAAATGTTAAGTACTGTGTGCATGCTCAGCAACCCAACCCAAGATAACTAAAGCATAAACATGCCCTGCCATTTACAACAGGTAGTAACTTTACGCTTTAGCTTTGCTAGATGTCCTATGATTAAAAGAGGTTTTACAGTAGAGTACGTATCTTTATGGAGTGACAGTTGAGCCGGGGTCCAAACTGAATACATAGTCTGACACCTCAAGAAACAAGCTAATAAAAGCATACCAGTGCTCTTGTCATGTGGAAAACAGACCTGCAAGCAATTTTGGTGCAGCAAAGAAGTGCGTCTATTAGCAGTTCATTGAAGTAAGTATTTTAGTAGCCATTACGAAAGGCAAATCCCCGAGCTTAAAGGTTTATGCCCAGGCCTCCGAGCTGAAATAACAGCTCTCAGTTTATACGAGGTCATAAAGAACTGTAATGATACTGGGGGAAATTAGTTTCTATGGAGGGGGCGAAGGAGGGAGGAAGAAGGAAAGGAAGGAGGGCAGACGGGATGGAAGAGGGCAGAGTGGGAAAGCTGAGGGAGGAGGAAGAAAGGAGGGAAAGAGATCAAAAGATGCTGAGCAGCGAAGGGAAGATGGAAAGGGAAGAAAAAGGAAAGAAAGAGCAAATCGAGAAGAAAGGGGGAATGAAAGTCACAGTGTACATGTGTGAATGTGAATGTGTGTGTGTGTGTGTGTGTGTGTGTGTGTAGCCAGACGATTTAGGGTTGATGACACATTGTAAAATTAAGCCTCAGTTCAGCTGTCCTTCATTAGAGTGAAGCCTGCAGTGCAAACTAGTTACTCATACACACACACACACACACACACACACACACACACACACACACACACACACACACACACACACACACACACACACACACACACACACACAGACAGTGTAAACTCAATCTGTTCTTTATTAGAGAACAGCTGGGGGTGTATGACAGCTTGACTGGACACTCTCACACTGTAAACTCTGCCTGACCTTCATTAAACAGTTAAGTGCGGTGGTTCACTAACAGTGTAAATGGATGACCTAATCACTGCCATGTGAGTCTGTCTTGCTGTCAGTGAGCTTCACAGACAGAGAAGACCACTTAACAAGCTACTCAGACAGCAAGACAGATCTGAAAGAAACACTGATTACTTCTCTTTTAAATGCACAACATCAATCTAAACCATTAATCTCACTGAACAATGTAGCCAAAATTAAGTTTTGTATGTATCATATTTCATAAACCACGGAGAAAGCTCCGAAACAAGTGACTCTGCTCTTGAATATCTAATTTCAACACAAATAACAGAGCTTTGTACTCCGAACAATACTGGATCTTCTAATAACACTCTAGCTCTTACTTTATTATTGACAATAATTCCTCCGAAAATGTTAGCTGTGAGAAAGCAAAAAGTCAACACAAAGCCATTATTATTTGATTATCTGCTCTTCTACAGGAAAGCCATAAATTCATTCTTAGTCCTGGCAGTCTGTCAATAAGTGGACAGACTACTTCACTGAAAATCATTCATACATTTCCTATTCAAACAACGGAAGGACTCTCATTCATTCATTAGCTGATCAATGCATTTCTGCTTATTCACTCATACAAGGGGTGCTGCGTGTGCATGTGTGCTGAAATACCTTTAACAGCCTCATCCACTACTTCCACCACTCGATCAATCTGCTGGACCTGAAACACGGACAGACACACATGGGAAAAGTTTATTGATGCGGACAAACCAAGTCCACACAGAAAAACAAAAGCCTGATATTGACCGCTCACAAACACACACACACACACACACACACTGATCCACATTTAAACAAGGTGGGCATGTAAATATACACAAAGACAATCCACAGTTTGCACACAGACAAATAAGTACAGTCAGATACAATCACACACAGTTTTCTCCAGCCAGGATTAAGTGATATAGATTTCCTAAATGCCACTAGGTGTCTATGTAGCTGCAACACCACTTATATTATGTATTGACAGAAACCCTGTCTGGCGGTGGGATTTAATGGATAAGAACAAAGAGGTAGAACAGTGAGAGGCAGGGTGGCAGACAAATGAGCATATAGGTAAGAATAAACCATCAGCACATTCTTTGATTATGAGAGAATGACTACACTGCAAAGAAAGAAATGTTGGGTGGTCTCAAAATTTCAAGGCAACAAACTTCAATAAAATTTTAAATTGGACAATTAAACTAAGTACTTTTTTGTTTTTTAGTTTGCTCAACTCTGAATTCTGATTTTTGTTTTCAACTCAACTGTAAGTTGTACATTGTAATAACTTGTCAGCTAATATTGTGACCACAATTTTGAGTTAGCATTGATACGCTAATGGCTACTCTTGTAGAAGTTACAAGCAGCGCCGCTAGCATCAGTTAGCCGCTAGCATCAGTTAGCCGCTAGCTTTTGCTAATGACTGAATTTCACCGCTTTCCTGCATTTCACAACAAAGAAATAAGAGTTAGCAGAACTATTGTCCCTTGTTGTGAACCCCAACTTAAAGATATAAGTAACAACAACTCACAAACTTGTTTTTGAGCAGACAACTGGCTTCCTTTGTTGTGCTAACTTACATTATTGTCCTAAATGTCAATAATTTATATTTCCAAGTTTTACCAACTTAAATCACTGTTTTAGGCCAAAAAATACAAGTTGGCTTTCTTGCAGTGTACCCTGATCGTAACCTTATTTAGTTTTAGAGTTATTCTCCTCATTGCCTCCCATAGAGGAACACCACCAAGTCATGTAGCGTAAAAAGGCAAGAAAAGACTATTAGGTGGTATTACATTTTATTGAGAACAGTACTGGCTTTAAATCTACCATCCTTCTCCTAATAATCTGGAAAGTAAAGGGATGAGAGTGGGCGAGAGAGGGGGATGGAGAGTGGGGTACAGACGCAGGAAAGGAAAAGAAATATTTCTGTGCCATTATTTCTCTATTCATTCCTCCCAGTATCCCTTCCACCTCTTATTCACTCACTTTCTCCATTCTAAGAGGTCTGTGCTCGAGCCCTTGGCCCATTACCCTTTCCTCAAACACATTCACACTGATGCACACTGTGCATTGTAGGCAGCGGTTACATGCATGATACACACTGAGATGAAACCTATTTTCTTCTAATGGCCAGGCAATCTGGGTTCATTCAGAGCAGCAGTGGGTGTCCCTACTCACAGTAAGGTTTCGGTATTGTTCGCATTAAGCAATTAATTCAGAGCGCACTTTTCGATTATAGTTCTTACAAAATCCTACTTTATACACCTGGAATATTGTTTGAGTAAGAGAAACATATGCAGCACCAATAAAGTAGAGCTAGGTTTGCATAAAAAAGAGGTTAAAATGACAACATAATTCTTCTTCTTCTTGGTGAGAAGTTAAAAAATAAATTACAACAATACTGTGAGAGCCCTATCTCACAATCTTAACATTCTGACTTAGTCATTTTACTGTAATCCTACTGACAAACAGACAAACCACGCCAAAATATATGACCTTATTTGTGTATTACAAGCTCTATCTTATATTTACAAGTGGTATGTTTGCCAAAAAGTGCAATTAGGTCCTAAATGTATCGGGCAGACAAACGTCTACTTTACCACTAATCAAACATAAACACACATTTACAATGACTGTCTAGCCTTTGGCAGCACCTGTCGTAAAACATGTTTCAACACCTGAGCTGTCCTGGGCAAACTAATACTATACGTATATACTATGAGACACATTTCAGACTTAATGATAAAGCAATAGATAGAAAATAAAGAGAAGTAAATGCAAATGCTTTTTCATCTTTAACTCCTAGAAACCTTTATTTAGAGTGAGCTGTCATTTGTGTAGCCTTATACATTTACAATAAGCAATGTAAAATGCAAATAATGTGTGAGTATTTGGACTAAAACATTATTAAAGAACATAAACTAGCTTTACAATATTCTCTAAAGTAGCCCACAGCCAAGGCATTATATGCTGAGAAGACTGATGTGTGTGCTTCTTTTGTTTACAACATTGCTTACCCACTGTAAAGCACTGATTATAGCCAGCGCTGTGTACATGTGTATGCATGAGTGTATTTGTGTGTGTGTGTATGTGCATGTGTGTGATGTGTCTCAGATACAGGATGTGACAAGTCCAGTTCACAGAAGCGAATCACTGTAGTCTTGCGTGACTGACTGTGTACCTTACACACAATACGCTGTCAATCATTCACGGCGACTTCAGACAGGAAACCAAAACAGAAATACACATAAAAGCTGACACACAGGTCAATGCAACTGAATGAATTCAACAGGAAGCACTTTTCTTTTTAACTACACCCCTTATCTAGCCGTTAGAGCAATCACTATATACAAATTCACGACTCGTTATTTGCATCTAATTTGCATAACCCACCAACTGTCACCGTCATTGTGTGGCTGATTGTAACTACCAAGGGTACACAAGGGGAGCGTGTGCATACTCATATACTTCCGTCTGTGTTTCTTACCATGTGTGCCTGTTCATGCATGCATCCAATGTCTGTGTGTGTGTGTGTGTGTGTGTGTGTGTGTGTGCACGTGTATCAAGACATAATCCAATCTACTCATGACAATGAAAGGACCGACAGTGGTAAACTTCCCAGATGTTTCTGCCTCGCCCTGAAGGCTATTACATATACAAGCCTGTTTATCTGAATGTAATTATATTACACATACATGCCACTTGATTTGAATGTAATTATCTTACACGGTGGCATGTTTACTTAAATGGAATTACATTATTAATAGTAAGCAATATTTAACGTAACATTTGAGACACTCTCCCACCCCCAGCCCATTATGTTGAAGACGGTGGCAGTAATGTGATGTGATATTTTGTTTTTTTTACACAATTGAATAAATTCAGCTTTATGTGGTAAGTTTTTCTGTAGTGACATGGTAGGCACAGAATGCATGCATATATAATACATCTAAATTAACTGAATGTATGCTTTCTCAGGCATTCAGGAACTATTTAGTTCTCTTCATAATTTTTATGTGTGGTAAAGACATGTATGTATTCCATATTACAAGGCATATTCAACAAATTAATATTATTTATGTTCATGCGTCTGTGTTTTGCAAGATCGAACTGAAAATAAAAATAAAAAACATTCACCCATAAACAGAAGTATTAGACTTAAGACTTGCAAGGACTTTGCAGCTTTCTGCAAAGTAGCAGCAGATTAAAAAAAAATCTCTAATCACAAACATCATCAATGATTCAATGAGGAATACTCTAGCTGTTAAGCAGTGATAACCTTGATACATCTTTTTAGTGTCCTCCTGTTAATACAGAGATGAAACAGACAAAAACTGTTTCAAATCACAGATTGACTCAAACTCTATTTATATTTATACCTGCACCACATGGTTATGAGTAGAGATGAAGTTGCTAAGGGACAGCAATCGAAAATATCCAAAAGACAAAATTACGTGTTAAGCTGCAGTACAATGTATAGACACTGCAGGGCTAATGGCCAAACCAAAATCGAAACCAAAATGTTCTCATGTAAGAAAGAACTATATTTGGTAACTTCAGGTAATATTTCGAGAAAAAAGTTGCAAATTTACTAGATTAAAGTGCCAAATCTACCAGGAAAAAAGTTGCAGATTTAAGAGAAAAAAGAGGGAAAAAAGCAACTTTTTTCTCCCAGATTCACCACTTTAACCCTTAATAGAGCACTCCTTGAAATACTTGCAAATTCCAAATTTCAACCCTCGAGAATATTGGAGGATATTACATACTGCCAGAATGTGTAAAAAAAATCATACGAAAATAATATTTTGAGAAAAAAGTTTACCAGATTAAAGGGGCATATCTACGAGAAAAAAATGCGTAGATTTATGAGATTTAAAGTGGTGAATCTGTGAGAAAAAAAGTTTTTTTCTTTTTTCCCACTTTTTTCTTGTAAATCTGTGACTTTTTTTCTTGTAGATTTGCCACTTTAATCTAGTAAATTTGCAACTTTTTTCTCAAAAGATTACCTGAAGTTACCAAATATAGTTCCTTGCCTGATAAAGGGTTAAAGCCACTTGATGAGGGCCGCCTCCACCACAGGTCCTCTCCCTGTACACATTTGTTTTCTGTCATCACTAGCAGCAATCACCGTTTTCTTAGTGTTTAGGAGACAACACAAGGTAGCCTGAGGAAACACGGAGTTAAACTTTGCCAATGCAGATGAACGTCCTCCCTCTGAGCCGCCAGGCCCCTGATGCCTCACTCACTTGCTGCTTTCCACAGGATGAGCTCCAGGTGCTGGCGGCTTGGAGGAAGGCAGGTGCCACATGGCAAAATGTCACAGCTGTATCTCATTGGCTCATTTTGTAGTTTGTCATAGGCTTCTAGGAGACTAGGTTTTTCATTGAGAGAAAATTAATCATTTTTTCCCTCCCATCAGGGTTTCAAAGTGCACGCAGCACCAGCCTCCAGTAGCCAGCTGGAATGCAGACTGCTAACCACGAGGCAAAGTATCAAGGGAGTAAGGCAAAAAACAAAACAATGGAATAACAGTTAGGTTTAGGAACCCCATATGTTCCCATGAGGGAGCAGTGATTCTGTCTCAAACTTTTTGATACATATAAGCGGTTGATCACTGTAACTGGGATCACTACAACTGGTTTCTACTAGAATTAATTTCGGCCTTTTTTCAGTCTTTTTAAGAGCAGCATTTATATGAAGCACTGTGGTATACGGATTTCTACAGAGACACTAAACTAAATATTTTAAGTTTTGTTTTGAGTTTGCTCAACTCTGAATTCAGATTTTTGTCAACTCAACTAAGTTGTACTAACTTATAATTTTACATTGTAATAAGTTTTAATCCTTACTTCTGCTAAACTTCTGCAATGTGCTGAATTGGCACGATTGTAACGCCGCTATGAAATGTCAGCTAATGTTGCGACCACAATTTTGAGTTAGCATTGATACGCTAATGGCTACTCTTGTAGCTGTAACAAGCAGCGCCGCTAGCATCAGTTAGTCGCTAGCATCAGTTAGCCGCTAGCATCAGTTAGCAGCTAGCATCAGTTAGCCACTAGCATCAGTTAGCAGCTAGCATCAGTTAGCCGCTAGCTTTCGCTAATGACCAAATTTCACCGATTTCCCGCATTTCACAACAAAGAAATAAGAGTTAGCAGAACTATTGTCCCTTGTTGTGAACCCCAACTTAAAGATATAAGTAACAACAACTCACAAACTTGTTTTTGAGCAGACAACTGGCTTCCTTTGTTGTGCTAACTTACATAATTGCCCTAAATGTCAATAATTTATATTTCCAAGTTTTACCAACTTAAATCACCGTTTTAGGCCAAAAAATACAAGTTGGCTTTTTTTGCAGTGCAGATCCTTAAAAGGGTGTCCATATGTTGTTATTGTTTCTTACCTCTGTCCTCTGGCATCAATCTTTCCTATTCGCTATGCTTCCTTTCTTACTTTCGTCCTTTCAACTATGTCAGGCTCTTTCTTCACACCCCTCCACCTTTCTCCTTCATCTATGATAAATTCTTCCTTTTTTTCTGCTTCCTACCATGTTCATCTTAGTAGTCTTGGTCGTGTCTCTCGGGGAGGTCTATTGATCAACCAAGCGGCAGGGAGGCAAGAATAGAACCGGCACAGCAGGTTGGCAGCCAGGTGAATGACAGGTCAAACTGTCTGTATCTCTGTGTGAGTCAGAGTGTGTGTGTGTGTGTGTGTGTGTGTGTGTGTGTGTGTGTGTGTGTGTGTGTGTCTGTTTTCCTCAAAATGTGGCCATTAGTCGCACACATTCCTTCATTACTCGGAATATCCCTTTAATATAGAGTGAGTAGTGAATTAACATATTTACTGTATGAAAGTGAGAATTCATGTAATAGATATGAATGTAATAACTTATTTGGAATGATTTCTGATGACGTATATAATAATGTCTACAATGTTTAATTGTTAAGTGATTTTTGTTTTGTCTTGTGGACCCCAGGAAGACTAGCTCGTCCCACTTTTGGTGACAGCTAATGGTTATCTTTTTAACAATAACAATAAACAATATCGGTGAGTCAGTGCACACACACATTAACCATACCCCAATAATGCTGAGTCCTTTGAGGTAGTCCATCCGGGGCTGAGCCTGGGGAACACAGCCTGCTACTACCACCTTTTTCTGCTGCTCCTGGGCTTTTCTGTCGAAATAAATCCAAAGGAAAAAAAGGAGATTATATTAGGGAATATGACATTTTTGCACCAACAGTTTGCACAATCCCAGCGAAATGTTTTTGATTTTACCTGACTAGATAGCTATTATCTGACTGAAGATGAAATCAGCCAGAAAACATTACTATTAAGTGTACTGTTCACAGTTTCACAAGGCATAAGGCCAGTTGGTTGGACATCGAGTAGCAGATACCTCTATGTGAGGAATGTTATATTTGACAAAGGGAAACCATGTTGCCTCCCTGTGAAAGTATTCAACTAGAGAGAAACCTTTATTGTTTTCCCTGGTGGTATGTAAGCTATTCCTCCTGAAATGTTCATGAGACAATTTTACTCAAGGTCATTCCCATGGTGCAAATTTGGTTTGTTATGTCCTGTATATCAAGAAAAGGTATGGCAGGGTTTTGTGGATGAAGAACATGAATTATTTTATGGCGTACAATTGAGATAATTGTGTGCTGATCCACTATCAACTGTATTAAAATTGTTGGCTCTCAGATGATAGATACATAATGTGGTAGCTCTGATAAACTATCAATGTCATGATCCATCAGCACAAACTAAAATTTAAACCATTTGACTTTGTGTTGTGTTGTAAGCTTAAAAAACTGAGGAAAACTTTAACAGGAGGCCCATATGTAGGCAACTTATATTTATTTGAATGGGCAAGAAGTAGATCATCATTAACAAGTTGTGGTAGTTAGGACATAAGGGCGAAAAACCACATTTGAGCAATTCCAACTTCAATAATGAATAAACCGCCGTACAAACGATGACCAAAAGGGTCCTTTAGTCCAACTATTCTCAACCTTGGGGTCCCGACCCTAATTGGGGTCGTGAGATGATTTCTGGGGGTCGACAAAACATTTTGGAAGTCAGCTCTGTCTCCACTGTGTTAAAGTGTTCATGTGTTAATGTGTTTTAGTCCTTTGGTCATTTAATGTCTTTTTTGGAAATTTCGTGTCTTTTTTTTGGTCATTTTGTGTCTTTTCTGGTAATTTTGTGTCTTTTTTTATCATTTCGTGGTCAATTTGTGTCTTTTTTTTTTATCCTTTTGTGGTCAATTTGTGTCTTTTTTGGTAATTTTGTGTCTTTTTTTGGTAATTTTGTGTCTTTTTTGGTAATTTTGTGTCTTTTTTTGGTAATTTTGTGTCTTTGTTTTAGACAATTTGTTTCTTTTTTGGGTCATTTTGTTTCTTTTTTGGGTCATTTTGTGTCTTTTTTTGGTCATTTTGTGTCTTTTTTGGTCAATTTGTGTATTTTTGTAGTCATTTTGTGGTCAATTTGAGTCCTTTTTTGCCTAATTTTATGTATTTTTGGGTCATTTTGTGTCTTTTTTTGATCTGAACTGTGCGCGTGAAACTCTGTTGAGTGAGCAACACAGGGGGGTCACAGACAACATGCATGTTAAATTGGGGGTCGCGACTCAAAAAGGTTGAGAGCCACTGCTTTAGTCTTTTTGGGTTTGTTTTGTTGTATGGTAAGTAATGTTAACCAATGTACTTGGCATTGTGTCAGGTCATATTTTGATTTTAATAAACAGAAAGATTTCAGCAAGTTACAGAGGAAATTAGGAAAAGCAGTTGGTTAGTGTGTGAGCATGAGCAGTCAATAACAAGGCGATCCATCTAATTAATACAATCTGTTTTGAAAAAAGATCTGCTATACTGAACATGGTGTAGTTAAGACATACAGGTAAATTATAGTGCAATACATTATACACCTGTGTGTGTGGAAGGGCAAGAGAGAGACTACTGTGACAAGAATGATGGTGAAACGGTGCAGCCCTTGTCTGATAAAACAATCAGTAAAACATGATTGTAGGCAGCAGATTAAATTAATAACAATGACAAATTAAGGTCATGGTGACTTCTGATGACAAGAGAAACACAACCAAGTAGAAAAACTGGGGAATTTAACACCACAGTGTTAATGTTGTGTCAAAAATGTAGAACATTCAAGAACAGTAAGGCGTGAAGTGGTCATTGGCAGGAGAATAAGCACTGGTAAAGTATTTTAAAATGGCTTATTATTAGAAATGAGAATGAAGAATCCCATTTTCAAGATGATTTTAATTAAAGAGTGGCCGGACAGAAAAATAGGGAAGCAAACCACAATGAGCGAGTGTGTGTGTGTGTGTGTGTGTTTGACTGTGTGTGTGCATGTGGATCTATGTGAGTCTTTATGTCACCTCCAGTTAGTGGCAGTGAGATTTGAGACACTCGGTCTGTCTGACAAAAGCTTTTGGAAAAGCTGCCCAGACTCCGCCATGAATCTTTAATAATGAAGCCTCCTGACAGCTGGAGCAAGAGAGAAAGGGAGGGATGGGAGAGAAGGAGGGGGGGTGTGCATGTAAGTGAGGGAGGAATCGTGGGAGGAGGACAGAGGAGGAGCAATGAAACTGGATGCAAACTGTCAGTTGTGTTTTAATTCAGACAATGTTTGTATTCTTCAGCAAAACAAAGATATATAGTGATGGAGGTAGAGGGGGTGTGTGAGAGAGCACAGTGACAAGAGAGAGAGAGAAAAGTGAAGGTAGACAACTCAATTCAAAGCCAGCTTACACTGTCATGTGAATGAGAAAGAGAGGGATAGATTAAAGCTAAAGTTGTTGAGAGATGAGTGGAGGAATGAAGGGAGGAGACATGAAGGCAGAAATGAAGTGTTTTTTTTTTTTTTTTTTCAAATGATTATTTTAATTATTCAGAGCTGTTTGTATTTTTTAGGGTTATTTTAAGTGACTCTTTTCATCTTTACACCTCAATCTAACTCTTTATTGGCATACAAGTGTGGAGCAGGTAACAACAAATCACTTAAGATGCCAAAAAAGATGAAACGTGAAGAAAGAAGAAAGCATGTTGGATGCAATGCCTCACCACAGACAAAACTGTCTTAACAGCCCATTCAGAGATCGGGAACAGAACTTCTATTGATCTGAGACATGCACATTTTTATTGTGCATGCAAATTCACTGGTTTTATCCATTGACCTTTCACATTTATTACAGAAGGTAGCGAATAATATCCATGGCACCGTGATTGTCAGTCCTGGTGTGTAAACACACCTTGAAAACACACAGAGGCAGGTAGGCATGTGAAAGTAGAATATGATACCAGTAAATAATAAAAGGTTGATGGACAAAAACTTTGAAGACTTGGTGAAGTGAGACAGAAGAAGGCAAAAAAGAAGATATCGTTGGTTAAGAGTAGCTCTATTTCCCCACACTGTTCCTCAAAAAGGACTCAAACTGGCAGCACTGCACACACTAACACACACTCACAGTAGGGGTGCGTCTGCATAATTCACACCGTCTCTTGCCAAAATGCGCCAAACGTTCCTTTAATGCGCTACTCGCTCCCCGCCCACAGACTCGGAGCCGTAGCTGACACAGCGAGTAAGCAGACAGCGCCTGAGCCGCCGCCTCGGCGCCCCAGGGGGAACAGGCCAATCACGTCGCACACAGTTTGTGGATGGGATGAGATGGAATGGGATTATGCGATGCAGTTGCCGTGGTGATACTTTTGAGCCCGACGGAGCGCTCGCTGCCAGTGACCTGGACCAGAGCAGATGCCCCCCGAGATCAGAGGACGAGGTGTGTGTGTTTGTCGGAGAGTCTGTTTGTGTGTGTGCGTGTGTGTGCACATGCTTCCTTGGCACCTCGCCCTAAATCTCTACGGCCCTCTGTCAACTCTGTGTTACTGCTCTCCATAGCCTGAAGACCACACACACGCACCCACACACAGGGTCCGAACACCCACATGCTCTGAACATACTGTACGTACACATGCCAATGGTCACAGAGGCGATGGCAGAGTCATGCAGGAGTCCATGCATATATGCATGACCTCTGTGGTATGTATGGATGGTCGGGAGGAAGTGCTGTACATACTGGTTTTTAACAGCTGAGTGGACACAGTGAATCAGTCAAATTAGAGCGGACTAAATGTCCAACTGGATTGATCAGGTTGACTTTGAGAAGCCCCTTGCTGTAAATATGACTTTACAGTAACTCTAGGCATTAAGATGGACCACATAGCATGACCTATATAATGGCCTCTTCAACTTTCTCACAATAAAACTTGAAGTGAAAGAAAGGCCCTTAGTTGTGCTTTAGTTGCATAGCGCCATTCGAGACGGCAAACGAAACATAGTGACATCATCATATAAATGAGCCACAAAGAAGATGCTCTTACAACTGCAACAAATGTGTCACACATCAAAATAAAGCAAACATTTATTTTCTTTTGTAATATATTCAAAATATAGTAAATTGTGTGTTACAAATAAAGTATTTATTTTTGTTATATTACATCCCTGGTCAGTTTGTGGTGCCTGGTGTATCCAGGAAAGGTAACTATGTTGTTCAGAGCCATTACTTTATTTGAAATTTCTGTATCATCTTTAACCCTTAATAAGGCACTCATTGAAATACTTGCAAATTCCAAATTTCAACACTAGAGAATACTGGAGGATATTACATACTGCCAGAATGTGTAATATGTATATAGAATATGTATTTTGAGAAAAAAGTTACAAATTTATGACAAAAAATCACAAATTATTGGTAAAAAAGTTACAAATTTGTGACCAAAAAATTCTTAAATTAATGGTAAAAAGTTACAAATTTGTGACCAAAAAAATCTCAAATTAATGGTAAAAAAGTTGACAAGATTAAAGAGAAAAAATGTGCAAATTTATGAGATTTAAAGTGGTGAATCTCGGAGTAGCCTTTTTCACTTTTTTTTCTCGTAAATCTGTGACTTCGCGCAGATTTTCCACATTAAATCTCTTAAATCTGCAGCTTTCCTTCTTGTAGATTTGCCACTTTAATCTAGTAAAAAATAATTTCAGAAAATATTATAGATGTCACGGTGTCACTGTCTGTGACGTAGTCTGATCTTTGCTGATTAGCTGGAAGAAAAATCCATGTGGTTCTACGACCAAACAGAGAGACATGTGGACCCCATTTAGATATCCGCTGAAGTTACCAAATATAGTTCTTCGCCCGATAAAGGGTTAATGATAACCACCAACATAAGAGTAACACCTAATCTCTAAAATCTAATGTCTTTTCATGTTGTCTAGAAACCAGGACAAACATGTGAGACACCAAGACCTGGAACCTTTATCTAATGAAGCACACATTTTTGTCAGGTGGAGAAACATCCAAAACAGGCTAGCAGCTGTGAACTGTGTGTGTCTGTGGGTGTGTATGCATATGTGTGTGTGTGTGTGTGTGTGTGTGTGTGTGTGTGTGTGTGTGTGTGTGTGTGTGTGTGTGTGTGTGTGTGTCCTCTCAATGACTCTCCCCGCTGCTAAACACCCTCAGCCCTATACAGATAACTACATAGGGGGGAAAGAGGATGAGCTGACACACAGAGCTAGCCATATGCTGCTTAACAAACATGTTGCTTAAAGGATGAGGTCATACTGGTATGAGTAGTGAGGAAAGGTTGTGTAACTGGGATCTTCATATCGGTTTAGCTCTTTGTGCTATTTAACACAATAATGTATACATGACCCATTCTGTTGGGAAATGTGTTTTTTGATTAAATGGATTAAAAGTGAATCAAATATAACAGATTAATTTCATTACATCCCAACTTTCTCTCTGTTTCCTTTCGAATATCTCCCCTGTCCTTGCTCCTCTGTCTCCTCTCCTCCCACATCCTCTCATCTGCACTCCAACAGTTTTCTGGCTGAGTTGACAGCGAGTCAGCCAATCAGCACACTCCTGACCTCTCTGCATTAGCATAAGCAGCAAGGGGCAAGGTTAAGTACCCATCAAGCCTCAGTAATTAAGATGTGAGCTGGTGTGTCCATGAGTGTGTGAGTGTGATTAAATAAGAGAGCGAGTGAGAGAGACCAAATGTATTTAATCTTCCACTTCACATATTTTTCCACTTCCACAAACTTACTTAGTGCAACAATGCAAAAAAAAAAAAAAAGCGAGTTGGTCACTGTACCAATTTTAATTCCACAATGGCTATTACAATCCATTACAATACTTTTACTTACTTACTTTTGATCTACTGAGGGGGACTATAACATATGTTTATATGTGTAATGTTTTAATCATTTTTTTCCAACAGCAGTAGATATATCTATATTACAACATGGTCTCACAGGAATCTGTGAAATAGCCACGGATTTGCTTAACTCAAAATCCATGGAATAACCACGGAATCACTCAAATTTCCGTGAAACTGACACGGATTTAGCTACAATGCAAGTTTATGACAGTCATATCCCGTGGCTATTCCAACATACAAAGTGATTATGTACATTCACTGAGTGAATATTTAGAAAATAAAACATATATTTCTCGCTAGAAATGTGATCAAAATCCATTTTTATGCAGAAACTAAGTCAAAATATATATTTTTTCACTAAAAATGAGAGAACGCCGGGACCTTGAAAGTCACGTGACTTGGAACAAACCAATAGGAAAAAATTTCCATGGAATAGCCAAGGGATATGACTGTCATTAACTTGCATTGTAGCGAAATCTGTGTCAGTTTCACGGATTCCTGTGAGACCAGGTTCCTATATTACTAACTGGCAGTGCAGGTTGAGAGAGAACACTGATGGAGAATTCAGCTTCTCCTCTTTGAATAAGTGAACTGGCAAAGTTTACTAAAACAACTGTCAAAATACAAATAGTATAAATAAAACAGCAGGTAACTCTAAGCCGATGGGATCTGACTGCAGACAAACTAAACTAAATGGAAGCTGCTAATGTACTGTACATGGGGCCTTTAGGAGATTTAGCTGAGAGAAAGGGGGGGAAAGGGAGAAATGCACAAGAGTGATTGACAAGAAACTGTCAAAAGAAAATCTTTATGAAAAGGAGAGAGAGAGAAAAAAATGATGCTCAGGTGTGTGTAAAACAGGAAGAAGATGGTGGTTAGAGGCAGGAAAGCATGACAGGTGGCACAGAGGGAGAGTCATGTGGGAAATGACCATTTTTATATTGAATAATCAATGTGCTGATTGCGGTGATATGTTAGTCTGATACATGATATTTGATTCTCTGTGTTTCAGTTGTGAGTTTTAAGTGTGAGGATGTCGGATGTGAGTCAGCTGGCTGTCAACTGAGAGTTGAGAGCAACTCCACTGAGACATGAGACACATGACCAACACTTGAAGGAATGATTGAGTGAATCCACCTTGTCATGAGCGTAGCAACTGATGTTTCTCTGCTTACTTGATGGTATATAAGCAGGACACTCTGAAAGCCATTTCAGAGAACAGCCATGCGATGGCCTTCTCTCCCTGCTGCATGTATTAAACTATATGATTCATCACACTGAGTCTGCACTTTTTCAGAGAAGTAGCAACTAAAGTAGTGTTCAAAATAATAGCAGTCCAATGTGACTAACCAGGTTAATCCAGGTTTTTAGTATATTTTTTATTGCTACATGGCAAACAAGGTACCAGTAGGTGCAGTCGATTCTCAGAAAACCATCAAGACCCAGCATTCGTGATATGCAGCTCTTAAGGCTGTGCAATTGGGCAATTAGTTGAAAGGCCAGCACTTGTTGAACATGCATTTCTCTTTGAAAGCCTGAGGAAAATGGGTCGTAAAGACATTGTTCAGAAGAACAGCGTACTTTGATTAAAGAGTTGATTGGAGAGGGGGAAACTTATAAAGAGGTGCTAACATTATAGGCTGTTCAGCTAAAATGATCTCCAATGCTTTAAAATGGAGAGCAAAACCAGAGACACGTGGCAGAAAACGGAAGACAACCATCAAAATGGATGGAAGAATAAGCAGAATGGTAAAGGCTCAGCCAATGATCAGCTCCAGGATGATCAAACAGTCTGGAGTTACCTGGAAGTGCTGTGACAGTTAGAAGACGTCTGTGTGAAGCTAATCTATTTACAAGAATCCCCCGCAAAGTCCCTCTGTTAAAAAAAAAAGGCATGTGCAGAAGAGGTTAGAATCTGCCAAAGAACACATCAACTGGCCTAAAGAGAAATGGAGGAACATATTGTGGACTGATGAGAGTAAAATTGTTCTTTTTGGGTCCAAGAGCCACAGACAGTTTGTGAGACGAGCCCCAAACTCTGAATTCAAGCCACAGTACACAGTGAAGACAGTGAAGCATTACGATATGGGCATGTTTCTTCTTCTATGGTGTTGGGCCTACAGTACAGTTCCAACATGAAGCTGCTGACTATAAGGTATTTTAAGATTTTGAGGTGAACTGTTCCTTTAATATCCCTTTTATAATGTTATTGATGACGCAACAGAATACTACTGCTAGCTCTCCTGATTCAGTCAAGGACAATAAACACAGGATACAATAACTAGCAAGGCCATGTAATGGGGAAATAATGTGATTAGAGTAAAAAAATATATGAGTGTAAAACCTTAAAACTCATTTAAAAAGCTATTAATGATACTGTAAGTTTTGCAGAGCAATTTCCAACCCTGTGGGGTGCCAATGGACAAAAGCAGCGTGAAACAGTTAAAATACAGATGATACCTTTTATGTCCTCAGTGTGTGTATATATATATATATATATATATACAGTACAGGCCAAAAGTTTGGACACACCGTCTCATTCAATGCATTTCCTTTATTTTCATGACTATTGACATTGTAAATTCATCAAAACTATTAATGAACACATGTGGAATTATGTACTTAACAAAAAAGTGTGAAATCACTGAAAACATGTCTTATATTCTAGTAAGCAAAGGGTGGTTACTTTGAGGAATCTAAAATACAAGACATGTTTTCAGTTATTTAACACTTTTTTTGTTAAGTACATAATTCCACATGTGTTCATTCATAGTTTTGATGCATTCAGTGAGAATCTACAATGTAAATAGTCATGAAAATAAAGAAAAACGCATTGAATGAGAAGGTGTGTGCCCAAACTTTTGGCCTGTACTGTATATATAGACTGTACAACACCAGCACAACCTGAACGTGTTGTAGTTTTTCTTTCTTTCTCTTCTGCACATTTTTGCATATAATTTGCATTCTGCACATTCCTCACTAAATTTGCACTAAGTTATATATAGTATATTGTGTATTGTTAAATGTCTTTTTCTTCGATTGTTATTTTTTATCTTTATCTTAAATTTTGTGGAAAATTTGTGTGGTCGGCTATAACAAAGAAATTTCCCCTTTAATAAAGTCAATCTAATCTAATATATATATATATATATATATATATATATATATATATATATATATATATATATATATAGAGAGAGAGAGAGAGAGAGAGAGAGAGAGAGAGAGAGAGAGAGAGAGAGAGAGAGAGAGAGAGTTTTGTTTTTGTTTTTTAATCAAAATACAGGGGTGGAGTGGAATATGTCATAGGGGAACGAGAAACAAGGGAGTCAGAACTGGCAAGGAGTAAAAGGAAGGGGAAAAAAACAAACTGCCAAAGAGCACATCTTCATCACCAAGTAGGGAGAGGGAGAGGAAGGATGACAACAGGACTCAAAAGGAAATGAAGGGGGAGGACGAGGGCTTGGAGGAGGATTGTGATTGAGGGATGAGAGAGGGGTTTGAGAGGTAAAGCTGCACAATCCCCTGGGATCTTCTTTTCTCTAAAACACATACAGCACACACACATACACACACACACACACACTCATCATCCGCTGTTTTGTATTTCAGGAGAGTAAGAGCTGAGGCCCATAAAGAGACACTGAATGAGACAAAAACTGAAATTAAAAGAGGAAAAAAAAGAAAAAGAAGCTGAAAGCAACAGAAACAAAAGCAAGGTAAGAAATAGAAAAGACAGGAGACAAGATGTCTAATTTAATCAATACAAGATAATTACATGAAAGTAGGTCTATAAAAGTGAGTTGTGGTAAGTGATGTTAAAGACAATATAGATTTGAACAGCCTAAGCACCGAAGACAAGTTGCAAAGGCCTGATTGCCTCTCTTGACGCATTGTTTTCAATCTACATTTTTAAAGACTTTGATAGTAGCAGAAAGATCAAGATTGATCTTTGACCACAACCATAACCATGGCCCAGACCACTAGGTAACACAGCCATATAAGAGGGGGGGGGAAACCAGACCACAATTATTACCAACGTGGCTTATAAAGGCATTCACGTTAGAGCTGCGTTTTACAAGATATAGGCAATCTGTTGACCAATCAATACACCTATAACATGGTTAGTTTATGGCACGCTCACATGGCCTTCGGGTATATCAGAGATAGGATGCAGGCCAATTGTCAACATGGGCCTAGTAAAGGCAAGTCAGAGGAAATGCAAGGCTTTCAGATTATGGCCTTTTAAAAAATGCCTCACACACCTGCCCATTGCTGTGAAATGGATGACATCTGTCTTGTAAAAATGAGTTGAATGTGTGATAAATATTGCATTACTGTAAATGAGTTGTATTCGCCGCTTCAATGCTTCATAATAAAAAAAAAATGCTGATAAAAAAAAAAAAAAAGAACCAGGAGCAATGGCAAAGGCCCAAACAAACATTCAGACACACATATGTGCAGGGAATTGCATTAGAGATGAGCACTTGACTGAACCGCAGAGCGGGGAACCCCAAAGCTGAATCCTGGGAAGATTCCCATGAGTCCCATTTTTAATGCAAAGGCCTACTTTCTATAGGAGAGGCCGTTGTGGGACAATGATATGAGAGCAAGCCCTCAGCCTGAGGCTGTTGTGGAGAGACAGCTGCTGGGTTAAGACTTTAGGATGGAAAACAAACACACACGCAAACATATGGAACTAAATATTCAATATCAGGTTGCTACCAGAGGGTACGTTTTTGTAAATGTTTTTTTTTTTTTAAAGAACACAGTTATTTTCCAAATTAGAATCATCCAAATTTGCTTATCACAATTAATGCCAGTAGAAAGTCATTATATACAGACTAAGAAATAGAACTAATAGAGAGTGCTCTGTGTTTCATAGAGGTGCTTAAATGAAAATGTTTGAGATTCCTCCTTTATTTAATAATGGTTAAAAATACACAGTTGTGTGGCAGCTTTGGTCTTACACTAAACAGGTCAGGTCACAGGGCACACACACAGGCATTTATCATTCAGAGCCACAGCCACTCCCCATGAGGCCTTTCGCCCCTGTGTGAATCAATCTGAAAATGTACAAGCATGTGTGAAGGCATACATGCATTTTTCTGCTGTTGTGGTTAAAAGATGTGTGTGTATGTGCACATTTGCCTCTGTACAATTACTTTTGGGTGGGGGGGGGGTCCTTGCTAAGATGACAGAGGTGAAAGGACATTCTTGGTTGAATGAATCCACAAAAATTAGTCCAAGCATAAACAATCATGATTGGTTTCAAGGTCATAAATTATTACAAGCAAGGGTTTGGACAAGCGGAGCGTTACATGCTCAGTGACCTGGAATGCATCAACAATCTTCGCAAATCAACACGGTTTTTTTAATTCACAGCCAATATAAAGATGAAATAATTATATAATTCTAACAAGTAGGAATTGCAAGGCAGTATGCCATCTTAACATAATATCTGTTTTTTTTGTTTATTTTTTTCAAAAAAGTCACCCAAAATTATGATTTAGTAATCTTCGACAATTGTCAGTTCTGTTAAAAAGTTTAAGTTTTAAGTTTAAGTTTGCAATTTGCAAATAAAATCTTTTTTCTTATTGGAAGATTTGTGTAAACTTCCATATTGAAATACATGCCGGTGGGCAGTACACATAGGTTTTTAAATGGTGCTATGTACATGACAATGTAAAATCCTGATTCCCAAAAAAATGGGATGCTGTTAAACAAATAAACAAAAACAGAATGCAATAAATTCAGAATTCAGAGTGTATATTTAAGGCGGGGGTGTCAAACTCAAATACACAGTGGGCCAAAATTTAAAACTTGGACAAAGTCGCGGGCCAACATTGATATTTATTGAAAAAAATTGACCTAAACAAGTTCAAACGAAATGGAACAAGCAAAGCTTGATATAACTTAATATTGCAAACATGCAAAATCGAATATCAAATAAAACAAACAAACACATCAATGGCATTCATTTCTTAAATAAAATTTAAATAAAAATCGTATGTCCCTTGATTTTATACGTGGCCTTCATTAAATTTAAATTTAACAGTAATCTTTTTCCACAGGCTAAAAATAAATGTAAGAATAAAATAACAATAATAAACCAAATGACTAATAATAATATCCTTCAGCCCATGCCTTGGACTAGCAAGAAAAAGTGCATAAAGACAACTTTAATTGTTGCTCAGTTTGCTACACACTGATCTACTGTGTTCAAGCCAAAACACAAGCAGAGCATTCTGGGATTTGTAGTATTATTTATGCTGTATAATACCGGCGGGCCAGCTCTGGTTGTCATTTGGTATTTCCTCGCGGGCCAAATATAATTATACTGCGGGCCAAATTTGGCCCACGGGCCAGAGTTTGACTCCTCTGATTTAAAGAAACAAAAGTTCAGATCAGTCTGAATGTAATACGCATTGTCTTTGAACTGTTTTCAACTGAATATGTCACAAAGGATTAGCAAATCATCACATTCTGTTTCATGTAGCTTTTAGAAAAAGCCTTTTTGGACTGGGGGTTGTATCTGAATAAAGGAACTGTAGCTCGAAACAAGACTTAAACCAAGTACAATGTGATATTGCTTAAGTGAGAGATGGTGTCTCTTGCCTGCATACAGAACCATCCCCATGCTTTGTTTTAGCTGTGGCTTAGCATTCCAATGTTTACCCTACATTCATTCTGCTGCAGCGCACTGCCATGAACGAGGCAAGCGCCTGTGGTTGGTTCAAGTCTGTAATAACAGCAGGAGAGTTGAGCTCTGTTGTCTAAACTGCTGAAGTCAGTTGAACAGGTGATTCACGCTACATTTCCCCAATCAGCCTGCCAGACGGCGATTCGGCGTCCTGGTTGGTTTCTTTTCCGCCGCGAAGTAAAATGCTACATTGTTGAAGAGCATGCAGTTAACACTTCACCTGATGCAGTGAATGTGACGTTGTCATGGCGCCTACAGGTTCCAAAACAGGCTCAGTGGTGAACGGCACTTACGTGCATATTCTGTTTTTCTGTGTTACCAGATAATAGTTGGTAAACTGATGCTGTTTTTGGAAGTAATGTAGTTAATGCTGGGCAATATGGAAAAAAAATGTATTTATTAATATTTTTCATTTCAGTCGATATCGATATACATCACTATATAAATCAAAAGACCATTTCTTTCCAGCTTAAAGGTCCTTTCACTCTATTTAAGTGAGATGTGAAGATATCACAAGGTTAATTTTGATTTAAATATGATTTATTTTCTTTCAGAAGCTGAACATGATAAATGTATGAAAGAGTGGTGGAACAGACATATTTGTAAAAGAAAATGACTATGTTAAATAGCTAAAGAGACTTTAATGTGTTACATTGGACAAAATAATTTGGTGTGGAAAGATGAGAATGTGTGTGGTCAGTGTACTGAGGACATAGCATCATTTTTTTATATAGATTAACTAGTTTCATCTTCAAGCAGTGTTTTCCTGCATACGTGCAAATTTAGACAATTTGCTCTTATATTTCTATCCTCATTGTCATCAACAAACTACAACTTCACTGTTTTCTGATCCACCCTAATAGCTGTAAAACCCTTACTTACAGCTATTAAATGACAGGTAAAAATAAGATACATCAATGTAAATGTTAAAATTACAATTATTTGTAATGTTTGTGTATGCTTGCTCACATTTTGAGTATTTCTTCAAAATCAGTTTGTTCCTTTGTTCTTTCATATATGTGTATCACATCACTGTATTTTCCACATCTCCGTTTATGCGAGTCGGTGCATTCTGAGTTATTTATGCTGTGTGAGCATGCATGTGAAAGCAGATACAGCAGTGCATGTACAGTACATGCGTTAGGGGAGTCTCATTATAGAGCTAAAAAGTCTAAGCATCTATTCAGCCTGTTAATTTCCCTGGCTGATGTCTTCTCCTCTACACCGCCTGAAGTGGCTCCACAGTGGCTCATCAGTCCCTCTAAAAGGCCTCCTCATTTAACCACAGTGCCTTATTTATTCTAAATAACATTCCTTTAAAAGCCAAGGATGCGGCATGCACAAAGCCAACTGTCTGATTAAATTGCTATGCAGGACCCCTTTACTTGGTGAAAATTAATTTATGAAATGTTTAAAAAAGGATTTTTTTCCCCTTACACACGCACTCTTCTCATCTGAGTCGACACCAATTAAAAGGAAGGTTCAAGGCAAGGTTCATTACAATTAGAAAAGGGAAGAGAGTAGAGGGGGGCGGGGGTGGGGATTGTTGGAAGAAAAAAGGCTTTACAGAATGAGGAGGTGATTTTCAAAATACATTTGGCTTGTTAGAGAGACGGTGAATATTTTTCTCGTTGGGGATGAATAGAGCAGCCTCACCCTCTTTAGTTGGAGCACATTTATTACATCTCTGTCCTCGGCTCCTTTTCACACTTTCAATCAGTAAAGATCATGTTCAATAAAGATCCAGGTTCTGTGGTCTACAACACACATTAAATATTTTATTACATCCGACTACTAAAGTCACATTGATGACACATTTTATTATATGTTACACCAAAATGGACCTTTGGTTTATTAAAATACTGACCATTCAGTTTCTGTCTAAGCCACATTTAGTTAGAGAACATATTGACATATGAAATCAGGTTTCATGGCTAAAGACTGAATAGCTTTAACACTACGTGCAAAATCTATGTCTGGTCAATTCATACAATTTAAATCTGCAGAATCTTCAATGTAAGTGATTACATTTTTTAAGTCTCACAGTCTAGCATTTTATAGTAGAAACACTTGAAGGTTTTGCACACTGCTCTATATGCATGTACTGAATTTCCTATCCTTGGTCCTATTCTTGTTTCGGAGTCACACAAACTGTTTCTCTCTTCTTTTTTTTCTTTTTCATGTTGTTCAGATAAATACAATTATTGAAAAAAGATTTTCTTCTGTCATATTTGGAACGTCTGACCTTTGAATGTTGTACGTATGGAAGCATAGGTTTAGCTTCATTATGCATCTTAATGGAGTCCTAACTGCAAAAATAAACTGAGAAAGGACTAAATTAAATAAAGTTGTGTTTTATAGGGATGAAATCATTATTATTCCAGTTATTCCAGGTGTTAAGGGTAAGGACATTTTTGATGATACAGAAGCACAATTCAAGACGTGCAGAGATGCAACTTCTTATCATAATATTAAATATAGTGAAATATAAATTAATTAATTTCCTTGCTAAATAAACTATAGTTAAACATACCAAAATGTTAATTCAAGCTGATTCTGGAGAAAGATGTTTGATTGTTGAGTTGTATATCATATCGTTCACGATAATATCGGTATATTTTTTTTATGGTTAAAAAAAATGCATATCATGATATTGGCAACATTCCTACTTCGTGATGTAGTGGCGTAAGACTAACAATTAAAGTTGTTTTAATCACAAAAAGCTACTAAATTTCTGTCGCTAAACTCATGCAGCTTTCAAAATAAGAGCACAGTGTGTTAACAGAATCCACCACAGAACTTACAAAAGACCGTCAAAATAAGATGCCTTAAATAAAACATAGAAGAACCTTTATTCTCCTTTACAAAATGTCATTAAAATTTGCCCCCGAAACCCCTAAATGGTTATTTTTTTATTATTTTCTCATACTCAAGAGTCAAGAGTAAACGTTTTTGTATTTGGCAACTGTTGAGATTCGCACTTCACACTACATTTTAGATTTTTATTTAGTTATACAGACTAAAAAAAAAATATTTTCTATATCTTTTTAAGTATTTCGTAATATCGTGAAGAATAATTGTTATCGCAAAAATAGCCTGAAATATCGTGATATTCTTTTAGGGCCATATTGCCCAGCCCTAGGCACATCATTATTGTATTGGCCTAAAAGATGCATTAGTCTGATTTTAAAAAAAAGTTGATATTAATTAAGCTGTGACTTTGAACAAAATGAATAAAGTGAACTGTACTGCAAAACAAACTACCTACACACACAACAATTTAAAGACAAGTCACTGCTAACCTACAGTGATATCTGTACAGCCAGGAAATGCTCAGCAGCATACATGCCACATGTGGCCTGATTCCCTACAGCAGTATTCCTTCCTTCCATATCCAGCTGTCTGTTTGTTTACAGCACCTCAGAGGTTAAGGACTGCCCCGGGTATATTAAGGCACCGACCCACCAACCCCATGCCTTACAGAGGTTGGCATCTTGCTGCGTAGGTTTCCGTGCATCCATCACTCTTTGCTCATATATGTACCTATAGCCAAGTTGTTAGCCTTGGGCTTGTGTCACTCCAAATACTGCTTGGTGGAATAGCTTCTTGGCTAGTTTGCAGGAACCCATACATCTGCTTTTGGAAAAGTTATATGACAAAAAAGCCCTGCAAGGAATGCAAGATGCTTCTGTGCCAACATCATGTGTTTACATCCACAGAGATACTACAGATAATAAAGAAACACAAAAATATTCACACAATCAATACACAAATACATATACTTATATGTATACATATACTTATATATTCTTTTATATACAGTACAGGCCAAAAGTTTGGACACACCCATCTCATTCAATGCGTTTTTCTTTATTTTCATGACTATTTACATTGTAGATTCTCACTGAAGGCATCAAAACTATGAATAAACACATATGGAATTATGTACTTAACAAAAAAAAGTGTGAAATAACTGAAAACATGTCTTGTATTTTAGATTCCTCAAAGTAACCACCCTTTGCTTACTAGAATATAATACATTTTTTAATTTATTTCACACTTTTTTGTTAAGTACATAATTCCACATGTGTTCATTAATAGTTTTGATGAATCTACAATGTCAATAGTCATGAAAATAAAGGAAAAACATTGAATGAGAAGCTGTGTCCAAACTTTTGGCCTGTACTGTACATACACAACCGAATTTCCTTTCGGGGATGAATAAAGTAATCTATCTATCTATCTATCTATCTATATACAAACATTTAAATATGCATGTATTGTTTTAAATTAGGTATCGGCTGAATCTCATCCAAACTTTCATAATCATCTGACATCAAATGTGACTTCTTTGTTTCATCCTCCATCCTCAAACCATTGCTTTTAGTTTCAATTTTCCTCCTGCATCTTTCTCTCGACGTTGACCAAGCCCTCATGCTGTCATCTGTTTTCTACTCCTATCCTTTCTCTTCCACTGTATGCATCGCTTCTAAAATTCCCCCTTGGGCTTTTAGCATAAGGCATGCAAAGGTCAAAACATCTTACTGTCATCTTGCATGACTTAATGTATATCAAGCACGTCTCTATACTTTAACGTATGGGATCTGGATGTGACATACACAGAGACAGACTTTGAAAGAGTGTTGGTATCTTCATCAGTGTGTATGCGTTACTGTAAAGTTTCTCAAATAATTCTGTGTCACTTGTCAGCCTGAAGGTGCAGGGAGAATGAACATTCAGAGGGAGAGAATGTCATATTTTATAACTTAGCTGCTAGTATAAAAGTATCTCAGTGGCGTAGTCATTTCCAGGTCACTGCCTGTTTAGTTAACACCAGCTGAAGAAGCCTCCACAGCTCAGTGGGGAAAATGCCAAAAGCTTACAGGTGCTCCTCTGGTGAACACACACACACACACACCTCTTCCCTGGCGTTGCCCTTTTCTCCTCGTACAGTTTAGCATTATTAATAAATTATTAGACTTGTAAAAACAGCTTGTTCAAACAGACATTGAAGGCTTTCCACTCTGTGCGGGTCAGCCTGTGCTGGAGCATCACAACTGCATCCTGAATGTGCATTTATGTAATTTGTGTGTATGCCCAAGTTTGTCGTGTCCGCAGTGTATTCGTGTGTTGATGAATAGATCGAGGCTGATCATATTTCAGTATAACAGGGTTTGGTTCAGTGTCAAATCCCTCTGTGTGTAACTAAAGATACTTGATAGGAACACGGCAGCTGGTATGCTGGCTATTATGCACACACACCTGCCACCTGAGTCGGTGAGTCTCTCAGGCTTTCTCAGCATCTTACACACACACGCGCACGCACACATTTATAGTTCTATACTTGTGAGGACAGTCATTGAAATAATGCATTCCCTAGTCTCTTACCTTGGCCTCAACCATCATAACTAAGTGTCTAACACCAACCCTTACTCTTCACTTACCCAATTCAAACACCTAAACCTTAAAACCAAGTCTGAACCCTCAAACAGGCCTTTGAAAGTCTGTCCGAAGGTCTGAAAGTGTCCTCACTCTGTACACTGTAATAAATTATTCTGTAGTCATTTCATTTTACTTAATATATTTGATAAAATGTATTAAATATAAATGCGTCTTTGATTTTGAGGCAGTTATTTAAGTAACTTTAATATAAAAATGTTCATAAAAATGTTATATATTTTGATCACATTAAATATAATCTTTATGTGTATGTAATTCTAAATCAAGAGAATTTTGAATGACTCCAACACAATAGAATTAGTCCATTTTTAATTGACAGGCACTTCCTGTTAAGTTATTAACTCAACTTGTAACGTAATTAGATTTAATTAATAATATTGCGTGCAATCTGTTGCCTCAATTTTATTGAGTAGCTATTGTTTATATATATATATATTTTTTTTTTTTTTTTTACAGTGTAGGACTGAAACCAAAATTTGTTCTCATAAGAATAGAGGTCTACAAGGGCACACACACCCATACAGATACACACACACTCAGTTAATCAGTACATCACAGCCTCCTGCCTCCCTTATTTCAAAGAAAAAGTCTTAAACTAGTCCAACCTTGAAAGACAAACCAAGCCCAAACTGGGAAAACAAGCTATAGATAGAGAAAAAAAGATACACTGCCATTATTGTTCTCGTCTTTCTTGTCACTGATGCAGTTTGACTGAAATCGAGAGAGTGAGAGAGGGATGGAGGGAGGGAGGGATGGATCAGCAGGTGTAGTGTGTGTGTCAGTGCAGGTGAACAGAGGGTCAGTGAAGTACTCTCCATATGCCATCTGTCAGATCAGCTACGTCTCACACTGACATTTCCCTACATTCAGAAACAATGTCAAAGCAGCAGGACCCCAATCCAATGAATCCATAAATACAGATATTACATGTATACGTTCACTAAATGGCAAGCTTACCCATGTAAAATTGTGCTTGCACAAATTATTTATTTATTTATTTTTTGGCAGGTGAGAAGAGGCAATATTAGGGGAATCAATGCTAAATATATATTTGTTTGAGATGTCACATTGAAATTTGAATTGTGAGGGTGCAAGTGAGGGTGCAAGTTTTGTTTTCAAGAAATATCCTATCAATTGTTTACTTTAAAGTCTATAAAAAAGTCAGAGGTGGCATCTTTAAATGTCTAAGTATGTTCAATCAACAGTGAAAATCTGAAAGATATTCAAAAGATCTACAAAGCTGCAAATCCTCACATTTGAGAATCTTGAGAATTGCACCAAAAAGTTTCTTTTTGTAATTTGAAACAGAAAAAAAACACTTCAGGAGCAGACATCACCCTAGTTCTTCCAACATTAACTCATTTAAATAACAAGACTTCAGATCTCAGTTAGTTAAGGCCTGAACTGAGCTTTACTCCCTTCATTTCCATCTAGCCCCCAATCTTTTTCTTCCCCTCCCCACCATTCTCTCTCCCTCTGTTGCAATGCAAGACCTAATGAGGCGCTAACAAGATCCACAGTCCTCTTCTGAATCAGATTACAGTGAATTATGTATAAAGCCTTTAAATCATTGCTTTAAAATCACATGTGGCCTTTGTAGCAACATGACATCCTTGTGCGTCTACAAACTGACAATGCTTACTTTGGGTTACAGAGCATTTTAGCTTATATAATTGTGAAACAATAGGAAATAAAATACAAATATAAAACATTCTTTAGAAGAACAACAAGGCTACAGAGCAGTTTCATCAGAAGATGGCACTACCAGCTATGTCTAGTTGTAATCCACCAGTAAACAGAGTAGAAGAAGTAGAGATTGCAAAACCAGAAACAAAACAAGTCTTGTTGGTCATATAGGCCAGCTTTTCTCAACCTTGGGGTCCCGACCCCAATTGGGGTCGCGAGATGATTTCTGGGGGTCGCCAAATCATTTTGGAAGTCAGCTCTGTCTCCACTGTGTTAAAGTGTTCATGTGTTAATGTGTTTTAGTCTTTTTGGTCACTTAATGTCTTTTTTTTTGGTCATTTTGTGTGTGTTTTTGTCATTTTGTGTATTATTTGGTGATTTTGTGTCTTTTTTGTGTCTTTTTTTGATCATTTTGTGGTCAATTTCTGTCTCTTTTGGTCATTTTGTGCCTTTTTTTAGTCATTTTGTGTCTTTTTGGGAATTTTGTGTCTTTTCTGGTCATTTTGTGTCTTTTTTGGTCATTTTGTGTCTTTTTTTATCATTTTGGGGTCAATTTGTATATTTTATGGTCATTTTGTTTCTTTTTTGGGTGATCTGAACTGTGCGTGTGAGATTCTGTTCAGTGAGCGGGGGTCGCGGACAATATGCATGTTAAATTGGGGGTCGCGACTCAAAAAGGTTGAGAACTACTGATATAGGCAATGTAGAATGGAAGAATAGAAAGAAGTCTCCAGGAATTTGTTTCAATTAGGCAAGTTGTCATTTTCTTTTCATGTCATTAATGATATTATTGGCTGTGTTTCCTGCTGTCCGGAGACAAAGACAAATTAACATTTAATCTGAGTAGACGCCAACAGTGGAAAAAGCTCAGTCATTAGAAGTCATTTGACAAAGGTGTTTCTATATCCCATTAATCCCATTTTCATTAACTTTTTTTTGAGAAAAGCAAAAAGCATTTAGAAAAAAACATGCCAAAATGAGGAAGTTTTATTGATTGACTGCCATGTCAATTCCATTTTCTAATACAAAACCTTGAAATGTGTATAAAAAAGAAGTTAATGGGAAAAAGGCTAATGTGCTCCTGATAAATCATTGATTTACAGACACAAGCCGGACATGAGACATGGGGAGGACATGCAGGTCTTGGCTTTCCAGTGGAGAATAGAATAGAATAGAACTTTATTGTCATTGTACAAGACAACGAAATTTTGTTTGGAGCAGTCCTCCTCCAGTTGCACAGTACAAAATATTGATATTTACATCACAACCTGGTCTCACAGAAATCCGTGAAATAGCCACGGATTTCGCTTAACTCAAAATCCGTGGAATAGCCACGGAATCGCTCAAATTTCCGTGAAACTGACACGGATTTCGCTACAATGCAAGTTAATGACAGTCATATCCCGTGGCTATTGGTTTGTTCCAAGTCACGTGACTTTCAAGGTCCCAGCGGTCAGAACAAAAAACATGGCGGACAGTTCTCTCATTTTTAGTGAAAAATCAATATTTTGACTTAGTTTCTGCATAAAAATGGATTTTGATCACATTTCTAGCAAGAAATATATGTTTTATTTTCTAAATCTTCACTCAGTGAATGTACATAATCACTTTGTATGTTGGAATAGCCACGGGATATGACTGTCAATAGCATTGTAGCGAAATCCGTGTCAGTTTCACGGAAATTTGAGTGATTCCGTGGCTATTCCACGGATTTTGAGTTAAGCAAAATCCGTGGATATTTCACGGATTTCTGTGAGGCCATGTTGTTATATCAATATAGAAAAATACTTAAAACAAAACACAAAACACAACAAAACACAACATTATCAACATTATCAACGCTGTATAAATAAAATGTATATCTAACTAACAATGTTTTCAAAAGTCCAAGTCCTTAAGTGCAATAGTGCAATCATGTGTGTATGAGATGAGATGGGGAGTACAGGTTGACAATGACACTAAACAGCACACAGCAATATCTCATTGGCTCGGGGATATGAACTGTAAAAGCAAAGACAAAAGACAGAGAGAAATGACATGGCCGAAGATGGAAAAATAAGGTGAAGTTTGGAAAACTACAGTCACTAGAGTGTGCGAAGGTGCAAACGTGGAGAGAAGATAAGTGAGGGAGAGAATGATAGACAGAGAGAGGTAATGGTGTGACCTTGTGAAAGCCTGTCATCACCTGCTGGGAGAAAAATTACCTGCAGGAGATAGCCAGAGCACCTGAAAACACATCAACATCCACCTCTCTCCATCCTCGAGCTCCTTCTCTACCTCTTTAACTACTCCCAAATGAGGAATATGTTGCTTGCTTGAAATAACTAAACTCAATTAAACTGGAATAGAAATTACTCTGGTGGGTCCTCTGCTTTCATTAATTGGGAGCAAAATCACCCTGCTCTCGTTTACTCCTACATTTCATCCATATTTCTATCTCTCTTTTCTCACTTCTTCCTTCCTCTCCGCTGTAATTTGTCTTCATCTATCTCACATGATCTCTTTAGCTGCAAATTAAATCTAGTGTGCCTTATTGCTGCAAAATGTGTAAACAGTGTTGCCAAGGCATCAAGGTCATCAGGTTTGCACTGAATTTGTTGCTAAGAGCATGAATACACAGATGGTGTTAAATTTAACACGAAAACTTTTAAAAATTGGGTATGTGTGTCCTAGTACAAGCCTTTTATAGAGGCATTCCTTGTCATTATTGTTTTTTGTTATTGTCATTATAACTTGTTGATGTTATACATGTGTTTTTTTCTATTATCAGTTTATTACTTTCTAATAACTATGACATTTTAGGTGGAGGCTTTAAATAAGCCCATCTGGGTTTTCTGCCTCCCCCTGCACTTTACATTATATGTTATCTTTGTCATTTTATGTAATTCTTTTTTTTTTTCCAAAATTTTTATTGTCAATTTTCAGAGTGACAAATAACATACATACACAAATAATAAAGATAATAATAAAAGGCAAATAAATAAAAATTAGACACAAACTATGACATATCAAAACAAAGTATTTTTATGTAATTCTAACTGTGCAAATAAATAAAACCTAAAACCTAAAAACACAAAGTGCACTTCTGTCTTCTTTGTTGTGGTTATGGTTATTTCTGCCTTCAACATCAAATAAAATAAAGGGGTTCCTTCAATTTCTAGCACCAATGTCTCAGCTCAGATGTAAAACAACTTCCCTGACTTGCTTTGTAATTTGGTGTGCATCAGTTACTGGTCTGATATACGTTATTTTTAGAAGAAAAAAAAACATTAAATTATTCGTATTCATTTCATACAGCAGTTATTTTTACTGCACGTTTTCTCCCTATAATGTTCTTCCTCAAGTTAAATATGTATTCTGTGTAAAGTGTTAAAGTGTCACATTTACTTACAGACACATTCACACTCTGCTATGGAAGAATATTAATTGGATTGATAAGCCTTGTTGAGTTGTGCCATCTGTTCAAAACAGATCCAGGGCATTAGAAGCCAGGTACAATCTGAACGTAGCATATATTCATACATCAAAATAAAACATGAGCCCAGTAATGTCAAATTTGGTCAACTTTTAAGTTATTCATTTGCTGATTAAGAACAGACGTCCAGCTCTTAACCCCCACTAGAAGGAAATAACTTTTATTTAACCTTTTTTTTTATTTTTATTTTTTTAATTATTTACTTTTGTTTTTTATTTATTTAATTTTCAATTTCTGTCTTTGTTTTTTGTTTTTTTTCCCCGAACGTATATATATGTCTGGGTATATTAATATATATATAAGTACAATCTTGTTTCTTAAAGTAACCCCCTTTATCTGTTTTTTTTTTTCATACTGAGATATATTAGTTAATATAATTTAAACGACACTTAAATGTGATTGTGTACGTGTAAATGTGTATCGTGGATGTGTGACTGTTATGTTTTATGTTCAAAATGCGAAAATGAATAAAGAGAGTTGAAAAAAAAGAAAAAAAAGAACAGACGTCCAAACAACTATGTGAAGCATCTCTTAGGAGGCACAACAAATTGTAGATATAACTGTAAATCTCAATGTAATAGCAAACACAAAGTTATGTTTTCTCAATTAACACTGTGACTTGTCATGCCTTATTAGAGCAGTAGTTCTCAACCTTTTTGAGTCGCAACCACATATTTAACATGCATGTTGTCTGTGACCCCCGCTCACTGAACAGAACCTCACATGCACAGTTCAGATCACCCAAAAAAGAAACAAAATGACCAAAAAGACACAAAATGACCAAAAAAGACACAAAATGACCAAAAAAAGACACAAAATTACCATAAAAAGACACAGACCAAAATAGACACAAAATCACCCCAAAAAAATACAAAAAAAGACACAACATGACTAAAAAAAGACACAAAATGACCAAAAAAGGAAACAAAATGACCAAAAAAAGACACAAATTGACCACAAAACGATCAAAAAAAGACACAAAATGACCAAAAAAAGAAACAAAAAATGACCAAAAAGACTAAAACACATGAACACGAACACTTTAACACAGTGGAGACAGAGCTGACTTCCAAATTACTTGGCAACCCCCAGAATTCATCTCACGACCCCAATTGGGGTCCCGACCCCAAGGTTGAGAACAGCTGTATTAGAGGAGCTTGACGAACTATGAGAGGACTTTACGTGGAAACAAAAACGTGTGATATAAAATAACCTGTGATTAATTGTGCAGTCCTGACAATATAATCTGACAACTCTCTGATTTATCTGGATTATATCTCCCACTCATATCCGATATGTGCTCTCTATCAACATTGTTAATCTTTTTTTTTTCTTTATTTCCATACCATTAATAAGGTAGGATTGTTGATGTCCAACCAATAACAGGAAATTATCTTCTTTGAGCACTGGCCACAGTGCTGGTACTGCTAGACTTACTCTAACGGTCGACCAAGGGGCTAAAATATCTACCAATGGTTGTTTACTGGTAAAGCAGGAACAACTTAACCACCAGAAAAAAGTACTAGTAGCTGGTTTAATTTCTCTCCCTGTGCCCAACACACACACACACAAAGTCAAGATGGAGGTACTCAAGACATTTAGTGATAAGGAAAATTAAACTGTTAATGGTAAAAGACTGAACAGTGAGGAGAGGAAAGGGTCAAACTGGTGTTACAGCAATTTGGTAGGAATTTGGTAGCAAAGTGTGTGTGTGTGTGTCCGTCTTCATTTCTCTCCTGTCACAATAGTGGCAAGAAAAGTCCTGGGAGGTTAAGAACTGGCCTCCCACATGCCTGTAGGCAAAAACACACCAACATGGCGCAAAGGCACACATGCAGGGGGTTATCAAGGGAAATAACTTCATACCAAATGGAGCGTTTCATGTTATTGATCAGGAACGCCCACTTTCCCCACCTCATATGATCTGAGCACTAGGAATTTGAAACCACTGTAAAATATGGCTTTGAAGCATCAAAATACAATTCAAAAGCACAAGTAGCAGATAAAAGCAAATATGACTCTGACAATGACAATGCTATCACATATAACATGTAAAGTGCATAAAGGTAAAATCCATTACTGTGACATTATTGTGATCAAAACCAACAAACCACCAACAGCCAGTATAGTAGACACAATAAATCATCCCTGTATACACAACACAACCAAACAAAAACAAAGCCCAATATGAACACTAACTTCAAACACAGATGATGACATATGGACTATATACTTAGTCTCCCTGAGCAATGAATCTCTGTGTGTGTGTGTGTGTGTGTGTGTGTGTGTGTGTGTGTGTGTGTGTGTGTGTGTGTGTGTGTGTGTGTCCAAAGCGCCACAGACACGACCAGGTGATTCATCACCAGCTGAGGAGAGCGTGCCCTCCAAAACCTTTTAGTGACCTCTGACCTCTTCAACATGACCTTTCCAAAGGGTCACTGTAGATTTATCAAACAACATAATGAGCATTACAACCACCATCAGTCACTAATGTTCAGCTCTCTTTTGTCAGAAAAAAATAAAATATATAGGCCAAATAAAAACAACAGTCTTGACAGCTTCCTGCAGAGACCTCCCATCTCAACATATTTCACCATTTTCTTATTACAGCTGACAACTGACATCGTCTCTCAATCTTGCACTCGTGCCCTGCTGCTTCGCTCTTTATCTTCCAGCTACGTCTTCAATTCCCCATCCCATTTTTTGTTACATATTGAGCCACACGTATACAGTACAAGTCAGTCATTGATGCCCGATACGATATTGGCAGTGTGATCTAGCTGCCCATGGGTATAAGTGCATTGCTGCGACTTCAGTCAACTTGCTGGTGGAACATGGATCTTTGCCTTATTGACAGAGTAACAGAGCTCTGATGGTACGGTTGACATCTGTTTTAATAAACAGCCAGAGGGTTTGTTATGACAGACAGTGATGACAGCGTTGTATCAATAACGGAGTGGTATTGTTTATCATTTGGTGGTTAAAGGTGCAGTATGTGATTCTAGAAAAAGGTTGATTGAGTGTCAAACGGTGAGGTTAATCAAATATCAACGCTGTATCATGACGGTACATCAACGCAAAGGTTATACTGTGATTCAGCTTTGACTACACGGTAGTATAGTGAAGCAGTTCTCAACCTTTTTGAGTCGCGACCCCCAATTAACATGCATGTTGTCCGCGACCCCCGCTCACTGAATCTCAAACTCACAGTTCAGATTACCCAAAAAATGAACAAAATGACCTAATAAAGTAAACAAAATTACCAAAAAACACACAAAATTACCAAAAAAAATACATTAAGTGACCAAAAAGACTTAAACACATTAACACATGAACACTTTAACACAGTGGAGACAGAGCTGACTTCCAAAATGATTTGGCGACCCCCAGAAATCATCTCGCGACCCCAATTGGGGTCCCGACCCCAAGGTTGAGAATAGCTGGTATAGTGGTTAGCACTCTTGCCTCACAGCAAGAGGGTTGACGGTTTGACTCCAGCATGCGGCTCTTCTGTGTGGAGTTTGCATGTTCCCCCGTGTCATTTTTAAATGTTGATCTTACCTTTTCTTTCCTTTTCTTACCCTTCCTTTTTAGGTTTATTGTGATTGACTTTACCTGTAAATGTATGATATGTTGAAAATATGTTTTTCTTCTGTATATTCTGTGTTGTTCCTGTGGACCCCAGGAAGACTAGCTGGTTCCTAAGGTACCAGCTAATGGGGATCCTTAATAAATAAACAAATAAACGTGGGTTCTCACTGGGTCCTCCCACTTCTCCCAAAAACATGCACTTGGTGTGAATGAGATCTGTCTCTATGTGTCAGCGGTTAAGGATAATGAATGAACGATTCAGCATTCATCACTTTACTGGGGGACAGATAGCTGTATTTCTGTGCCTTCACTCTGAGGGAGCAAACTACAAACACCTAACCAAAGCTAACAATATGCAGGTTTTGGTTAGCTGAAGTCACTTCACTGTGGTGGTGAATTGTCTGCCAAATACATATAAATAAAAGAACCTGGTCTCACAGGAATCCGTGAAATAGCCACGGATTTGCTTAACTCAAAATCCGTGGAATAGCCACGGAATCACTCAAATTTCCATGAAACTGACACGGATTTTGCTGCAATGCAAGTTAATGACAGTCATATCCCGTGGCTATTCCATGGATATTTGTTCCTATTGGTTTGTTCCAAGTCACGTGACTTTCAAGGTCCGGGCGGTCAGAACAGAAAACATGGCGGACAGTTCTCTCATTTTTAGTGAAAAAAAATCTATATTTTGACTTAGTTTCTGCATAAAAAATGGATTTTGATCACATTTCTAGCGAGAAATATATGTTTTATTTTCTAAATATTCCCTCAGTGAATGTACATAATCACTTTGTATGTTGGAATAGCCACGGGATATGACATTAACTTGCATTGTAGCGAAATCCGTGTCAGTTTCACGGAAATTTGAGTGATTCCGTGGCTGTTCCACGGATTTTGAGTTAAGCAAATCCGTGGCTATTTCACGGATTCCTGTGAGACCAGGTTGAAATAAAATGGATGGAGTCTCTGGCTACAGTATGTAGGCGGTACTTCAATACTGGAAAACTGTCCATCCCATCATCTTCACACTTGGAGGGCGAACTGCTGAGGTCCCTAAGAAGTGTAGTGTCAAGTGCACACACTTGAGCTTTACCAGACATATCGATAAGATATGTACAGTGTAGTGTTAAGAGGAAACCCTTATTAACTGTTACACCCCAAACAGCTGGTACCTGCCTGCTGTCCATAGCTCACTATAGTACATGTAAGAACAGATGAAGAAAGGCATACTGGAGATGGTACATTGTAGCCAACTCAATTATTTTAAGCATCAGCACTGCAAATAAGCCAACTTGTATTTTTTGGCCTAAAACAGTGATTTAAGTTGGTAAAACTTGGAAATATAAATTATTGACATTTAGGGCAATAATGTAAGTTAGCACAACAAAGGAAGCCAGTTGTCTGCTCAAAAACAATTTTGTGAGTTGTTGTTACTTATATCTTTAAGTTGGGGTTCAAAACATGGGACAATAGTTCTACTAACTCTTATTTCTTTGTTGTGAAATTCGGTCATTAGCGAAAGCTAGCGGCTAACTGATGCTAGCTGCTAACTGATGCTAGCGGCGCTGCTTGGTACAGCTATAAGAATAGCCATTAGCGTATCAATGCTAACTCAACATTGTGGTCGCAACATTAGCGGACATTTCATAGCAGCGTTACAATCGTGCCAATTCAGCACATTGCAGAAGTAAGCAGAAGATAGTTCTTAGTTATAAGTTTGACAAAAATCTGAATTCAGAGTTGAGCTCACTCAAAAACAAAACTTAAAATATTTAGTTTAACTGTCCAACTTAAAATTTTATCGGTTTGTTGCCTTGAAATTTTGAGTTCACCCAACTTTTCTCTTTTTGCAGTGAGTGATTCCTGCAAATAGCAAACAAATCTTTGATTTCATTGAGGCTATAAAATGTTTGTACCCAAATGATGCCTATACTCGAGTAGTACTAGAGGAAGTTATGTCATAGCTGGTGTATTGCTGAGAATCCAAGGACGCACATTGTCGAGTGTGAAGTCGTTTGGTCCTTGAGAGGCCAAACAATTAGACCATTCTGAACAGGCACATTTTGAATTGGCACACCACTTAGAGATGTGAGTTTTATGCAAAAAAAAAAAAAAATGTTACATATAAATGACAAAGTCTGGAATCATTATTCAAGTATCCTACAGTCGCCGTCTTTTGAAATGTAAAGCCTCTTCCATCCCTTTCCAGCTGTTCAATCCGAGTGTCTGTGGCATCCTCATCTCTTAATAAGACATCAGTGTTTCCTGAGAAGTGTGAGAATCGCGTGACAAGTCCATCAAACCCCCCACTGAGGGATTTAGCACCCCTTCATTCCTTGAAAAGCTCATACAACATGGAGACTGATTCGCCAGAAGGAGTGAAAACAGTTAACATGAAACACTGGTAATCCTCTCATATCATAGTGGGCTGATGTACACACTGTGCTATGATATCTTCTTTCTCTTTTTTACTGTCACTCTCAAATGTATGCATTTAAATATAAGTCAGAAAGCTGTAATTTAATACATTTCATGAATATTACATAAACTCTTATTTATTTCAATGCAAACCCCATCACTGTTCAGCCAACTGTTTTCTAAATGTAGAACCTGAGCATCTAGATATCAGTGACAATATAAAGTATTTTTTTGAGCTGCATCAGCCTAACAAACATCTCTTTCGGCAAGTAAAATGAGGGAAATGTCTCCCTCCACACTGCATGCCCTTTCACTCTTTTTCCTTTACCAAAGTCAATTATAGATGGCTAGTCCCATTTCCAGACTTGTCCTTTCAAAAATGTTTAAAGCCCTACTCTAAAACTACAGTATGAGACACCATGGAAGGAAACATATGGGTCTACAATTTGGCTTATACTATAATCTGACTGACTTGATTGTAGCATACGTTTTAAATATTTTTCCTTCTCTAAAAATGACTAGAGTAGACATGCCAATTCATGAGGTGATGACCTGACTTTCATACTTTTCCTGCCCATATATTATTTCCTACTTTTTTACCCTTATCTCAGTCACATTCCTATAGAAGTTAAAATGGCTAACACGATCACTGAGTCTTTTGATACGGCTAAGACATTTTTAAAGCCCCTCAACCAAATTCAAACTCAATCCCTTTACAAAATGCAAAATTTACTTGGGATTCAACTATGGAAACCCAGTTAGTAGCAACACACCAGGGTGAAAGGTTCCCCTTTATCTTCAATCCTATATTAACTTGGCCTCTTATGGCGTAAATCCACAATCGGGGATCAGCGAAAAGGCTGGAGCCCAGTGGGGTGCCCTAAGAGCCCAGCCGTCTGAACGGATGAAAGGCGGGAGTTGTTTGTGATTGCTGTTAAGGAAGATCTTATAAGGACAGCAACTATGTGACAGGCTGTGATTATGCAGCCATTTATTTAAAGGACCACTCATGCACACACTTCCCAAGAGTAACAAAACAAAATAAGGACACAGAAGAATATCAGTTTGTTTTCCTGAAAGCTTAAGCTTTCCTCTATCTGGGAAGAACGCTTGGGATGCTTCACATTGCCTTTATCAGATTTAAATGTAAAATGGGTTATATTCACACACAAAAAAGGCTAAAGCTAAGCCTGGTCAAAAACATAAACAAGATGCAAATTTTCAACATTACTTTACAACTACAGTCACCTAAAGTATTAAAAATTACATTTAATTAGGGGTGTGCCATATCGTATCGTTCATGATCATATCGGTATAGTTTTTTTATGGTTAAAAAAAATGCATATCATGATATTGGCAACGTTCCGACTTCTTGCTGTAGTGGCGTAAGGTTGAGTATCTGTCACCAGTCAGCCAGAATTTACAAGAAGACTGTCAAAATAAGATGCCTTAAATAAAACATACAATAACCTTTATTCTCCTTTACAAAATTTCATTAAAATATGCCCCCGGAACCCCGAAATGGTTATTTTCATTATTTGCTCATACTCAAGAGTCGAGAGTAATTTTTTTTTGTATTTGGCAACTGTTGAGATTTGCACTTCAAACTACATTTTAGATTTTTATTTATTTATACATACTAAAAAAAAAAATCATATTTTCTATATCTTTTTAAGTATTTCCTAATATCGTCAAGAATATCGTTATCGCAAAAATAGCCTGCAATATCGTGATATTCTTTTAGGGCCATATCGCCCACCCCTACATTTAATGGTTTAATTATTCAAATTTATCTCTCAGAGGTTGTTTGTGGGGAAAAACTTATCTATATTGGTTTATACACAAGCATATACAAACACAGAAAATGTACAGAAACAGGATCATGGCAGAAGCCAGAGGAAAGTCATGTTTAACAAGATCTGGTTGGATAGTTGGAGAGGATGTTGGCTCAGGCCTTTAGGCTCATACTGTGAGCAGGCCTGCATTTTAGCAACATACCAACGGGTGTGCACACACACACACACACACACACACACACACACACGGACACCAACTCAGACTTCAATACCAGAGCACCATACTGTGCCGAGACCTGCATTCAAACCCACTTTGTGGAGCAGATGTGACAGGTTGTTTGTGAGCAGAAATCAGTAACACACCCACACACATCCACACACACATATAGTATGCTATGTATGTAAACATCAAAATGCACATACAAATGCGGTGTAGGATGGAATACATCACATAGAGATGCTCTGATTTTGGCTTGGGCACAGAATCTGTCTGAAATAATCAAAACAGATCCTGTGCTGGCCCAGCCGCTGCTGGTCCTCTAATAATCTCCATCACTTACACCCTCTGAATGCATCTAAAGGCAATGAGTGTCCTTTTTGCATGTGTGTTTGTGCATTTCTTCGAGGCTTATTCAAAAATAGCATGTAGAAGTTAGTAGTTAGGCTTCAACTAACAGGAGTTCTATGGTTTTCAACTTTTGTGTGCGTTGCTTCCAAAAGAAGACACAGTCACACAAAAACATTCTAATATAAACATTTAATATCCTGGCACTATATTCATAATAATAAACAGTGGAGGGCCTGGATTTAACTAAGGAAAAAGACAATATTTGACTTAATTCTATCTTTATCCAATGTATGTTTATAAATGTACTTTGATTTCTTCAGACAGAGCACAATTGTCCCCTATGTTGTACACAATATCCATAATAATATTCTATCACAATTGTTGACGGATAACAGCACAATACCCTCTAACTTGACTGACTCATAACTAGAGCTGTATAAAATACTGTTCAGCTCCTGTTGCAATGAGGACATAATACCTGGTCTTTTAAAGCCGATAGAAGCTGATAAAAGTCAAGTCCGTGAGGAACAGGGATTTAAACATTATTAGCCTTTTCATCACATTACATTCATCCCTTCTGATGCCTGCTTTTTCTCTCACCTTTGCTGATAAACAAGATGAAAAAAGTAAGACTTTTACTCCACTTTCTTGACACAAAAATGGGTCTGACTGTTTGCTTAACCTAAGACATTCAACCACAACAACAGAGACAAAAGTATAAAACTATCCTGGTAGTAGGTACATGCTTTTAAAAGGATAAGTCTGCAACTAAAAGTGCTCTGTGAACAGGTTCACGCTAATGTTAGTTAGAGAAAGCTTGGGGGATCTAACAAAGACTCAGATAACTTTTAATGTTGTAGTAAGGTGAATTATCCAGGTGAAGGTTTAATCTAAAAGACATCTATCTGTATCTTGAGAAACTAATGGGGCCAACACCTTCAGATGTTGATATAAGCGGTTTAATAAAAATGATTTAATAAAGTTAATGTTCACCACAACAGTGGAGTATACCTTGTAGAGCTTCTGTTTGGAGCAAACAGAGCCTCAAGGTCTCCTGGTCTTTATAATGATTAAATCACAGCTCTAAAAGGGTTCTCTTGGTAACAACAATGTTAAAGAATGCTTGTTTGGACTACTCAATTCATACTGAATTACACACCACCTTGAACTATTTAACCTTGCCTATTTAAGACCTGAACAAAACAGAAAAACGAGAGTAGGATATATCGCAGAACAGAACACAACTGATATTAACCTGCTGCATTTAGTGTGTTTACCTCTGTGTATCCTGTTCAATCTACACAGTGAAGTGGAGTCATGTTGAGAACTGCAGTTTGTCACTGGGTATGCTGTGTTGTGAAAATGACCAACAATGAATCAAATAAAATTTAACAAAAGTAAAACAGACAAAATGACCCATGTTAAAACAGATCATGCCACTCATTACTAGACAAAACACCATATTTACACTGCAAGAAAGCCAACTTGTATTTTTTGGCCTGAAACAGTGATTTAAGTTGATAAAACTTGGAAATATAAATTATTGACATTTAGGGCAATAATGTAAGTTAGCACAACAAAGGAAGCCAGTTGTCTGCTCAAAAACAAGTTGGTGAGTTGTTGTTACTTATATCTTTAAGTTGGGGTTCAAAACAAGGGACAATAGTTCTGCTAACTCTTAGTTCTTTGTTGTGAAATTCAGTCATTAGCGAAAGCTAGCGGCTAACTGATGCTAGCGGCTAACTGATGCTAGCAGCGCTGCTTGTTACAGCTACAAGAGTAGCCATTAGCGTATCAATGCTAACTCAAATACTCACAATATTAGCTGACAAGTTATTACAGTGTAAATTATAAGTTAGTGCAACTTACAGTTGAGTTGACAAAAATCAGAATTCAGAGTTAAGCAAACTCAAAAACAAAAATTAAAATATTTAGTTTAATTGTCCAACTCAAAATGTTATCGAAGTTTGTTGCCTTGAAATTTTGAGTTCACCCAACTTTTCTTTTTTTGCAGTGTAGTAGGAGAATAGAGTCTAACTATGCAGATGAAGACATGTTTAAAGCATGGTTGTGTATGGGACCAGCCCCGGCCTTGGTGTGGTTCTCATACAGCCCTGGGCTTACTGAGGCCAACACATCAACTCTGCTACACGTTCTGCACCTCCCCAGTCTGTGTGTATATTTTCCCTTCTGCGTCTGTCAGTCTGTCTCTCCCTCTCGCTGACTATTTTTGTGTCTGCATGTACCCCAAAATGTAGGCTAATGCCCTGCAGAACTGACGGATTAAATGCCAATCCCTGGGTTGTACCAAAACCAGCCCCAGGCAGCAAGCTGTGTGTGTCTGTATATATTTGTGTGTGTGTGTGTGCATGTGCGTGTGTGTGCATGTGTCCAGTCAGCTACAAATCCATGCATGTGTGTCTGCTGGATTGGGTGAACACAGACATAAAACAACTGCCCTTAGTAAACAACTCTAAAGGTCACTGCAGATTTCAGATTGTTTATACCTCGCCGTCATGTCCTGATGAAAAGGAAACATTTCTGGCCTTAATGTCAGTCACTTTCAGTATGTCGGTTCATTTAAAACAACAAGCTGTAAGGCCAAAATAAACAGCTCCATGTATTATAAGCACTGTAAAAAGAAAAACGTGCCACTTGACCACAGAGCAATGTAATACTTTTGACCGATTCTTGAACGAACAAACCAGCCTAATATATATTTATGTGCCGATACGGGGGAGCGGTGTTCATGGTTTTCTGAGGTCGGTCTCCGTTCTGTTATTGATGGGGCAGTTCAGGTTTTTTGTCATTTGGAAGATTTGTCATCTGACAGATTGCAGCCTCGGCTCTTTGAGTTTAAACAACTCTCTTCCAAAGCTAGAATTCAAAGACACAGCTTGAAGAATTACAGCTGTTGAGTCATATGTAAATTTTGTTGCACGGTGGATTTCCACTTTAATGATTTTATTTGCTCAGCATGACCTTTGCCTTTGGTAAATAGGTGGTCAGAAATCAATGACATAAAATCACTTGCTCAACATCAGTGCACATCTTACTAATCAACATATGCTGCCATGGGCCATAATGCATATTCACAACCTATAATGTCATTATGAAAATCGTGATGCACCGATTGTGAAATTATGGGTTGATAGAAATATCTAAAATAACAATTTGGTTTACAGCTGATGCCAATACAGATGTTTATTTATTTCTGTGCAAGGACATAAAGAAAATTTCAATATGAAAAAAAAAAAGCTGAATTGCTTTGAAGTCACTCAGCACTTCATTACACCATCTTTATATAAGCAGCAGTTCAAATCCCACACATTTATAAAAAAAACCTTTAATATAAACTTTCAAATGAAATGTATTATTCTTTTATTATTCTCAAAATAACTGCTTTATGACAATCATTTTTACTCACATAGCCCAACAAAAATATTATTTTTGCGTAACATAAACTAATTGATGTGACAGAAGAAAAACATCACTGATTCCTCTGTGCAGATAGACTGATGGAACAACAAGGGCAAATATCAGCTAATGAATCGGCCCCATTATGAGTATATGGTATTCAATTAGAAAACATGTATATCTTTCTGATTTAAAAAAGTATTTGACGTTTTTTAAAAGATAAAATACATTTTTTTTTTACATTTGTCTGGGATTAGTTTTGTCTTCAGTGATATGTTCAAATAATATAAAATCATTTTGACTAATCTGTCCTTTGAATATTATGAACAGATAATAGCAAAAAAGTACTGACACAAAGGAAGAAATTGTTCTCTTTGGATAAAATCACAATACTAACTCACAGCCATAACTATAACCCAATAATTTATTACTCTATTACAGTTATATCTTGGCAATATGATATATAGGCTCATACCATTAACCCATTTAAGCCGGGAAAGCATTACCACATTTCTACCATTAAAACCGGTAGCGATGTTGCGTTATTCTACCATTAAGGCCGGGACGGCGGATATGTCATTTTGTAGTATTTGTAGTTTTTTCCACCTATTTTCGGTCTCTTGGCCAATGAAATGCATCAGAATACATGCGGGAGTGTCGCAATGCAACATGGGACTTTTCCAGAACTTTGAAATCATGGCGGAGGACGACTATAGCGGAGGAGATCAGAAGTAAGTGACAGAAGAGATCTGATGAAAACAGCACCGATGATTTAATTGCTGATCTGGACTTTGAACCCTCGGAACCAATCGACCGGCATTTATGGATGAGGAATATGTTTTTAGACGACATATTTTCACCGAAAATAAGTAAGATGGTAAGATGGAAAGTAAGATGGCGCCAGTGTGTGTGGCTGCCCGTCTGCTGCTCCTGCAATGTTTGGTGTTTTTGTTGTTTCTGACCATCGGCACTAAACAGATTGAGTCTCTGCTGGTGTATGATCGCTATGCCATTTTGTCTCTCCGGCAAAATGTCAAAGATCCTGGTGTGTTTGTTCGCGATGGACAAAATACTTTGCCCCCGCTCCTGGCGGGGATTCCGCCTCACCTGTTCCGGGCTTCGGCCTTACCTGTACGGCGTAAGCGTCGCCGTCGCCGCGGCAGACGCGGAGGTCGGCTGGTGAAGCTGAGGCTCCAGCTGACGCACTCTTCGTCCATTTCCCGGACAGGACTTGGATTATTCTCTCGTTTTGCTGTGCCCCGGCGCTTCTTGGATCCCATTGACGCCTGCCTGGTACCTGTCATCGGCTCATCTGAGGGGCCCTGGCCCCACCGCCTCTGCCCCCTCCGGCTCTCTCAGCGCGGGATAAACCACCGGCTCCTGAGGACGCTGCCTCGGGCTCCCCGATCCACCGGGCCACAAGCCCCGCCGGCTCCCACCAGGATCGGCTTGGTGAACGCCAGATCTCTGGCGAACAAAACTTTCATCCTGAGGGATTTCTTTAGCTCCCGTGGCCTGGATTTCCTCTGTGTAACGGAGACCTGGATCGGTACCGGTGAGTGCAGCGCTCTTGTCGAACTTTTACCTGCTGGCTGTTCATTCTTTAACTCCCCGCGGACATCAGGTCGTGGAGGAGGAACGGCGACTGTTTACAAAAATACCTTTAAATGTAAACAGCGCACCATCTCAACGTCATTTTCCAGCTTTGAGGTGTCTTTATTTGAGGTGGGTCGTTCCGATCCGGTGCTGTGCGCCGTCATCTACCGGCCCCCCAAATACAACAAGGACTTTGTGAATGACTTTTCTGGTTTCCTGGCTGAGATTATGCCGAAATATGACTGTGCCCTTTTCCTTGGGGATTTTAATATTCACGTGTGCTGTCCTGAAAAGCCGCTGGTGAAGGACTTCCTGAGCCTTATTGACTCTTTTAATTTGGTGCAGTGTGTGTCTGGTCCCACACATGAGCATGGACACACTTTAGACCTCGTCCTTTCTCATGGTTTATCTGTGTCTAACTTGGAGATCTGTGACGATGTGTTTTCTGACCATTTGCCTGTACTGTTTGAAGTCGCTTTTTCCTGTGCTGAATTTAAATCCGGCGCTCTTGTTCAGAAACGTCGGATTTTTAACTCTTGCACTGCCGGTCATTTCTCTGTGGCTTTTGACCAGCTCTGTGTGCCTCCTGTCTCTGCTGACACTGAGGAGCTCAGCTCTTGGTTTCACTCCTCCTGCAGGACCATACTGGACTCTGTGGCTCCATTAAAAACTGTGCAGCCTAAAGCTAAACCTGAGCCCTGGTTTAACGGCAGAACCCGTGAAGCTAGGCGGGAGTGCCGCAGAGCTGAACGGAAGTGGAAGAAGGACAAGCTGCAGGTTTCCTTCCATATCCTTAAAGACTGTTGGCGCCGCTACCAGAGCACCGTTAAAGAGACTAAAAGACAATACCTGGCAAACATCATTGAGACCAACCACCACAACCCACGTGTGTTATTCAAAACCATTGACTCTGTTCTTAATGCTCCACAGCCTGTCAGCTTGGAGACATCTCCTGAAATGTGTAATAACTTCCTGCACTTTTTTATTGACAAGGTTGCTACTGCTAGGGCCCTCATCTCTGCTCCTGCATTTGACCCCTCAGTCACTGCTCCTTGTTCTGCAGCTTTTGATGGTTTTGAGCCAGTGTCTCTGTCTTTTTTAGAGGACCTGGTTGGCCATATTAAGCCATCAGGTTCTCCCTGTGATGCTGTCTCCCCTCGTTTCTTCAAAGAGGTTTTCCCCAGTATAGGGCAGTCTGTATTAAATGTAATTAACAGTAGTCTGTCTACTGGTCGTGTTCCTCAAGGTTTTAAACATGCAGTGGTGCAGCCCCTACTTAAGAAGCCTGGCCTAGATCGCAGCGTGCTGGCCAATTTTAGGCCTATCTCCAAGCTGCCCTTTATCTCTAAGGTCTTGGAGAAGGTCGTATATGGTCAGCTACAGTCTTTTCTCGATGTACATGGTGTCCTGGAGGTGTTTCAATCTGGTTTTAAAACTATGCATAGCACAGAGTCAGCTCTACTCAGAGTTTTTAACGACATCCTCCTGGCTAATGACTCCGGTGACCATGTAATTCTTTTTCTGTTGGACCTGACTGCAGCGTTTGACACCGTGGACCACAGCATCCTAGTGGCTCGGTTACGCCACCTAGTGGGCATCGGTGGCACTGCGCTAGAGTGGTTCAAGTCATATCTGACCGACAGAAGTTTAACTGTAAACCTTGGTACCTCGGAGTCCAGCCCCGCTCCACTGCTGTATGGGGTTCCACAGGGGTCGATTTTAGGGCCCCTGCTTTTTTCTTTGTATTTACTGCCTTTGGGCTCCATCTTGAGAAAGCACGGCATCCCTTTCCATTGCTACGCTGACGACAGTCAGATATACGTGCCACTTAAGAAAAAAGATGCTTTCTCCCTCACACCGCTCCTGTCATGTCTCAAAGACATCAAGGCCTGGATGGCCTTGAACTTTTTAAATTTTAATGAGAAGAAAACAGAAGTGATAGTGTTTGGCCCTAGTGGCTCTTGTGTGACCCCTCCTTTTGACTTGGGCCCTCTGGCAGATTTTATAAGACCAACTGTGTCAAATTTAGGTTTTAAGATGGACAGTGATTTTAAATTAGATCGTCAGATTAGTGCTGTTGTGAGGTCAAGCTTTTTCCACATCAGGCAGCTGGCTAAGGTGAAGCCCTTCCTTAAGCACGAGCACTTTGAAACGGTAATCCACGCCTTCGTTACATCTCGGCTGGATTACTGTAACTCTCTGTACCTTGGAGTCAGCCAGTCCTCCCTCGCACGGCTCCAGTTAGTGCAAAACGCGGCTGCTCGCCTCTTAACTGGAGTTCGTAAGAGGGAGCACATAACTCCCATCCTGGCCTCCCTCCACTGGCTGCCTGTGCATTTTAGAGTCCATTTTAAGATTCTTTTATTTGTTTTTAAATCTTTAAATGGTCTCGCCCCACTGTACCTCTCTGAGCTCCTCCACCCCTACGCTCCTGCTCGGTGCCTCAGGTCAGCTGATCTGCTGCTCCTGGAGGTACCGAGGTCAAAACGGAAGCTCAGAGGGGACAGAGCTTTTTCTGTTGCAGCCCCCAAACTATGGAATGAGCTGCCTTTGCACATCAAACAAGCCTCCTCACTGTCCATTTTTAAAAGTCATCTTAAAACCTATTTTTATTCCTTGGCTTTTAACCACGCATGAGACTCTGCTCTTGTTTTTAGTGTTTTATGGTTTGCTTTTATTTATTGTTTTTTAAATTGTCTTTTAAAAAGCAATAAATCTATTTATTTTAGTGTTTATTTCCTGTTTTATTTATTTTATTGTCTCTTGTTCTGTTTGTTTATGTACAGCACTTTGTTGCGGCTGTTGTTGTTTTAAAGTGCTTTACAAATAAAGTTGAGTTGAGTTGAGTTGAGAAGAACAGACAGATTTGTGGCCATCTGGAGATAATAATAATATTATTAATAATATATTAATATTAATAATAATAATCATTGATTGTGATGATGATATCAGAAATCATCACATGTCTTATATTACTTTATGCGTCGTTGAGTACCCTGAAAAGTGCAATATATAAAATGTATTATTATTATTATTTATTATTATTATTATTATTATTATGATAAAAAAAAAATATTACAGTACGCTAATGAGAACTATGTCTTGTTCTTCCAATGGTCATATCATGTTTGCATCTTGCTAATGGGCATGTATTAGTATTATGCATAGGATTTTTATTTAGTCAAATGTAACATTTGCTGAGTTTGTTGATTTTTTTAAAAACTTAATTGAAGGTTTGGACAGATAAACTCAACTTCTCGTGAAAGCCACGGGTATACGCTCTCAAATACTTTTTGAATTTCATTTCTATCTGCTACAGAGGCTGAAAAATCTTCTGTTGAATTTCCAGAAAAACTTCAGGTTTTAGGGGGTTCTTTCAAAATCGCCCAGAGGTTTTCCAGGCGTTTTAGGCCTTAATGGGTTAAGTAAATAAGTTAACTCAGTAAAGTAACTCAGTTTTTCAGAACACTTTTGGCAACATGTTGTCTACAATCAATGGCTCTAAATGTATGAAGCTACTTCCGCCAAGACAACACTGAGCCAACAATAGACTGTCCTGTTGCCGAGGGCCATAATATATATTCACCACCAGCCTACACAGCTGTTATAAATACACTGTATAAGCACAGCACATACACTTTGGACTTCTTCCAAGAGTTCATTCTGTGTGTTGTGTGTCCCTTTTCAATTAACATTAATGATTTTTCTTTCTTAGGGTTGGTTCATGAATATCAAAATTATATTGAAATGAATGTAAATATAATGTGGGAATTGGCGTATTTTATAAACAGGAGTACACAACTCTGAGTTGGGTTCTAATTCGTTAAGCATACATTCCCTTGATCATACAAATTACTGGAGACAGCCAAGTGAAGAAATCCAAAACACACACACACACACACACACACACACACACAATACAGAGCAGTTTAATTACATGCTGTTGAGCAACTGTTTCTTTAATGCATTCCACATTCATTGATTTGAGAGGTCTCTGACATTGAATTACGCTATAGATTTTGGCATTTCAAACGCACGCACATGCACACCAAAATATCCATACTAATTGACTTTTTAGCATTCAGTAGCTGCTCTATTAGCAGTTTATGCTACCGAGCGCGTTCCTACTGAAGAAATGAACAGCAGGGCAGAGTATGCCATCACTCTACAAAAAAATTCACGTCTCCCACACATGTCGAGTCGACTCACCCCTGCACGCTAAACAAAATCATACGAGCCAGCTTTTTTTTCTAAAATACTGAGAGCAACAATTTGGAGGAGCAGAAAGACGCCATAGAAAGGAATAATTAAGTAAACAAATTGATATACTGGCCTATGACATAATTTTAATAATCACAGATTACACAAACAATCCTGAGCCCTTGAGCGGGACGCAAATGTCCGGCAACAAGCCAAGGCAATAAAGAAAAACAACACACACAGAATGCAGATTCAAAAGTAGCATTTGTTTTTAGCTTCAGGACCAATCAATATTGTTGAGTGGTGTTCATGGCACATGCCGAAGATATACACTCCATATGCATATCTGCTAGCATTCTCTCTCTCACACACACACACACCCACACACACACACACACACACACACACACACACACACATGCAAACAGACACACCATTCTCCCACAGGATGCCTGGGCATCCATCCACCTGACAAACCCCATACACAAAAACACAAATACGACTCCTTAACCCACACACTTGGCATTGATGCCAACTAAGCCCCAGTTCTCCAGAAGTAATAAACCGTCTTTTCACTGCGTCTCTCCAAACTATGACGGAGGACTGCTGAAAGCCCCTGTGCTTCCATTTTAAACCCCTCAACTCATTTACGAGGACACTGATTGTTACTTCTGTGACCATATGTGTGTTGGTTGAACATAATGTCCCACATGCCACTGCCATGGGGATTATTTGTTTAACACAACAACATACACAAACACACATCAGTAAAATGAGACAGCATGACAATACGGACTACAAAGTGGTTTAAACATACACAGGGCCTGGGTTAATTCCATAAGCTAAGATAAGAAAACAGTAAAACACAGCCTGAGTTCCCACACACGAGTCTTCTCATATTAATTTATTGTATATAAATTGTTCTTTTTCCTTTTACTTTTTTTTCTTACTTTTGATACTGTGTGCTTTTTTTACCTGTTTGCTGCTGGAAACTCAATTTCCCTGAGGGAGCCATCCCAAGGGATCAATAAAGTTTTATCTTATCTTATCTTAATCAGCCTCAAAACGTAGATCTAACAAACAAAAAAATATATAGAAACTCAACATTCACAGGTAAAGTTTAAACATTGTCAATTCAGACAGTTCTTTCTTTTCCTCCCTTCAGGGTGGTCTGGTTAGTCTCCTTTAAGATTTACTTGGTGCTCTGATAAAGCGTAACAGTACAGCTAATGACAGAACAGCAAGCTGAGCATGACACAGCTTGTTACCTAACATGCAGTGTAATGGCCTACAACTACATCTGAGTCTGAGAGGTGGTGACACATTCTCAAGTACAAATTAGTAACTGGTATTAAAGGTTAATACATTGTTACCAGTGAAAGCCATATCCAACAGACAGACAATTCACGACACTATTATGTGGAGAGCTTCTTGATAGAAGGTAAAAATGTATTAAAAGCCAGGAAGATAAGGGCCATAACAACATAATTATCAATAATATTGAAGTCAAAATTCAGCTCCCTCCAGGTTCTCTTTTCTTCGATGTCACAGAAGCATCATGCTTTCTTTAGAGACTGCTTTTTTAACTAATCTGAAATATACTTGTTTTAGGCACTATTGTTCAAAATCCGAATATTAGTTCAAATGTAGTTAATATTTGAACTGTTATTAATTACGCTCAGCGTCCACTCTCTGTAATTTCCTGAGTTTCCTGTTACCAGAGTTTTTAAACTTTAGCTGCAGTCAGCTAGCTCAGCAGCCATGCTACAGGACTGGGAGCTTGAAGCACCAAAGGATTGTGGGTATTTAACATTAACTGCTCGCACAGGAGCTTTGGACCACTGGCAGGAGGAGGTCTTCAGGCCTGGGACAGGGATGCTGGCAAGACAAATGCAGAGCTGATCGTCTTGCTGTGGGACTAATTTTAGTACGTCATATTAGCTGGCTAATGTCTTGTGTTGTTGCACATGTTTTGAGTGGCTGTGTTTGCAAGTTGTTGAATAGTTTTCGATCAAAAATGTTGCATTTTTATGTAAGTAAAGCGCTATATAAATAAAGTTTGATTTGATTTGAAATAAATGTATGTGAACAACTGTTTTTGGTGGGGGACATACAAATGTATTCCAATTCATGCGTCTCATATCAAATTTTTCAAACAAAAAAAAAGTGACAGCACTTAAGGCTATATTTACCTGTGAAAAGGACAACTAGCTATGAGGCCTCAGCCAGTGCAAATGTGTGTGTGAATTATGTGCGTGCGTGCATTTGTGTGTGTGTGTGTGTGTGTGTGTGTGTGTGTGTGTGTGTGTGTGTGTGTGTGTGTGTGTGTGTCTGTGTGTGGTGCCAGGAGGTGCAAGCATAACATCCAGCGTGTGACTGAGCGCGAGGCAGCCCGTGTGCCTGTTTCCTTCTCTAATTTTTTTCTCTCTGTCGATCATATAAAGAGAAGCCAAAGAAAAAAAATGAGGGAACAATAAAAAAAAACTTAAGTGGGCATTTGGATTCACTTTGATCCTGTACCCCCTCATTTTATGTCTCCATCATGCAAGCAGCAAAACTTTCTCACATTCCTCATGTGTGTGTGTGTGTGTGTGTGTGTGTGTGTGTGTGTGTGTGTCCCTCCCAATGAATAGAGCATTAATTGCATTAGCATTACAGCTGGGTGATTTCCAGTCAAAGAAAAATTCTGGCACCAACAAAGAAGACATTTCTGAAGTGTGTTATTATTTTGTGCATTTCAATTGAAAAAATCTTTGCGTTTAAATTGGCATGACATAAAGAGTGAAAGAAAAAGCGGGCATGTGGAGACAGCTGAAGCAGAGAGACAGGAAGATTGCACTGATGAAGTTGGCCAAGGGAAATTGTTCACTCTTCAAACATGTGATATTTTGTTATGTTAAGTTTCTCTATTCTGATGATTCAAAAATCCAAAATGCAAAACGCCACAGATGATAAAGTGCTGCTTTTCCATTCAGCTTCAAATACAAATTATCTATAAGAGCCAACCAACGGAAAAGCCTACAATTTGTCTATTCAAACATGGCAGAAACCAGTGCTGTTGCAGCTCTGAGATTAGTGAGACGGACGGGGGAGTTAAATGTACACAAAACTCTTTACAGCTGTGACCATTGAAGTGAATGCTTTTTTCATTAATAATTAAATTGCTGATTATTTTTTCTCAATTCGTTAATCTTCTTGTCTCAAAATTGTCACATTAACAAAGTCCAAGGTGTTAGTGAGACAAAAATCAGTGAAACTTGACGTATATATCTTAATATGTAGAGCAGGTGGTCTGCCCAATTTTTCCAATATTGGTGACACTCCATTTTTTTTTAAAATAGTATTTGATCTTTTTTTCTATTTCTATGATTTGTAACATTATAACTGTGATACTGCACAAAAGACATTTTTGAGTTCTCCCAAGACTGAAAAATTGAAACTTCTTGGGGTTATGGAAGGACAAGTTTGTTTGAGGCGCTTGGAGGAATGAAAAGATCACCTTATCAATTTGTTAGTTGAACAGCCATGTTTTAAGACAAAATACTTAAAATGTACTCAAAAAATAAATTTCAAGAAGCTAGAAATTATATCCAGCTACAAAATAACCTAAAAAGGTCGACGTACAGAGACTCATAGCTACAGAGACGATATACGACAGCCTTTGGTCTGAATTAGACTTTTATCAGTACTGAACTATACTGAGCTGAAATCTTAAAACCATTTTAAATCACAAAAATCCTTTTTTTACATAGAGTCACCCAGTGACTAACTTTTCTCTCACTACCACAAAAGAACGCCCGCCAGGTGTGTGTGTGTGCCCCTGATGGATGGAAATTAATCAAAATGCAAAACAGTTTCTAGCTTAATTTCTCTCTGTTTATGCAAATATCTCTTTCTCTCACTCTCACTCCTACCCTCTTTTTCTATGCGTGTGTGTTTGTGTGTGTGTGTGTGTGTGTGTGTGTGTGTGTGTGTGTGTGTGTGTCAACAGTGCAGTGAAAGACCAGTGGAACAGTGTGTAGGTGGAAACTGACATGGGGCAACAAGCTGAAATCATGTAACACACATACACACTTCTGCCTGAAAACAGTGTGCTGCATAGCAAAACCCTGAAAGATAACCATAATTACTTTTTTTCTTTTTGCTACACTGGCTATGGTGGTGAAGACAAACTACATTTCTTTAACAACTGAAGATATTCTAGGACCTAAATTACTATTTGTCTCATATTTTGTATTTATTGATGGATATGAAAGATACATTTATTCTGGCAGGATGTTTTACTGTCACAAGACAAAAACTTTAAATTGTGATTGAATCATTTCATCTCATACTAAATGAAATAGAACCTGCTCATAAACTTGGTTATACGTCTTGATATAGAGTGTGACGTTAACAAGCAAGGGGCTTTTTCTTTAGTAATTAGATGTCAAATTATTTTACAAAATAATTGCATGTATTTTATGTTTTTTCATACAGAATGCAAATATTACGCAGTGATTTAAAAAAAAAACTCTATTGTTTTAATTCCAGCAGCCAATCAAAGTGGTCCTGACAGATTTATTCCATCACAATGTGTGCAATAAATGCTAAAAATGTTGTAATCGGCTGGTTTATTTTCATGGAAACAGAAAACAAAGTGTTTGTGTGTGTTTGTACATACTTGATTGAGTTTCTGAAGTGGTCCTCTGCTGGGTTTTTCACGGTGCAGCTGTTGAGCACCCAAAGGTCTGCGTCTGCTGGGTCATCTATAGAAAGAGAGAGTTTCATTTTGAGTTCATATTTAATAGAACAAGAACAGATATTACTTTTGTCTTTTTTTTTCTTTTTTAAAACAATCAAAACAACAAATGAAACAATAAAGGATTCAACAAAGCAGTACGGAGTGGGTCATCATGGCCCCATAATTTCAAACCCAAGAGGTCTAATTTTAAGCAGTATCTAATATATGAAAAAAAGTATTGTCTCTTTCAAAACAGCAACACTCTCTCTTTCACGCATATTATTGCAGTGTAAAGAGATTAACCCATTGAGGCCTGAAACGCCTGTAAAACCTCTGGGCGATTTTAAAATAAGCCCCTAAAACCTGAAGTTTTTCTAGAAATTCAACAGAATTCTACTAAATAATAGATTTTTCAGCCTCTGTAGCAGATAGAAATGAATTTCAAAAAGTATTTGAGAGCTTATACAAATACTACAAAATGACGTATCCGCTTTCCAGGTTTCAATGGGTTAAGGTACTACTGTGTAGCACTGCTTCTGCTCTGACTATCGTCTCCTCCCAAATTGTTCCGTGATGCCGGACTGCACTATTAAAGGGCACAAATATCATTTTTCCTTCGCAGGATCACTATGAACGCCCTGAGCCGGCACAGATCTTTCCGGCAATATAGCAGGACATTTACGGGATCGCAATATGAAAGGGGCGAAGGTTAACGACACAGGGTGTTTTTTTTTTTTTTTTGACAGAAATAGCTTGCAGACAAATTACAACTAAAAAGATTACTTAATTATTTCTCAGACAAAAAACACAACATTTCTGAGGTGTAAGTGCAAAACACAAACTATATGCATATATATATATATATATATATTATACGTTCAAATAAACTGTCATTAAATGAAAATACACTGTGAAAGGGTCAAAGTTATGAGACCAAATCGGTAAACGTCCTATATAACATTTTATATAACTTTATTGACACAGTGCCGTGGATTTGCATTTTTTGTAGCCAAACTTTTGCCTCCATGCTCAGACACCCGCCTGATCTAAACCTATTTAAATCGTCACACATTTGTATCAATGTTCAACTGTTTTGTGATGCATCGTTACATCCATATTGATGATATTGGTAATGATAATGTTTTGCATCAGTATACTTATTTTGGTAACGCTTTATATAAAGGTCTTTGTAATAACCATTAACAGGTAATAAGGCCCTTGTAAGTCCTTACAAGATGCTTATTAACATTATTGTGTGTTTATAAGCTTATATACGTGTTAATAATGGCATTACAAACACCCATGACCCACCCATTATGTCTTTGCCATGCCTTTAATAATCTTATTTTGTTTGCTTATTGATATTAAAATATACTTTATTGCTCATCTATTATAAGTTAACTATGCTTTTTGCAACTACCGGATCTAAAGTGAGAACAATGCCTTATTACTTGTTAATTAATGGTTATTAAGGACCTTATTATAAAGTGTTACCCTTATTTTTATTGAAAAATGATTTAAAATTAACATTGTGAGAGTTTTTAGCGAGGATCTCTACCAACACGATTTGTAGGCTTTGACACGCACACACACACACACACACACACAGAACAGAACAGTGCATTGCATTGCTCCTTGTGATGTTAAGCTCGGCTGCTGCTCAGGATGATGGCGGCAGGCTTTGCATGGCACTGCCAGGAGAGCTGTCACACACAAAGACACACATAATGGTGGGGGTATGGCAGGGCGGTGGTGGGGAGCTAGAAGCTGCTTTTTAACGCCACATTGAACCAGATATTTCACTTAGAATCCACTTCCCTGCTGCAGTCAAGCATACACACACCCCACTCACACTGTATTATGTTAACTCCATGCACACCTGTAACACTCGAAGGACGTGGAGAAAGGGGAGATTATCAACCATGCCACACCTTGATTTAGGTAAAACCACACACACACACACACACACACACACACCAAGAACAAGGACAACAGCATTTATCAAATTATTCACAGTGATACAAATTAAGTAAACATCTTTTTCACTATAAGTCTGACTGAACAATCGATACACATGCAGACTTACATGAGCAAGGAAAATACAGATAATACACTAGCATCACTTGGGAAATATCACAATGTCTTGCAATAAAATTAATCAGAAACCTAAATAAAGTATTATTTTTTTTAAGAGAAAATGTCATTTCACAACTATTTCTTCACAATATTTTAAAGTATAGAAGTTACATTGCATGTTTAAATATTTAAGGAACAGATGGTGTGGATATAAAAACCACTTAATCCATTAAAATGTGAAGCACACGGAGAAGTACCGTAAGGTGTGTTTGCTGATTATATCAGACAGTAAGCAAGACTTAATGAAGTCTCGTAAAAACAGAAGTGCAGCTGCATGTCTCGTTAAAGCACTTAAATAATGTGAGTCACACTGGTAGGACATGAATCATGAGTTGGCTTTGGGTTTGTTTGTTTGGGCCTTTGTGTGTTGTGGGGAATCATCTTTTTTTGGAGACTGTAATAAGTAGAATAGCCAAAAAATATGGCGTAATCCTAAAGCTACAAATGCAAAAATATGAAGTGTGTGTTTGAGAGAAAGAGAGAAAGAATAATCAGCTGACAAAGAGTGCCCATTATGACTACCTTTATTTGTCTAGGAAAACAACCAACATACACACACACACACACACACACACACAGAGACAAGCAGACACACACAGGACTAGTGGGAGTGGTCTCAGCTGTGTGGTTGCTGTCTCCTCTCTGTCCCGAGGGAGACTTTCCAGACCAACAATAACAAGCTCTCCATCAATTTAACACACGCACACACACACACACTCAAAATAGAAACAAACATCTGCAAAACAATCCTATCAACACAGTCAGCACAACTTGCAAGTACAAAAACTATAGAGTAAAAAAAAGATGGAGAAGCAAAAATATGTTGGCAATATGCCTTAGATTTACAGTGTCTTTTTACTCAACGGTTTCTGAATCAGAGGAGATTTCAAATGAACTGGCTCATATTAAATGAGTGGGGCCACTATGTATGAATACATTAATTACTTTTTCATTAACTGAGTAATAACAGTCTGTAAAATGTAGATTGCAATTAGTGAACATTTTTTCATAATCATTTTGCCAAAGATAATATTTAATATATATTAGTGCAAATGTTTGATATTTGGGGAAACATCCACCTCTGCATTGTTGCTCAGGACACAAGTTATACAACTAGCTCTTGTTCACATGATTTTCAAATCCTTGTTTTCCATCACTGAAGCAAGGCAGACATGGACTCTATCCAAATGCCCATACTAATGACTAATTTTCTGGTATTTGTAGCTTTAAACCTCTATGGCCCTTTCAGTCAGTGACAAAAGCAGCAACTGTTCTTGATCCAGCGAGGATCAGCACAGCAGATACAAACTGCAGCAAGTACAACAGTCCATCCCCATCCAGTGGCAAAAGGTTGACATAGTCTAACTTCAGCAGCAGAGACTGAGAAGACCTGTCACACTTCACATTGGTAGCAACAACAACTGGGATCAAAGCCAACGTAAGGCAGCATTGAAATTAATCAAGGCAGCACTTGCTTCTCAGTCAGAAAGGGCTTTTAAAAAGGGCCTTACATCAAGGTAAAACACCAATGTACTAAAAACTATTTCACCTTGTTTTAGGTGAAAGGATTGCAACTTTAATCATTTCTCAGTCTTATAATTTTTTTCCTAAAAGACAGAAATGTTTTAGACAACCTCTGAGTAAGTGGTGGTGTTATCAAAGTAGTTCAGGGCCACATGTACTGCAGTTTTACAGTGCTTCTGTGGAAAATTGTGTTTAAAACCGCGACACTTGTTTGGGTAAACGCTAAGAGATCAAAATCTGAACCCACAAGGAAGCTTAGTGTGTTTGTTTTAGCAAGACAAAGACAAAGATACAATTCTGAAGGGAAATAATGGCTAAGGAGGAAATATTAAAAGTGTGAAGGTAAATGGATATGTGCTGGCTTGTACCATTTCCCATGTTTACTGTGCCAAGTGGCTAAAGAGAGGAGTGAACATGAGTGAATGGAGAGATAAAGACACTGTTGAACACAACATCAATACCTTGATTTACATGTACACAATGATCTAGGGCAGGGGTGTCAAACTCTGGCCCGCGGGCCAAATTTGGCCCGCAGTGTAATTTTATTTGGCCCGCGAGGCAATACCAAATTATTATATTATCATTGTACTATAAAAGCTGACCCGCCGGTATTATATGGCACATTTACCGCTAATACTACAAATCCCACAATGCCCTGCTGTTGTTTTGGCGCGTCAATCAGGACAGGACCCAGAAACGCTCCTCTGTGACAGTCGTCATAGCAACCTCAAGCTAGAGCTGTCTCCGAGCTACCCCTTCCCAAAAATGGCGAAAAGAAAGGCAGAATTTATTAACCTGTTGAAAAACTTTATTTTGATATTTAAATCAGAAGGATGCAAATAGAAAAGAGGCATACAATTTTTATTTAATTTTTAGTTAATAAATGAATGACATTGATGTTTTTTTTTTATTTGAAATTTGATTTTGCATGTCTGCACTATTTAGTTATATATTGTATGTTTATAAGCGTTGCTGGTTCCATATTTAATGTTAAAGCAAAACATGTTTGGTATATATTAAAAGGTTTATTTGTTCAATGTTGGCCCGCGATTTTATTCAAGTTTTACATTTTGGCCCATTGTGTATTTGAGTTTGACACCCCTGATCTAGGGTCAAAATAATAGAATGAGCCATCTCTCTTTCTCTGTCACTCTCTCTTCCCGAGGTCGTAATTGATATCATATATTTAGGCAATAAAAAAAAGACCTGTTGCTATCGTCCAAAAGCCAGGTCCTAAACACGCTTCTAGTGCTAACCTAAGGATTTGTTGCTAACACCGTACAGAAAAAGTAGCGTGTGTGAACTTTGGTTCCGCATTGCATGCAATCTTTACATAGCATGTATTGTGTATGTGGCTTAATGCACTGAACAATGACCCCTATACCTGAAGGTTCAGTCCGAAGACACAAAATACTACAGTCCTAATCTATGTGGGCCTGCTCAAAGAACAAGTTCGTAGCAGCTTAACGTAAACCATTTTTAATGAGATGCACTGTAAAAAGGGTTGTAGAAATAACAGTAATACACTGTCAAATACATCAGAAATAGGGCATAAAATGAAAAATTGTATATCACTGTATTAGACGCTTTTAATTACCGTAAATCAAAGAATAGCACAAAAATGTCATGTCATAAACTGGAAGAAACACACAGTTTTGCTGTAAAATATAACATTTTCGTGCAAAATGTATGGAGAAATGCCCTGATGTGTGAATGAATGACACAATTACCCTAAAAAATAACAGGATTATTCAGACTAAATTACAGTTTTTTTGCTGATATTTACATTTAAATTTAGAATAGAAAATCCACTCACTGTAATTTTTACGGTGAAGTTCTGGCAACCACAGCTGCCGGTATTTTACCGTAAATTAAACAGATTATTTTTTACAGTGTGCAGGCTCTGGCATTACTGGATAGTTGAGATATTCCGTCAGGTCTAATAACTTTTGCTGTGCTGCCTAATTCCAAGATAGTGCAAAATAAAGTCTAATGATGAATTACAGGAACTTCACGCTGGGGTGAAATATAAGTCATGTGGGGAAGTAACGAGTGACACTGATGGGTCCGAAATGACACAAGAAATCATACATCTGCACAGTTGACACCACAAATTACTGCCTGGATTCACTCTTATTCCTCCATGAAAATCAGTAAGAGAAATAACACCACAGTGTAAGGACTGCGCTAACAATGGCTGTCACAATTTTAGTGACAGCTGCTTCTGCTGAGCAAACTTATCTGAAACTTATCAAGCTATAACTGCTACCATGCATGTCACAAAAATGTATTGTCCTTGCTGTCATTAGCAGCACCTCAGACTAGGCACAGCAGTAATTATGATCTTCATGAGGGCTATGAATCTAGAAGATGCAAAAGTGTGCAGAGCTAAAAGTGAGATATTCATATGTTTACCTGTTAAATTTTTTTTTGCATAAGGCAGCAGACAATGTAGCTCTTACAAGGAAGGTATTAAGCATCTCAGAATACTGTGTGTTGACTAGAGCAGATTTAGTTTCCAGGAAAATGTTAAGTGACTAATCCATGGTCCCCAATGTGTGTTTTTTCTGTTCATCTCTCCATCAGTGTGGGAAAGTAGCCTGAGGTAACCTTCAATGACTCAGCACTTAAGTGCACATAATTTCCTACCATGCACAGAAATTCTACTACTGGGAAATCGCTGGAAAGTGAAATTTGCATAAGATTTGCATAGGTATGGCGATGCACCCAGTGATGGGGGAGGGATTTGGTTATTTTTGCAAATCATGGCCATCAGGCAACTGTGAGAGAAGTTGTTAGAACAGAATGTGCAAAAAAACTGTTGACTAATCTTTTATCTGATGAAGAAGAAGCCCACAGGGTGAGACAAGCATCCTGGTATGTGTGCGAGGATGGTTGTGTGTGTGTGTGTGTGTGTGTGTGTGGGTTTGTGTGTGGGTTTGTGTGTGTGTGTGTGTCTGTGTGTGTGTGTGTGTGTGTGTGTGTGTGTGTGTGTGTGTGTGTGTGTGTGTGTGTGCATGCATGTTGCAAACTGAGTCTATTTGCCATTCCTTCTGTAGCTTTGAAGGGAGTGTGATAGGAGGTTGAGAACATTCCGGCATCAAGATCAGTTTTTAAACAATATTAAACTTTAGATGTTCAGCACTTTTCCCTATAATTTGCAATATGTATGAATGAGTATAACACAGAGTACCCACAAAAAGTGGAATTAATTATAATTCATAATAACACACTTTTAAGACTGAAACAAAGCTAAATATGGTACAACAACCTGTCCACTTTGAATTCCTGGGTGAAAAATTTAATGACATTTGTGGTTTGCTTTCTTTAATTTCTCACTAAATTGCAGTCGTAGTGGGTGAGTATTGGCTGTATCTTTACCTACAAATCTCTCTCTCTCTCTCTATCTCTCTCTCCCTCTCTCTCCCTCTCTCTCTATAATAATGACACTAGTTCACTCAGTCTGCAGCCCACAGATGAAAAGCCAGTTTTATATTTTATCCAATATAAGAAATATATTCCATTTGACCACAACAGCTGACCCCTGAATAAATTGGGTTTTTTTTGTTGTTGTTGGGCTGTGTGTGTGTGTGTGTGTGTGTGTGTGTGTGTGTGTGTGTGTGAGAGAGAGAGAGAGAGAGTGAGAGTGAGAGAGAGAGTTTTTCTCCAATCAGGAATATAAGGAATTCCACCACCCATCAACAACAGTTGACCCCTCGATACACAAAAGGAAAATGACTGTGTGTGTGTGTGTGTGTGTGTGTGTGTGGGTGGGTGTGTGTTTGTGTGTGTGTGTGTGTGTGTCTGAATTGTACCTTATTGAGTTCACAAATTACTAAATCTAATCCATGACATCACTCTTATGTGTGCTTCTGTGTGAGCATGTGTGTGTGTGTGTGTGTGTGTGTGTGTGTGTGTGTGTGTGAGAGAGATATTCACCCTAAATTCACCCTGCAACCAAATCATACAAGAAAGACTGGGATATTGGAAAGGCAACACCTGGGGTCAGTGTTTGAGTTTGTGTAACCATATACACAAGGTCATACATAACACATTTCAATCACACTACTCCCTATGGAGATGAGGAGAAGGGGTTATGGGAGCAGGTGCATGCATCAAATAAGTATGGATGGAAAGATGGACAAAAGAAAGAAAGATCAGGTGGCTGCTCGTGTATGTAAAAAGAAAGACGGCAAAAGGGAAAAAGGATTCAAGGACTCTGTAGGACGGACAGTCACTGTAGAGGCCATCCTGAGAGAGAAATGAAAAGAGAGAAGTGATGTGAAGTACGTATAGTAAAAGGAGAAACAGACAGAGCGTCAAAGCGAGATGTGAAATGCACAGGGTCGAGAAAACAGAGTGGTGGAGATGAAAGTGGAAAACAGAGGAGGATAAAGAGGAATGACATGAAAAAAGAGTGCTGGAAAGAGAAGAGTGGCATCAGTAAGTCCCCTGCTCCGAGCTGGAAAACTGTTGTTTCGTAAACATTAAAAAATACATTGTTATGGCTGACATGGTTAGTACACTATTTTGTTTGTGTGTGCCTCGATTTTAAATTCCATAAATATTTAGTTTCAGAAACACTAACAAAATGATGGATTCTGCTGTATTTGCACATAATGTTGATCTACCCACAGGTGTGTGCAGCACCCCACTGAGAAGCTGAGAGAAGGCTCAGCTGCAGGGTCAGACAGCAGACAAACAATAACAGACAGAATGGGAATAAGGTTATGTCCCACAACTCCTATGTATCCACTGTATGCAGATGTGCCACTTTACAAATGAAAACGGTCAACTGTGAAGTCAATTGTCTACTGTAAATAAACAACATTTCACATATAAATGGTAAGATTTGTGGATTAAATTAAATTAAATACATTTTACCTATCTCTTGACTATCTGACATGTATGCTGCGTGATAAAGATGACACTTTTCATAGAATATGGGACCCTTTTATGTTATACATTGGTATGAATATTTCAACCATATTTACACGAGGATTTACATAGGACTGGAACATGTGGGGTGCTTAACTGTCATTTATTTTTGTATCTATATAATTTCTGAATCATCTGTCGATATGTATTTATGTATTTATTTATTTTTTATTTTTTATTTTTTTCTCTGTGTCTGTGAGCCGAGTTGTAGTGTTGTATAGCCCAGTGTGGGTTCTTTTTATTTTATTTTATTTTTTATATATTCTATTTTATTTGTTTGACTGTTCTTTGTGTTTGTTTGTTTTTCACTGTGTGCTGTGAAAATCAATAAACATATTGTTTAAAAAAAAAATACATTTTACCTTTGTACAGAATATAAAAAAGATAACTGCACGTTAAAATGAATGTTTGCATACTTTTTGCTGTAGCATACAACATCAGGTATATTATTTGCCACCCATTGCACACATGAAACATGGTGTAGTCTGTGAGGATAATATAGCATCTTAAGCACAATATAAAGTACATTCAATAAATTTGGAGTGCTGCCTTGCATGCTTTGTGCGTTATTGATGTATTACTTTAAAAGCCCATCCTCCAGCTACAGTCAGACTGCATGTTTCTAGGTTTTTCAAATATTTTTATAATGCTAGGAATGTGGGCCTCAAAATCAACGCTGTAGAGTGGTATGCCCTCTTGACTCCACGCTCAGCAACAAGTTATATGAGGTATGTACAGCCAAGGTAAATGTAGCATACATGGGGCTTCTTTTATACCTGGACAACTGAGTTTATCCTTGTACCACTGACACTGACAGGACCACAGAGGAGCATGTGCTATTGTTTAACAACAGGAAGTCAAAGTGCAGTAGCTTGCATGTACCAAGCCAGCTAGAGTGAAAGAACAGCAATTTTTCAAGATCTCCAAAGCTCAAAAAACACAACAATGATGTAGTCTATGTTTTTGCCCCCTCTGGCATGTGTTATACAGGGGAAAAAAACAGTGATAGAAACAGTAATGCCGTGGTTAACACTCTCGCCTCACAGGGAAGGTAAGACTCCACTTTCTGTGTGAAATCTGCATGTTCTTCCTGTGTCTGTAAGAGTTTCCTCCCCACAGGCAAAGGCATGAAGGTTAAATGAAGTGGAGACTTGTAGGTGTAAATGTGAGTAGAGGTGTTTCTGTCTTAGTCCAATGTGTGTTAGACTGGTGATCTGTCCATGGTGTGATCCGGGATCGTTTCAGGCCCCCTGTGACTCTGTAAAGGATAGATAACTGATGAAGAAGTGAATCAGTCCGTCATTTATCATCAACAGGCAGAAATAAAGAATCGGAATGAAGGAACAAGTTTAAATCACAATACTGCCAGTGCTATGTCAACTGATGGGCAGTGCAGCACTCAAAACTAAATATCTGACCTAAGTTTTATAGTTTGATATGAACTAGACCAGTGATTCCCAAACAGGGGGGGACCGACCCCCCCAGGGGGGCGCCAAAGATCCATGGGGGGTCGCGAAGCCCTCTTGATTTTAAGGGATGTAATAAATCTAATGTGTTAAATATAGATGAGTCAGCATTTAATTCATTAGTGGGACAAAAACAACTAAATAAGTGCTACATTAAACATTTATTAATCTATTTAAATAAAAAAATCACTATAGAAAAGTTTAAAATTCTAGGCTATATGGGGAGAATAATTGCGCGTGTATACACAGGTAGCCTCACCTAGCGGTAACCTCGCCTAACAACAGAAACACAGAGCTAATGGAAAAATGGCGAAGTGTCAGGGAGACTAAAATGCTGAATATCTCAAAAAGAAAAAGAAAGGGTACCATGAAAGTTATATTGAGTTCGGCTTCATAGAAGCAATGGACAATGGGGGCGTCGCCAAAGTTTCCAATGGTAAAAATGTGGGTCCCTCAAGAAAAAGGTTGGGAACCACTGAACTAGACCTTCGAAGTGAAGGTGAAACACATAACCTATTAATCTCCAAGAACTAGAACGAGAAAAATAAGATTAGGATTAAGATTCTCGTATTAGTCCCACAATGGGGAAATTCAACCTCTGCATTTAACCCATCCATTTTTACATACCAGTGAACACACCATGGTTAGGAGCAGTGGGCAGCAAATTTCTGCGTGCCTGGGAGAGGTGTGTGTGTGTGTGTGTGTGTGTGTGTAGGTTATGTGCCTTGCACCAGGGCATTTCAGTCCTTGACCTCAGTCCTGGGATTCAAACCAGCGACCCTCCGGTTACCAGCCCAATTCCTAACCTCAAGGCCACAGACTGCTAAACATTGGCTTTCTTTCTGTAATATTCTGACTAAAACAATCTAAATGCAAAGCACAGAGATGCCAGAGGTGGATTCACAGAGTCAACTAAGGACAGAATAACATTTTACGTAAAAAAAAATGAGAAATAAGTTTCCAAAAGATATAACCTGAAGGGAGTAAAGATGGTTTTCAGAGTTGTTTCAAATAACAGTATTTTACTGGAGACACCAGACTGTAAAATGTAAGCCTCAGCCACAGTGGGAGGTAAGAAGGGATAGGTGTAATTCTTATAGCGTTGTTAAGCTCCTATCAGCATGTACATACCTGCTATTTTATCACAACATCCTAAAACTATCATCAGTCTTTAACTCCCTCTTTCCCTCACCTACCTTTTTTCTTTATTTTTACTCTTCTTTTCATTTCTCCTACATTACCTAAAGTCTGTAATTCATCTCCTCGCCCGTCTCATTTAACCACCATATATAATATCCACTGACTTTTACTCCTTTTCCCTCGCTTTCTTATGTCAATTGCAAACCCCTTGTTGTCACCACTTTCTCGTCTTTCAGTTTTTCCCCCATTCTAGTTCCTCCTTTCTTCCTTCTTCAATTTCTACTGCACCATCCAACCCCAATATTAACCTCAGACTTGTCTGCTTTTCATTTTCCCTGCTCCATCTTAAAATTACAGTGTTCTCAGCTCGTGTCCAACATCTTATAGACAGATTATGCTTAATGATGGGTTTTCTGTACGCGGAAGAACAAAAGGAAGTTACGCTTTCCTAGAAAAACTTGCATACACTTAAAAGAATCCTTGAGAGCTGCATACATTTCAAGTTAAAAGTGGTAAAGTCCTTCCTGAGACAATCAATTTCTCCCATAATTCATCCATTTGCTTTGCAAAAAAGAATAGAAAACAATTTACTTGAGTTTTTCATTTACAAGAACCGTCAAAAGTGTCTACTTATAATTCATTAAAAGGCATGAAATTAAAAGCATGGATAATTAGTGATTGTTTAATTGTCAAAGCCATCCACCATAATTACTCACTATGAAATGAAAAGTCTATTATATCGGCAATAACAGTATGTCATACATCCATTTTGACTTCTCTACTGCAATAAGGCTATATGTACAAAAAGTGTTCTATAAATAGTGGGTTAATTTACAAAGGCTTACAGGAGCACATTCCTCTCAGTAATTGGCACTGTGATCTAAATAATTAAAGACTTGTGTTGATGTGATTGCAATCTAAAATGAAACAGCGATCTTGCTTTTTAGCACTATGGAGCTCCCATGGTGATTACACTGCAAACAGATTTGTTTTCTCTCTGCCAGGAGAGTACTTAGCATTTCTAGGTTTCACTGATCCAACATCCTGCTTGGGTATTTCAAGCAGTTCAGCGAAGTTCACTGCAGTCAGGTCTTGTATATTTATGTAGGAAAAAGAGCTCTGGAGACTCTCTGCTTTCCAAGCACCATAAACCTTTCATACAAGCTCCTTTAATTCTCTCTCTCGATGATAGATATATCATATATATCCCCACTTTCACTGCTATCACTGAGGCTACAGTACAGTATCATATTTTCCATTTCAGACAGGCCCTCTTAACAAGTTGCCAAACTTTCTCTGGCATTCCCTCGCCAGTTATACATGAAGTGTGTAAGTTATATTTGTCCCACGTGGAAACCAGCAGGTAGAGCTAAGCTGTGCAGCCATTTTTAACTGTATAGACGAACAAGGCAACAAGACTGAATAGAAATCGTTGTTTGTACTTGCTGTCCTTGCAGCACACTGGTTCTCAATCAAATTTGGATTAAATTTCCCGTAATGTTCGCTTCCACTCTCTAGGAGTCCATTCAGTCATTTCCCCAGACTACTTAAACTAAAACAAAGTATCTGAGCAATTGAGATGTGCAGATTTTCCAGACCAAAGAAACAGATCTATGCTGTCTCTGATTTCCCTCTGGTCTACAACCCTGGTAGATGATATATGAGGGCTTAGGCAGAGACGTCTGGTTGTGTAAATGTATCGGTGTGTGTGTGTGTGTGTGTGTGTGTGTGTGTGTGTGTGTAGTGTGAATGTGTGTGAGTGAGGAAGAAGAGGCAGACAGCAAGCCCTAGGGGTCAATATGATGCTCCTGGTGCTTCACACACAGACCACACCATGACCCACTTTCCACCCCATCCCACACACCCCATCACACTCCCACGTGCACAAATGCATGCGCGCGCACGCACACACACACACACACACACACACACACATACTTCTCTCCCTTGTTATTTCTGTCTTCTACCCTCCATCTCAAACACATCATCTTTCCCTGTCCACTGCCCCCCATCTCTCATCTTACTCACACACACACAAACACACAGGACATGCTGACCTTGGGATACAGTACAGTGGGGCTTTATAGGGGTAAGCATGCTGGGGCAAAGGGGTGGCTTTGGGGTGAATGGACACACTTGACTGAGCTAACAAGGCCTGTCTGGCCCTATTGGCTGATTGGCTGGCTGTACAGCTGGATGCCAGGCTGACTGGCTTGGACAGGTGGGCTGGGAGGCAGGGTGGGGCAGTGACCCACTCACAAATGCTGTGCATCACGTTCAAATCATGTACTACGATCTCAAGTCAGGAAAGTGAGATTTACTCGGGCGTTACATGATCAAAGTAGAGTTCTTGCTGCTCGGTCTGACTGGCAATGATAAGGATTACTCTCTGACTTAAGCTATTGACCAGTTAATGCTAACAGCAGCATCACAAACAAACAAGTAATCTTATTTTTGTGTTGACGAGGGAATTTTACGTAACTTAATAATTCAACATCAATTCTTGGGGGTCACAATAACATGCTGTTAGCATTGTGTCATAGCTGCAATGTTTTCATTTTTACAGTAAGCTGCCAATACATCTCAAATGATTACAGTTAACCAGGCTCAACAGTAACTGTTGCCAGATAGCCATTAGCAGTCATTCTGAAAAATTGGCAACCGATTCTTGGCCTTTGGGTACTTTCTGGGCAGTGTTTTCTTGTGTGTTTGTTTTTCATTCATTTTCGTACCAAAGCAAAATGGACTAAACTACCAGGTGAGCTGTGACATAATTCAGAGGATGGAATAATCATTCAGCCAGTCATGTTGCTTGTCTCATTGGCTCACTGAATATGGGACATTTTTCCAAGTAGTTTTTGTCTCTGAATGGTGCAAAGTGCTAGGTGAATGCAGTTAAACTTTACTCTACGTCTCAAATTTTACAGTACATCATCACATATCAAAGCTATGAGAAAGTATATACAGGAAAGGCCAGGGCTCAACCTACTTTTTAGGTGGCACTGTTATACAAACACCTTAGTTTTTAGGGGTGTGACGATATGCTTTGGTCACGATTCGATTCGTATCACGATTCTTGATAATTGTGATTCTACAAGTATTGCAATTAAATATTAGCCTGGCTAACACCAGACTAATCACAAATGAGATTAGTCTGGAAACCAGCCGTTCATTTCTCCGTAGAGGAGGTGTGGTTTACGATCCTCCGGAGCCGTTTATTGGGCGCTTAGAATGTCTATCAAAGCGTCTGTAGGTAGCTCTCAGCCAATCGTATCAGTTATACCAGATGACGTATGTAGAGCAACAGAAATGGATGTTTGTTGTATGGGTGTCTGTGAGAGTGTTGCTTGCTGCTTTGTTTCTCCAGTTCTCACTTTCTGCAAGATTATTTATTTTCACACCTTATTCCCCCTCATGTCTTTCAGCCACACACATCCACTGATTTTATGGGCAATAAACAAGCTGCTGCGGGTCTCTCGGCGGCTCCGCTGTCCCCCGACTCGTAGCCAGATCACCGGCATTACGGTAGCGGGGCTAGTAGCGGCGTTAGTTGGTAGATTAGACATTTCCCAAATCCTGAAAATCAACTTTCGCTCTAAACTATTTAAAACACCATCTACAGCTAAAGAGAGTTTCGCGTCTGCAGCAGCCATGTTGGATCTGTAAGAAAACTACAAAACTACAAGCTTCCGTCTGCCGAGTAGTACGCGTCATTGTCTTACCATCCCTCCCCGCTCTGTGATTTGATCCCTAAAACAGGGCTAAGAAACGGCCCTGGTTTCCAGACTGCCTGGAGGTTCGAAATGAAATTCGAGCGCACAAGGCAGTATGGGTATACCCAGGCTAATTAAATATGATTATTAATAGCAATTTTCTTTTCCTTCTTAAAAAACAAACAAGTTGAATCATACACTTTTACAGATGATAAAACATGAATTTCATTCCCATTTTTTTAAAGTTTACAGCTACAAAATTAATTGAAATGTCCACACAGCACAAATGTGGGCTCGTTTTAATATATTTAACTTAATGCAATACATTGTTGAATAGATTAAGCAATATGTTTTTTAAGTAATAAGTAAAGTGCTCTGACTACTGAGTGCTTACGTAAACAATATGCATCTGTGCGAATGACTGACCGATCTGGGTGAATCTGTCAACACGTGAATGAAGCAACAACAGCATCTAAGCAATATTTACTTCATCTGAGAATGTATTACACCCAACAAAGTCTCTATAATGATGAGTCACAAAAGGCACTGAAAAACTGGCCCAAATGTAACAGCTACACTCACTCACGCATGCACACAGTCACGTGTGTGAGAGTGGATGTGTGGGGAGTGACAACTTGGCCATGTTTGATTGGAACAACAAGACAGATTCCCAGCTGACAACATTTCCTTCTAAAAGGTTCCCTCTCCTCGGGGAGTGTGTGTGCATGTGCATGTGTGTTTGTGGAAGTCTATGTGACTGGTTTGTGTGTATGTATGTATGTATGTGTGCATCTGTACGTTTCCTCACTGACGTGGCAAATTGTGAATGGGCCTTTGAGGACTTACGAGTTTCACCTCCAATCACATTTTACAAGTGAGCACTCACACAGGCACACAGTCACAGACACACAAACGCTGAGACATGCACACACACATAGGGGCCTTGGGGTTTTGGCGGTTGGTCTATCCGTCTAGCAGGGTGAGCAACCACTCAGCCGTGGATGATAATGCAATCAACTGTCATTAGAGGTGGCCACACACACACATACACACACACACTCTAACACACACACACACACACACACACACACACACACACACACAGACACACAGACAGAGTACAGCTACCTACAATACAATAACACCTATCAGTCAAGTGAAACACTGCACATGTTGCTATAGTAAGTAATGATAATTGTATGTGATTTGTATACTAGCTTCTCCAATGTGAGAATTTGCTGATTTTCTTTGTCAGAAATTACTGGAAATCACTGAACAAAACCGAGCATTCGCAGACAGGACATTTAAAGGATAAATTGAAAAGGAAAAGAATCATTAATTGCAGCCCTAAACATAATTCATGTAAATATCCAGCGACATAAATAAATGAGATGAAGATATTAACATACATGTATTTATAGCAAAAACCAAAACAGTATACAAACACAGAAAAACACACAAGCACATCTTCCATCCTCATCGGCAGTTAATCTTCTGATGCAACTACAGAGCAACACCAGTACAGAACTGGAACTGGGTGCCTCGGAGACCCACTATTACTACGGATTGGTGAAACAGTTCTCTGCCGTATTAGTGTTTCTTTTGTTGTTTTATTATGTTTTTTAATATTAATATTATTCATAATGACATACAAGTAGACTATCCTCTGTTTTCACTGCATTACTACAAACCTGTTTCCAATATTAACTTAGTCTTAATGAAAAAAGCAGCAGCTCATTACAAACAACAACCGACATCAATAGGAAAAATAAAGATTGCAGAGCAGCCAGCAACAGGCCCCAGGGTGTATTATCTATCTAGTAAAATGTTTTCTGATAAAAAAAATTACACTTCTGGTGAAAACAAAGATACTCGGCTGAAACTATACAGTTCTATTTTATAGAAGTAGGGTACGCCTACTCCTTCTGTGACCATATCTGGTCCAGAGGATGACGTCCTCTCGACCACAGCCTCAGCCACTGCATTCAGGGAAAATGGGGAAATCACAGGCCCTCAGAACTACAGAAGGCTCCCGTTCCTCGGCTTCGCAAGGGGCCACATGACCAATACCAGAAAGGTTGCGGGGCCGGACCAAAACTCTGAACTAAATTCTGCTCAAAATTAATTTAATTGCTTTAAAAAATACAGTAAATTATCTGGTTTTGAGCTGCTACTGATAAGAATACATGTTATGATAAGACTGTTAATGTGGAGTAAATCAAATATAGCAGTATAAAGTAGTAAATACTCCAATCACTATGTCACTTTTCCATTTATTTTAAACACAACTGTAAATGACCTTTAGCAAGGTTCCTATTGGTGTTTTTGTATTATATAGCTTGTTTTTCATGTTTGTAAATTTTCTAGGTGTTTTACAATGTTGTGATGCTTTTATTTTGAAATGATGCCGTCCAGTGTAAAACGGGTGCTTTGATTTCGAAAGGTAGTGACAGGAAGTAACAGGTGGAACGGTTAAATTAAAAATGAACGGTAAATAATAACGAGTGCGTCGTAATTCATATAAAGTTGATATAAAGTATCAAAAAGGTTTTTATAGTGGCTGGCTGACAGGACACAAGGTTTTGGTAAAGTTTAGTTTCTTCTGTCATATATATTAGTGGCTATATTTGTTGTCTTAACTATAGTAAAAGTGATTGTTTGTTATTGTTTTCCCACCTCGTAGCTCTTACGGTGGATTCACAAGGTGACCTAGGAATGTCTTATTTTTATGTTCATGGAGAAACAATTTTAAATAAATCTTGTGAACTATCAGTTAAAGAGCCAACAGTCATTCAGCCAGGAATGCTACTAAACATGTATGTTATGCAGTAAACCACCATTTACGACAACTAATACACCAAATAAGTGATCACAAAGAGCTTCAAGTGACAAAAAGGGGCTCTTTTCAAAATTGTCAACTTTGGACAGTCCTTAAAAAAAGCTTAGTTTTCAGGAGTGGAAAACGTAATACGGATATAAGCTCCAAAAAGAGGGCTAAAAAAGGGATGTATTTCAAAATGCATCAGGATTAGTGTGGACATCATTTCAGCTGTCATTTTTTTTACATTTTCGTTCGTTTCTTTGTCCGCCAAACTCTCACCAAATATACCAGACTGCAGTCCTCTCAGGCTCACTGGGGGCCTTGACGGCATCTTTCCCACATATCAGCTTAGTTAAGTGGCAGAGATTCACAGCAATGGTTCTTGTAGCATGTGCATAATCTACTGTCTCTTCTCAGAGACGGATATGGCAGTGTGGTGAGAGCGTTTGTGTGTTGGTGTGTACTAAGAAGCGAGGAAGGTATGCCAAGTTAGGCACAGCAGGGGCCCACTATCGCACTCACGCCAACATTTTGACAACATCTTAGAAACATCTATTCACTTGGGATTTCTCTCCTGTCCTTAACAACTCTGAGTCCATTAATGTTACTGAGGAAGAGTGGGCCTGACAGATAGAGGCAGAGAGAGAGAGATAAAAAGGAGATGGATGGAGAGCTGAGAGGGAGGGAACGAATCCAGAATGAGAAATCGAGGAAGATGGAGGTGGAGCAGTAGTGTAGATGCAAAAAGGATTCAAAAGACCCCAATACAGAAAAGATCAAGAATGGGAGGTAGGTATAGTCGGAGGCAGGGGCTGAGTTTGAGGAAAGAAAAGGGAAAGGAGGACCATGGGAGAAAATGATGAAAATGCAGAGAAACAGACAGAAAGAGAACAAAACAACAACAAGGGAGCACGAAGGAGAGACCTAGCATTAGAAGAGTTAGTGGGGGTACCTCAGTGAATAATAGCAGGCGAGCTCAGCTGAAAGTAGAGCAGGAATGATGAATGCTGCGAGACAAGCCAACCGCTAATTTGGATGGCAGAGGTTTGCTTCTACAGGGCAAGAGGCTGGAGTCAATCTGTCTCTCTTATATCTGATCATAGAGACAAAGTGGGTGCACCTGGGTCCAGAGAAGGGCCCCTCTCTTGGACCAAAAATAGCAGAAAACCCACTGAACTGGTAACACAAACATCCACTTACATATCTGCACTGAGCAACATTAGGGCACAGTGGTCAATATACTGCTAAACCCAAAGAAGACAGGCAGTTCTGTAATTAAATGGGGTATGAGATGTAGGAGGTGTGCACGTGGACTGGAGAAATAAATACATTATAAGCTATTAACTTTCAAAGCAATCACTGCTTAAGAAGATAAGAGGGCTTTGTAGGCCACATATGGGTTGTATATGGAAAAAATGTACAACAGAGGAACCTAATGATAAACATCTGGCAATGGATTCCCTGTGATTTTAAATGTGCATTAAGTGTGATTTATTGAGGCGCATACAGGCAGGGGATGGAAACCAGGCCTAAATAGATTTTTGCCATTACACGTCCCACCCTTGCATAGATAGGATGATTTGAAGCCCCAGGTTCATGCAGTAATTGGGGCCAATCACTAGTCTGCAGCTCAGACAGAAAACCATTATGATCATCAGTGCAGGCATGAAAAGATATTTCAGAGAGAGAGAGAGAGAGAGAGAGAGAGAGAGAGAGAGAGAGAGAGAGAGAGAGAGGGATTATTAGAGTCAAGGGCGGAAAAGTCAGTGTGTCTGGGAGAAAGAAGGGCCTGGAAGGTTACTGACTGACAGAGTAATATACCAATGATTTCACTCTCACCACACACCTCAGAGTGAAACATGGCAGACTCTTTCACCTTCTAGATGGAGGCCAGTGTAATTGCCTTCTCATTATTAACACGAATTGACTGTCCATATATGAAGTTAGCAGTTAGTCTGGTTGGGGATAGAGGAAGTCAGAACTGACAAACTAGAAGTGGCACTGTTACAGTAACAAACCTGCTTTAAATGTACCATTCAGTTCAGGTGTTCTGCAGTAAAAGAACACTATATAGTGTGATATGGGTGTCTATGACAATGTAGGTGGAGCACAGGCACTTAACAAAAGAATCATTGATGAAAACAAGCAGCAAAAAAGAATAAATCCTGTGAAAACTATCAAATTTACTATCACTTATTTTTCGAATTGTTCAGCAGTTTTTAGATGGTGACAACCATGTTATATATATATGTTGTCTCTGACTGGCGACAACACTATTTTTGCATCTTTGCTGAACTGTTGTCCGAATTCAATTATTAATGACGATTAAACAGGCAAAAACAGCAGTAAAAGATGGGCAAGGTATGGGCAGGAGAAAGATAATGTATGTGTATATATAATCAAAATAATTATGATGTAATAGGGGTGGGCGATATGGCCCTAAAAGAATATCACAATATTTCAGGCTATTTTTGCGATAAAGATATTCTTGGCAATATTACCAAATACTTAACAATATATGGAAAATATGATTTTTTTTTTTGTCTGTATAAATAAATAAAAATCTAAAATGTAGTGTGAAGTGCAAATCTCAACAGTTGCCAAATACAAAAAAAATTTACTCTTGACTCTTGAGTATGAGAAAATAATAAAATTAACCATTTAGGGATTCTGGGGGCAAATTTTAATGACATTTTGTAAAGGAGAATAAAGGTTCTTGTATGTTTTATTTAAGGCATCTTATTTTGACGGTCTTCTTGTAAGTTCTTTGGTGGATTCTGTTAACACACTGTGCTCTTATTTTGAAAGCTGCATGTGTTTAACGACAAAGAGTAAGTCGCTTTTTGTGATTAAAACAACTTTAATTGTTAGCTAATGTTAGCTCGTGGCTAACAAAATGCATAATGCAGCAGTGTGTTTGGAGGGCAGCTCGGTATAGTCAGTTGTGTAAGTGTCAACCTTACACCACAACATCAAGAAGTAGGAATGTTGCCAATATCATGATATGCATTTTTTTAACCATAAAAAAAATATACCGATATTATCGTGAACGATACGATATGGCACACCCCTATGATGTAAAGTGGTTAGTTAATATGAACAATGCACTCCAAATAAAGAAATCAACCTTTGTAATGCTTGAAATTTACAGTTTTGCAGTGTCTAGAATGAGGTGATTTTACTTTTGACATTAATATGAGCTTTTTAATGTATTGGGGTGAAAAATAAGTGACAAATTACTGACATACAAAATTATAAAATGCAACAATACAATTTGACTGTAGTTCAATCAACTGCTCCATCATAAAGTCAGTATTTGTGGGAGCCGATTAAATTGAATGCATGTGGTTGTACACATATGTTGTGTTTGCATTCAGTATAAACTCTAAAAATGTATTTACAAAAGGGAAAATACAGGGGATAACGCATTACTGATGCACTTATCATTGGAACTAATGCTGTGATATTAATGAATAAAGTAAAACTTATCTTTCTATATGAGCCAGGTTTTAATGAATATTGTAAACTTTTCCAAACACACCATTAACTGGTATAACTGGTCTCTTTCTTTATGATTCACAAAATTCCTACGGCAAAAAAAAACTTAAGTTTTAATCCATTTCTATTTAAACAAAAAGTCAACACATGTAGTTTCAAAATTTGCCGATTAGCCCTTTTGCATATTAAAAAAAAATGTCCGGGGCACATCACACAATCACATTAATGACTTTTGATAGGTGCTCACTAAAATGATTTGACCTAACATAATCTAAATATTAAAAAGAGGGTGTGCATGTGTGTGAGAGAGAGAACATAAATGTGTTCGTCAGTGCATTTTTCTGTGCCTCAACACTAACTGTCAAAATCATGCACACCATGGTAACCACAGTCAGTTCCCCATTTCACAACAGTAACAGACTAGGCAAATATTGACGCACTATTTCTCCAACATTACAAATGTGATTATATTTGCTGTTTGCCCTAGGAGATGGCAGTTTGTATTCAATGAGGTGTGTGGCCCTCTGTGTGTTACTGGGTGTGTACATGTTAAATTCCACGTTAAAAAACGGGCCATGGGAAGAACACGCATCAATTTGCTGTGTACATAAAAGAATGTGTTAGCAGAGGGATCCAGAAATGTGTGTGTCTGTGTGTGCATGTTTTCATTACATTTGTCCCGCCTGTCACCTGGAAGGGAGACAAAGAAAGAGAAACAGAAGGGGAGAGAAAAAAGAAAGCCACCTGTATGTAAAAGCTTACCTGTCCTGGGAAAAAAGTCAGACAAATGAAAGTGAGCTTGAGGCAGATGGAGCTTTAACCAAGTGGGGCAGGTAGCTGAGCCGGGCTGTGGTCAGTAAAGAGACAACATCCAAGCAGCAATAATGGCGGTCGTTTTTTGGCAATGCTACTCACTGAACTAGCCTCGAGACTGAATAATTGCTGTTTAATGCTTTCCATTCTAATTCTGTATAATGTAGAGTTCAGTCCTTGGTTAGTAATTTAAACGATCCAGAGGGAGGTTCCTGATAAAACAATAATGAAAGTATTTAAAAACCAATATACGATACTGCAAATCAAATAACCAAATTCTTGCCACGATCACAGTTCCTTTGCATGACTTTCCTTGGCTTGGTAATGTGAAAAAGCTCCACAAAAAGCCCTTTCAGACATGGATTATGCAACATTGCTGCCTCACCTACCTGTGAAAGTGATGGCACTTCGTCATTCAGACATAAGTGTCTTTTGCATTAATGTTTCTTAAGGTTCATTCAGACACGACAACGCAGAACGTATGCTCATTTTGCAGAGGGAGAGAGATGTCAAGAGAGAGGAAGAACAGCTGTGAGTTTAAAAAGTACTGATAGCGAGGGAAAAGTGTTTTCTGTTCTTTCATAAAAGTGGATTTTTTTTTTTACTTTTTTCGCTATTGAAACACGATGACAATCATGAGTGTGAATTCTGCTGCATGTTTTATTGTATTATATCGAACAGGTAGGTAAAGATTGAGAACATTGACAAGATCGAGCTCAACGCCTTAAAATTGACCATCGCAGGTACCTTAGTCCAGTAGTTCTCAACCTTTTTGAGTTGCGACCCCCAATTTAACATGCATGTTGTCCGCGACCCCGCTCACTAAACAGAATCTCACACGCACAGTTCAGATCACCCAAAAAAGAAACAAAATGACCAAAAAAAGGAAAGAAATGACCAAAAAAGACACAAATTGACCACAGAATGATAAAAAAAAAGACACAAAATGACCAGAAAAGACACAAAATGACCAAAAAAGACACAAAATGACAAAAAAGACACAAAATGACCCAAAAAAGAAACAAAATTACCAAAAAGACACAAAATGACCAAAAAAAAACACAAAAAGACCAAAAAAGGAAACAAAATGACCAAAAAAGACACAAATTGACCACAAAATGATAAAAAAAAAAAAAGACACAAAATGACCAAAAACAGACACAAAATTACCAAATAACACACAAAATGACAAAAAAAAAGACATTAAGTGACCAAAAAGACTAAAACACATTAACACATGAACACTTTAACACAGTGGAGACAGAGCTGACTTCCAAAATGATTTGGCGACCCCCAGAAACCATCTCGCGACCCCAATTGGGGTCCCGACCCCAAGGTTGAGAATAGCTGCCTTAGTCTTCAAACTGACTTTCTGCATGAGAGGCGATGATTGAGATAATACATGTATTACCATGATCTAAGAAGGCAGTAGAGGATGTGCATTTAATCTCTATCTGCATGTTTTACCTTGTGTTGCAACAGCCTTTACGTTAATCTGACTGCATTCAATTCAGACTTGTGCCGTGTTGAAAGTGATGCGGAAACATTACCAGGTCCGACCGAGTAAGTCTGCCGTCGTGACTTTTACGTTAATGTTACCAGGGTGCTTATTCAAGCATGAAGCCGACATGTTAAATTGCCGTCAGATTAATGTAAAGGGGTGTATATCTGAAAGGGGCTTAAGCTTCTTTAAAGTCCCCTTCACTGTGGGCGCCTTGTTCATTATCAGTTTGAGCAGTTTGTTTATCAGCTGAAGGAAAGAGAGACCAGTGGATTGCACCAACCTGTACATGTTTGACAGGATGCTAGGATACACTACCGGTCAAAAGTTTTAGAACACCCCAATTTTTCCAGTTTTTTATTGAAATTCAAGCAGTTCAAGTCAAATGAACAGCTTGAAAGGGTACAAAGGTAAGTGGTGAACTGCCAGAGGTAAATAAAAAAAGGTAAGCTTAACCAAAACTGAAAAATAATGTACATTTCAGAATTATACAAGAAGGCCTTTTTCAGGGAACAAGAAATGGGTTAACAACGTAATTCTATGGAGTCTTGGGCTATTTTGTCCATTTTTTAATTCTTTCCATGTCTTTGTAAGTCATTTTGTGTCTTTTTTGGGTCATTTTGTTTCTTTTTTTTAGTCATTTTGTGTCTTTTTTTTAGTCCTTTAGTCCAACATAAAATGTGATTTTGAATCTTTTTTTTACTTTCAAAACACTATCATGCTCAATAAAGAATTTTAAATGTTGCAAATGTGCATTCATTTCAGAGTACACTGAGACATTAAACTGCATAATTTTCAATTCAATTCTGGAAAAGTTGGTGTGTTCTAAAACTTTTGACCAGTAGTGTATGTAACTTTCAGATGTACTGCATGTGCTGATGAGCTCAGTGTAGTGTGCAACAAGTCTGCATACCCAGAGTCAGTCTCTCTCTCCACTTCCTTATAGACTGCAAATCGCATAATGCAGTTCTGATCAGCTTCTATGATTAATTAGGACTGCAAAGTCTAAATAGATATCTTTGAGGAGCTCAATATAAAACAGTTGTTTGCCCTAAAATAGAGAACCTACAAAACAAAAGGAGCCTTTTGATCAATACTATTGGGATAGGAAGGGATGATGGCTTGTGGGAAATCTAGCCAACTGCTCAAAGATATGCAACCAGACACACACATATGATTTTATTGTCTCCATGCAAAGCAGTTTGAGTTAAGAGCAGAGTTGCCTCAGCTTGGTATTGCAGCTAATAACCCGTTTCGCATATTTACGCTCCACATGTAAAGCGTCCTAATTCGATTAATAGTAATAATTAGACCTTCCACTGCTTTTTTATTTCTGGGTGGAATTGAAACAATTTAGGTCATCTGGCCCCTTATTCCCAGATCCAAGCTGTGGGACATGCAAATCAGATGCAAATGCCACAGAAAAGTGAAAACTAGTTATGGGCCCGGGTAATAAATACTGAATTTAGCCTCTTGGCATTCCAAAAACAGCCAGTTGGGGTTCATATGCAAATGGTATGCAAATAGCCCAGACGCAGAGAGCTTTTATTTTTCGGATACTGAGAACATAGGGGGGGATTTCCTGGTGGCTTAGCAGGCAGAGGCACAGAACATGTCGTTATGATGTTGTGGGTTTGAAGCCAGCTCATGTTGCCATCCCCAGACAACTATCACACATAGAAGAGGGAGTCGAGATGATAGAAGACAGGAAAGGAAGACAGGAGAAGAGATGTACAAGACATTAGATGAGAGGAGGAAGACGAGAGGGTAAGACAAGGAGACAAGGAGAACGGGAGGCATGGCATGTAATTTCAAAAGTAAACCCCAGACACTGTTGGCTGCTGATTAGAGGATCAGTGTGGAGACGAAGGCAGAGGGAGAAAGACAAAGACTGTAAGAGTAAGAGATACAATTTGATTGTGGGAAGAAGGCAAGTCAAATAAAAAGAGAGAAAGGTTGAACATGAGTCCAAAAGGAAAAGGACGACGATACGAGAGAAAAAGGAGCTGATGACTTTGAGACAGACTGAAGTAAGAACCAGGAAAGTTGGAAAGAAATGTGATTGATGTTTCAGTGTGAGAGACAGGAAGATGCAAGAGACAGAGAGATAGTTAAAAGACAGCATCTTTGTTACAAGAACATTCAGAAAGAACAGATATTGGGATGAGAAGCAAAGCTGGCTAAATGCACATACACAGAGACAGTTTTGCTGATCTAGCTTGTTCATAAAAACGAGGAAAAGGCTGGCTGTAGGTAATTAATCTGGAGGAAACACATTGTGCACGCACAACACATGATAAGCTTAGTTGACCACCTTGTTCAATTGGCAATGTCTCCTCAAATTACACACATCACTGGCTCACATGCACACACAGTCTCACACATACACAAATCATGCTATATCTCCACCTGCCGTTCCACCATATTATAAATAATCACTATAATGCCCCTAATTGAAAGCCAGCATTGCCCTGAACACATCACCTGATCTCTCTACCTGCAATGTCACCACATTGAAAATGAACGCTGTAAAGCTCATAATCACAGCCTCTACCGTGCAACACACACACACACACACACACACACACACACAGGCCTGGTGCTGATTTGCTTAGCACTGAGCAGTGAAAGGAATGTGGATGTTGGCAGGTAGACTGGTGATTAAAGACGCTGTTCTGCTGAAAGTATTTAAACCAAAACATTTTACACACATGTACACGAGTACAAATTACTAGTCTAGCTCACAGCCTTTGAATGCATTTACATACACACCAATCAATTAGGGTGGTCGGGTTTTTTGAGCATCTGCATTTTAAACATCTTGCGTTTTGTTTACCAAAACACCACTTATCTCTTTTGATTGCGAGAGCCCTGAATGAAACACCTGTTTAGAAAGGATATAGTCAGAGACGTAGAGCTATAAGGATATAGCACAGGATACCAAATGAGCACAGGTCTTTGGACTGTAGTGATGGAGGGGTGAAGCTAAAAAATCACTAACAGAAAAAAAGTGCTATAATCAAACATCCCAACCAAAGGCCAAAACAAAAGAGACAAAAATGAATTTAACTACAACTTTTTGATTGTTTGTCTGAGTTCACCAGGATATGAAGATAATGTTTTCCATACTTTCTCATTTCTCTATAGTCCCATGTTATAAAGTATATATTATTTCCAAACTGCTAAGCTTCATTAAAAATGCATATCTTCAATCTTGCTATTTCCAAGCCATGCTTTTTTTATTTGAACAAGAAAATTGCAGTATTTATTAAAATCAGATTTATGAGAAATTACACCAGGCATCTCAACGGACAATCCTATGGAACTGTTGGAAGCATTTTAATAGCACAAAGATGCCTGCAGCATTTGTGTGTGTGCGTCTGTTTGTGCACGCGTACGTGCTTGCTTGCTTGCATGTCTGCCTCCATGCATGCATGCGTGAATACATTAGCTAGGTGGGGCGGACATGAAGCCAAATCCCAGAGAATTTGCCTCCTAATTAATAAATCATTACAAAATGGAACAATTTATAGTGTTTTCCATCGTAAATAATTGATGTCTTTGTTGTAGTCAGTGTTAATAATGGGTCCGCTTTTCCCTGTGACAAAAATAAAATAGAAAAAACAAAAAACTGGAAATAATAGGACAAAAGAAAAGGAAGATCTGCAGCACAAATACAAATAACAGGCCTAAAAAAGTGGCGAGGAAAATGACAGGGAGCAGGGGTGTGGGGGTTGCACACACACACAGAGAAACACACACACACACACACACACACACTCCCTCTTCCTCTAACAAATTCCATTGAAAGCAGATGGCATCAGAATTATCTGATGTCCTGTCACTGTCTTTTTATATGCTAATCCAGCTCCTACACACATCCGAGTCTCTTTAATCAGATATCAGGTCAGAGAAGCGAAATCAAGCTGAGACAATCATACTGCTAGCATATTACAATACACTGAGACAGGTAGTCAGAAAGCAATGTGTCAATGTACTTAACGCCATGAGACTCGAGCTACGTGTGGAGCAAGGGTGATGTTGCTTTCAGTACTTAAAGAGGCTGGTAAATTAGGAAAAGTGTCTGTGCTAAATTTTGAGCTCCTTTACAAACTTTCTTTGCATAATATTGACATATTTATCAATATTTGCCGGCAGTTACTGTCATTCAAACAGCATTGTCACAGCGGGAGCCTTGTTGTTTTCTGTTCTGCTTAATTTATTTGCAGAGTTAAGCTAAAATTGTTGCTTAAAGCTACAGTGGAAAATAATTAACTATTCCTGCATGAGCTTCATAATAACTCTGGTGCAAAGTGAAGGCAATGACAGGTGTAAATGTAAAGTCACAAGTGGAAAGTCAAAAGTTGATCTAAAAGTAGATTTTACAGGCATTTTCTGAACTTCAAGACATACAATTTAAACACCCATGAAAGAAAATCTCTGACAAAAGTACAAAAATGTGATTGGATCAGGAAAACTATGACTTTGCAACTCCTATATTGTAATCACTTTTTTGGAGAAAAACACCATATTTTAAGTATTTGTCCTATGAACATAGAGGGCAGCAAGCCCGAGCCATCCATCATGTTATTTTTTATCTGTATCCAATTTTACATAAGGCATAAACATTCCTACTTTAGTGAGCTAAATTAATACAAACAGAAGGAATATTGTTCATCTGCTTTTAAGTTAAAAGCAAATGTGTAACTCTTTGAGCTTAAAATAGCCTGTATTTCAGGCTCCCCATGCTCTCTCTTCCTTTTCACTTTCCAGTGTATACAGTCTATGGAAAGATAAAATCAATATTGACATAATATTATTTATACACTCAGGATACTAGCCTGACTGATACGTAACCAAAAACCAGGCAAAATGAATTTCAGAAATATAAGCTTGTCATAACATCTCTAGTCGAGCACTGATCACCTACCAACCACAATCTTATGATGACAAGAGTAGATACATTCCAACCACAACTGTAAAATAAATTAAACACAACAAAAGGCTAAACGATCACACACGCACACGCACACACACACACACACACGCGCGCACACGCACACACGAGGCAGCAGGGCCTTCTGAGGACAGATTTATTGAGTTCACTCATGGAAACCACACACGGACACACACACACATGGTCACACACTCACGGACACACACAGAGTAATCATCAGATCAGATCAGATATCAAAAGGCAGTGTCTGTCTGGAAGATTAGAAGAGCCATCTGTCTGCCATGTGGAAAGCCTCGGATTATCAATAAACTTCACACACTTCTGTATGCGCATGTTTCCATGTGCCTGGGCGTTTGATCGAGCCACCGAGTATGGGATGTAAATTAGAGAGACAGAAACAGAAGCACAGAATAAATAAGTAAAAGTAACAATACAAATACCGACTTCTCCTTTTGATTGACCAAATTACTTTATCTTAGACTTAAATCTTGCCAGCTGGGTGTCATTAATGGAAGATTGGTCCAAGCACTGTAAATAAAATACATTGAACACATTTAAGGGACCAAACACTTCCAAAACAATTATTTTCAATACAAACAGACACAGACAGACAGACTGGAAATGACTTGTGGCCACACTTAATGCTTAATCAATACACAGCTATTGATCTCTTTTGTGGCTGAACATTAACTGTATTTACTCTGTTAACTTTCCCCTGTATAGATCTATACTGCTAATATAACCCTGGGATGAGAAAAGAGAGCAAGGTTGAATAAGAGTGAGGGACTTATAGAAAGAAAGTAAAACAATACAGAGTGAGAAGATGGGAGTGGATTGGAAGAGGTTGACTCGATGGAAAATGAATTAAAGTTTCTATGCACACACGCCCCTTCAAAATGTATTCAAGCTCAATTATAAACCCTGCCTTGTGAAGTGGACAGCAGGCAAGCTATTAGGCTGTGGATGACCACACACACACACACACACACACACACACACACACACACACAGTTACTTATATTCATTCACAATTTCTCTCTGGTCAAGCAAGGTCCTGCCGATGCTTCCAGTCAAGTCATCTTTTCTGCTTGGTGATCAAGGTTACTTTGTCCGATGATTCAAATTAAACCCACTGCTCAAATCATCCGCGGCTTTTAAATCCACTTTATCTAATATCTGTGCTCTCACATGGAAATCTAGCACATAGCTGATTCATTTATATGTATGAAGGAGAGATCAGACAGAGACACATGTAGAATTAATTTATTACAAAGGACACTCACACATGCTGTCTTGGATTAAAATGCTTGTGAGGACCCCTGAATTATTTTAGCTACGTAAGTATTCCCTTATTCCTTTGTTGAAATGTATGAAAAGGTCCACACAAACCTCATGAATTCATACAACACACAAACACTCATGCTCACACTTTTCCCCTCTTCACTCACAGGTAGCCAGAGCTTTCATTTCAGCAGGTGGCCTCATATGAACATCCACACACAACGATACAGGTCACCCCTGCTTTCCATTTCAGCGGGTGGTCAGCGAGTAATGGTACTGATGGCTGAACATTGGACACTCAGACAGAAAGCAGGGGTTATCTTCCAAAACAACACAAAAAGGGCCAATGGGAAGAGGAGGGAGGGAGAAAACCTTTCAAAGGGGGCCTTGGAAAGTCATTTACTTCATGTCCTTGAATGCCAAACTCTCAATTTCTTTGCTTTTTATCCATATGTCACCCACACACTTTCTCCACCCACACCAACAACCTGGCATGCCATGTTAATTACTAATGTCTTTCAAGCTTTCATTTCCTCTTCATGAGTGAAATTACATTTGTTTTCCCTGTTGAGTCGAGATGACAGGGCAAACAAAGAGGAGAGGACAAATGAGAAGTGAGAAAGACTAAAAAGTCTCTTTCAGCTTGTAAAAGAAACAGACAAGCTAATTATTCAAAAACAGAGAAAGTAACAATGAGTTGTCAAATGTCAAAGAATTATAGATCATCTTGCTTTGGTCTTTTTAGCTCTACTGTCAAGGAGTCCGACACAATACTGCACTGTTTGTCCTCCAAAGAGGAACGCTTACAGAGTGTCTGACATCACTCAACTGAACAAATGAAGAAATGTAATTGGATAAAAAACAATGACATTTTGAAATTAGGACACTTTGTAGTGTTAAATAATGCGAATAAAACTCGCTATGTCCTGTGGTGCCGCTAATTAACCCGCTGTTTGCTGTGTCTTATCTGTCACAATAATTCCCAAAGCAACTTTATAACTCAAGGTTAAAGAAAAGAGTGAAGAAGGGGTGAAAAAAAAGATCTATTTTATTTCACAGTAAACAACAGTTGATCCTCCACAATGATGTCACAAAACAAACAGATGAATAAGACAATAGATATTTTAAAAAATGTTTTTTTTGTAAATAAATCCCACGAAAGGAGCAAATCGCAATGCATCAGTCTGTCTTTTATACTTTCTAACTTTCCTTACCTGTCTATAGTACCATTTATTCCTACTGAAGACACAAATCTTTACAGGTCCAGCACACATATGCAGGTGTTACTCTGGTCTGGTTAAAGTTTGGTGGAGCTATGATTATTCTGTACATGCCCAAAGTCCTGACGGGAAGTCTAATCAAGCAACATGGTCTCACAGGAATCCGTGAAATAGCTACGGATTTGCTTAACTCAAAATCCATGGAATAGCCACGGAATCACTCAAATTTCCGTGAAACTGACACGGATTTCGTTACAATGCAAGTTAATGACAGTCATATCCCGTGGCTATTCCAACATACAAAGTGATTATGTACATTCACTGAGTGAATATTTAGAAAATAAAACATATATTTCTCGCTAGAAATGTGATCAAAATCCATTTTTATGCAGAAACTGAGTCAAAATATTGATTTTTTTCACTAAAAATGAGAGAACTGTCCGCCATGGTTTTTTTTCTGACCGCTGGGACCTTGAAAGTCACGTGACTTGGAACACCAATAGCCACGGGATATGACTGTCAATAACTTGCATTGTAGCGAAATCCGTGTCAGTTTCACGGAAATTTGAGTGATTCCGTGGCTATTCCACGGATTTTGAGTTAAGCGAATCCGTGGCTATTTCACGGATTCCTGTGAGACCAGGTTCAATCAAGAGACATGAGCGGAAAGGCCTCTGAAGGTGTACTACAGGTGTGTAGGGGCTTCATACTTTTGCTTTTAAAAGTCTCAATAATTTCAGAAAACAACTGAGAACAACACTCAAACAGGAGAAAGAGATGTATTTGTTGGGGCTATTTTCTTTCAGCTACAGATTTTATGGCTTATGAGTATTCAAAGCAGCAAGGTGGATATGGGATAGATTATGTTAGTGGGGAAACATCCAATTTGTGTGTCAACTTTAAGGCATCACAGTGATTAACAGATCTGAACTGGCAAGACTGGGGCGCTGAAAGTGTGGGTTACTTCCATACAACTGGGAGCTGCCCAACATATCCACAGGCATGTTTTGCTGCCAACTGAGCAGCTCGAGCTCTGATGCTGGGGGTTAAATGCTTTGTTAAATAGCACCTGATGCAACATGTTGAATGGAAGAGAAAGCTTGACTCCTTCATCTCCTACACAGCCTGGACATGTTGGTCTGAAATTTGAAATGTCAACGTGTAGGCTGTTCGCTTTAATTTTGACCATTAAGCCACCCCTGCTGCCAGAAAGAGTCATCTCTGCTTTGATATAAGGCTCATTTCGGATGTGAGCAAAACCTGGTTTCAGCATCATCCCCCTTCCAGACAACCTCCTATCCTCCTTGTTTCTTAAGACCCTGCCCTCCTCAATTCCCTCAACCCCCAAGCCTTTCCCTCGGCTCTTGCCTTATCCCATTACTCACATCCCCTCCATGATATTCCCATTATATCCCTTCAGGGTATTCCCAATCCCTGTGGAATGCGGGCGGTATTCCAGGGATAACAGGGGGTTGACTAGCTGCCTGGCTTCTGCTGGGAATAGGGAATATGCTTCCCTCCTCTTGAGGGAACCAGCAAAGGAAACTCCTTTTCAGCTATCCTTCCTATCTTCATTTTATCTACTCTTTCTTCATCAGAGAAATGAAAGTCAGACTCAACAAATGAATGGACCAAGGGGAAACTAGAGCAGTGATTCTTGTGTCCGTTCTTTTACCTCTCCTACCTTTTTTATTATTTTTTTTCTGGTTTGAAAAACAAGGATGAGATCTTACCACCCTTTGGGGAATCAATTTGATCTGCTTTTTGTTATTTCTCAGAGCAACAAGGAGTGGTCTTCTCTTTTCTGTGCTCCTGAGGCTCACATATGGGGAGTTCTATTTCCAGTCCTTGGAGAAATGAATCCTCGTTTCCTTCATGCATCACTAGTGGGCGTCTAGACACGGGTCACGTATAGTGTTTTTACAACTATTTACATATTTTACCTATGTTAGTCTAGAAATGGAAAGAAAGGATGACAAATAAATTCCTCAGACCTTTTATGGTTTTGTGGTTTGACCATTTTTTTTGCTACAATGGTTTTTCTCATCAGGTCACGTTTCCTAAGAGTAATCAATGGATTAGATTGACCACTGATCCCTCCTTTCCACAGGTTATCCCATTTTCCTTCTCCTCGACTCATAGTTCCCTCAAGGGAATCTTAAAGTAGGAATGGCTGAGGTACATAATCCCATGGCCTCTGGATGGTTACTGGGTGCTGCATACACGTGGGTCACCTTGTAAGATCTCACACACACACACACACAAACGGCTTCGGATCACTCTAATCTCCTGGCCTCTAAATGGTTACACTTGACTGCCTAGACTCATCGGTCTATTTGTAGGACCTTAGACGAATTCAAAGCCTCAAAACTATGTGTTGGTGCATGTGTGAATGTGTGTGTGTGTGTGTGTGTGTGTGTGTGTGTGTGTGTGTGTGTGTGTGTGTGTGTGTGTGTGAGTAAGAGAGAGAGAGAGAGAGAATGTGTCTTTTACAGAGATGGCAGAGCACTATCCACACTCATACATGAGACTACGAAAATAAGTCCTATGCACCAACATGTGTACTTGCCACTATAATAGTGATAAAGTGTTAATTCTGGTAAAGTATTAAATTATGAGAAAGTAAAACACTTATGTAATTCAGGGGTTCTTGTGTTTTTGTAATAGCAGAAAAAAACTGTTAAACCCCTCATGCTGCTGCTGCTATTTACATATTAACAGCCTGTCTACCAATCAAATGTCTGCTCCGAACTGAATAACTGAGGTTATATTTAATATATTCAATTAAGTGTACATGCAGTGATGAAAAATGAATAAGTTGTTTCTAGTTTAGTTTCTAATTGCTATAATTTTCTTTGCTTCCAAATGACATTGTAGAATTGTAGAACTACCATTTCCTATTTGCTCAACTTCATTTTTTAATTCCCAACTTCCCTCCTGTTGTCTCTCATCCGTCCAGCCACTCCCCTCTTTCCTTCTTTACTTTTCTGCACACCGTTATTCCTCCATCTATCCATCTCTCTATTTCTGCAGGTTTGCCAGAGAGTACTTCATTTTTCCTGGCAGCATATTACCCTCCCTGTTCGCCTCCCTTTTTCCGACTGTGGCTTCGGCTGATTTTGGCTGCATCTGTATCTCTCAGCTGCACCCTTCATCCCAGCACCTCCTCCCTTCCCCGCTGACTCTTCCTCTTGTCTTTCCTTACATTGCTTTCCCCTTCGCTCCTTTTCGCCACTTTCCCTCTCTCTCAATCAGTAAAGTAGGACTGTCTGGCACACACAGTTGCAAGATAGTGGAGAGACAGAGCGAGCAGTCTCTCGCATACCCACACCAGCCGATACGTCTAATCTTGCAGAATGACGGCTGTCGAAAATGGAACCGTGTCTCACACACTTTCTCTATACAATATCAATTCCCAGCACATCTGCAACTGTGTGTGAGAACAGCAAATGTGTGTGTGAGCTGAATGTCTGCACTAACGTGTGTGTGTGTGAGTGAGAGGTGGAGTCAGAGAGAACATTGTAAGTTTTCATTGGCTATAACATCGCGGCGTGTAATGTTGCGTAGCGCAAAGGCAGCCAATCAGAAGGTCCTCACACACTCCGTTTTATGAATGAGACGGCATGTACACGAGGTACACACACGCACTCGGAGTGAGAATACTCTACAGTGATGTAATACAATCACACAGAGCGGTAGAAGCGCTTGTAACTCGACTGCAGTATGAGCTGAATCAGAACAGTTCAACAGTGTTTCAGCCTGAATACTAAATCCTAAATACTGTTGATTTCGAATATCCAGGAAAATATGTGCAAAATTTGAAAATGAAGGAACGTCATTGTCTGCAAATGTCAAATACCCTTTATACCAGTAAAATACCAGTATATCTATATTAAAATGCACAAATATGCCTAATGTTTTTTTTTCCTGCCACATGTATACATCAATAAGTGTTCTACTTTAAATAGAAACAAAAAAACTTTTAGTGATAAAAGCATAATATAATGCTAATCCATCTAGCTTTTTGTCAAAGCCAATGATGCATTTCATATTAATCGTAATTTCAAAGCAGCTCATTATTTAAAAAGCCACAGTAAAATGACATTGTATGTGACTCCTCCGGCATTTTCCATCCGCAGCAACACCTGTAATACTTGCCGATCAATAAAGCCTTCGTATCCCTTTATCAAAACAGCTCACACCCTGTCTCTGAAACTCATATCCTCCAACCGTCTGTCTCCAAACCAGGAACTGAGAACACCTCATTTGGCTGACATTGTGTACTGGGGAGTAATTTTGCCTAACCGGTATGTAAAATCATAACTGAAGTGCTGTGTGTGCGGCTGGCTGGCAGAGAGAGAGACATTGGGAGGGGGAGAGAGTAGCCAAAAACAATCAAAATATCCTGGTGTGACTTTCCATGAGGGGTGTGTGTGTGTGTGTGTGTGTGTGTGTGTGTGTGTGTGTGTTAATGTGCACATGCTTGTGTGCACGCCCATATGTAAGTATACACGCCTTTCTATGAAGTCACTATTTGGCACATTGCTCTGCTGCTCAAATGTGGTCCATTTGTATCAGTGGACTAAGATGGGTGAACAGTGCCCTCTTTGGTTGGACAGAGGAACTGCAGCTCAGGTTGAGCCAGGCTGATGAAGTACAGGGGGTCTAACAAGTGTGGAGACAATAAAGGAAAGAGAAGCGATACAGGTTGCTGTTGAATTTAAGTAAAAACTGAAGAAGACAAAACTCAGGGGAGGAAAGAGCTGATATTTTGTCTCCAGGCTGTTCAGAATTACTATATATTTTATATTTCATATTTTAGGAGTGATTAAAACATGAGCTGACCACTTTATAATCACATTTATTACATGGGTCCCTCTCATCCGACTTACATCACCAATCGTATTAACCTACAGCCACTTTATATTCAACCTTAATCAATAAGACTCTTGTTATGTAAAATTCTTTAATGATTTCAGGTTAATACTAGTGTCAAATAGCTGGCTTAATTTTATTTACATTAATGGTCACATAAAATCATGCTTAGCCTTCAAAGACTGAAAGTTACAACTTTTCAAACTATGAATGAGAATTCAGAGTATGTTTTTCAAAAGGATGACCTCATCCTGATATTGCAGAGAAGCATTATTTCAACAAAAAGCTCTTCCAATGAGCCAAGGCTGCCACCTAGAGGCCACGTTAAGAACTGCTACTACGTCCAACACCAGGTGATGTCATAGTTTAAGAAAGAAAGAAAGAAAAAGAAAGAAAGAGTTAGGGAGGGAGATGAAAGAGGGACAGGGGAGGGCAGGGGGTGTGAAAGAGAGAAAACAGGCAGGAGAGATGAGAGGGAGGATGAGGTGGTGATGTCATGTTTTCATAGCAGTGGGAGCTGTCTTTGTCCAAAGTCTTTCATTAAACTTTGCAGGTCGTCACTGCGGATATGAACGACAGACAACAGAGATATCGATCTGATGTCATTTATATGATGATATCATATGAACAGCATGACATTCTGACTTACAAATGATAACACTCAAAGTCCTCGTGTTCAGTCTGGCCGAAGACGAGACACGACATTCGTCAGAAGCCCGATTCGGTCCTTGTCATTCCAGATTATTCCACTCTCTCCACTGCACTCCCAACAATTTCATGCCATTCTTGACAATTTCATTGCAATACATATGATACCATTCAAAACAATCACCGCCTCTCCTGAGTGTAATCTCTCCTGATTCTGGCCATGACAGGCAATTTCTCCTTCTAGGAATCTCACAGTGAAAAACAATGAGCAAAAAACACACACACACCCAAAGAAGAAGAGGGGGACATAGAAAGAAAAATAAAAAAAAGCAATGCAAGAGGAAAGAGACAAAAGAGGAGACAAAGAAGCAAGAAGGTGAAAGACAGATAAAAGCAGAGAAGATGCGGACAGAAACTAAACTAATCCTTCAGCTTTACCAGTGAGACACTGACCTTTATAGTACTATGTTAAGAGAGGAATAAGGGAGAGAGAGGGACAACAAGGCTGAAGGAGAAAGAGAGACAGACAGGGAGAGTATTCTTTAGCTTCAACTGTGAAGGATGTTGGCGTCTCCAAGCTACAAAGTGGAATAAAACCATATTCACTGGACTTAGGGGTGTGCCATATCGTATCGTTCATGATAATATCGGTATATTTTTTTTATGGTTAAAAAAAAATGCATATCATGATATTGGCAACATTCCTACTTATTGATGTAGTGGCATAAGGTTAATATTAGCTAACAATTAAAGTTGTTTTAATCACAAAAAGCTACTTACTCTCTGTCGCTAAACACATGCAGCTTTCAAAATAAGAGCACAGTGTGTTAAGAGAATCCACTACAGAACTTACAAGAAGACTGTCAAAATAAGATGCCTTAAATAAAACATACAAGAACCTTTATTTTCCATTACAAAATGTCATTAAAATATTCCCCCGAAACCCCTAAATGGATATTTTTATTAATTGCTCATACTCAAGAGTCAAGAGTAATTTTTTTTGTATTTGGCAACTGTTGAGATTTGCACTTCACACTACATTTTAGATTTTTATTTAATTATACAGACAAAAAAAATCATATTTTCTATATCTTTTTAAGTATTTCGTAATATCGTTAAGAATATCGTTATCGCAAAAATAGCCTGAAATATCGTGATATTCTTTTAGGGCCATATCGCCCAGCCCTAACTGGACTGCTCTTTTGCTACCTGAAGGTACACATACAGACACAGAAACACCTACGCTACAAATAAAACGTTATGCCTGTAAAGGTGCTTCCTTTATAAACATTTACTATACACCTTGGTATAACTTTAATCTCTGTCAAAACAGGTCATGTTGGTATGACTCTGAATTGAATCAGGTGTGAAAGGAGATGAAGATACACACAAACACGGGCTGCAGCACCTAATCAGAGCAGTGTCAGTAATAGAAAAAATAATAATACTGGTGTCAATAAGGTCAACACATGCATACAGGCAGAAGGATAGACCAGGTAGACAGGTACCATATTGATGTCTGCAAGCATGAAACATGATCACACTCCTTTGCAGTGCATTTAGTCGTGCAAATTATATGCAAAGGCACCTTAAAGCCATTTAAACAACTTAACAAGTACAACTGTGACCCATTTTCTTTTGACCCTTAGTATCTACATCACCTATTAAGTATATTTCTCTCAGGCATACATATTTATATTCAATTTTTTCATGAGCCCAGATATTCTTATCACTATTTAGGAGTGCTTCTACTGAGCTGAAACATAATTAAATTAAACAGCCGTAACATTTGCTGAACACTTTCCGGAACTAGGATCCCACTGTGGACACTGCATGGGCCTACTTTAAGGAGAAGAGAAGGACACCGAAACAAACCTATTTCAAAGATCAGAAAAATTCAATATCCATAACAGCATGTTTTAACCTTATTACCCCAGAGCGTATTACATTACATCATCTTGAAATGCGTCTTTATCTGCTGAGGACCTTCAGACAACCAGAGCAGCTATGTACAGTAATCAGATTGAGACTGACAGATATTTCCTGTCCAGAAATCAAAGTGGGAATACAAATAACATTCGAATTATAAACAAGTCTTCACAACACTCACTTCCTGAACGGCAATTTCCACAACTCCCCTATAGTATGGAATAGATCCAAGGTTATATATCTAAGGTTAGACAACTAGTACACTCTACATGTCAAGCTTTAGCAGATGTACTACTGTGTCAATAGAGACTGGTTGTCTCAGAGACCAGCTCAAGGGACAGAGAAAACCATTAAAACAAAGAAAGGTGCATAAGATAAAGCGATCAAGGGTCTGAACTACCAGATGAGGGGGGAAACCACTGGCCTGTGTTCAAGTACATTGTGTGGGTAAATTGTGTCCCATGTGTGGTGTGTGTGAGTACATCTGCATTTTTGAAGTGTGTGATTAATGTCCCTCTATGGCTGTGGAGACCCCATGGTGAGAGAAACGCCTGAGGGGTTAATATTAACTCTCTCTTCTTCTGTGTGGAGCTCTCTCACACACGCCAACACACACACAAAGAGCTACTGCATATGCAAACACACAGTACAATACAAACATTTATAAACCAGCACAAGAGGTTATTTTTCCTACAACTGACTGGGATAAACACACAATCACATATACAATATACTATAGACACACAGAAACACAGATTATTTTAAACTGACAACAACCAACGCACGCTGAAATCTCCGTCTATGTCTCACCCTGCTTTGACTGTCAGTCTCTCTCACCTGTGCACACACACACACACTTAATCCCCCCATGAAAGACCTCTGGTAATCTAGTTCACAATATGTCTAGCCTCCATGCAAAAGACATGCAAAACTTAAGATGAAAGGCAACATTCAACAATCTGTAATCTGACACCTGCCAACTCTGATGCATCTCTCTGTCAGGATTTAAACTATTGGTGATCTAACCATGAAGAAGAACATCTCCTAACCACAACAAAAGTAGCAATTTTAACCTAAAGCACTTTTTACCCTAACAAAAGTAGTTTTTGTGTCTTGGCCTGACCAAATTTTACAAAAGCTGTGTCAGACCATGAAGCCGGTTTATTTTCCAACAAGGACTGCTAATTACTTTGGAATGCACTGACAAAGGATGGTTTCCTGTAGGGCTGCACAGCCGCAATCACAATAAACTGCAATAACCAAATCACAGGCGGCGCAATATGTGTTAAAGGCAAAACACGTGTCAGCATTTTAATAAAGTTTTGTGGTGAGGCAGAGTCCCAGCCGACAATCAGCAGTGTTTCTACCCTGAGTGCAAAGTTCCAAGTCACACCACAACATTGGAATAGACACCATTTTATTATAAATTACATTACAAATTTTAATTATAGCTTTCAAACCTCCACCTCCTGGAGAGAAAACACAACACAGGTTCTCGATTACACATTACTATAATGAATTTTGATATATCAATATGTAAAAACACTTAGCAACTCTGGCTGACTTGAAACCACATTTTGGCACAAGGCCAAAGGTCACCAGGTCAATAAAGAGCAGACTCGACCAGTAAGTAAGCTTCAGTGTAATCGGTACATTGATAAAAAAAAAAAATATCTGAATGACCATATAAATTATCAGTCATCAGATATCGCTAAATATAAGCCAATATATAAATGACACAAACAACATTGTAACCAGTTATATCAGATTTTCCAACTTTACCAATAATTTCAGAAGGGCCAAAAAGGTTAATCATCCACATAAGTCAAACTGTATTCGACGTGTTGAAAAATAATTGTCAAAGACAAGGACATGCAAGGACACCGTTCTCTTTTGTGGTTTTAAACTGCATCAGTGGCCTTTTCTCAACTGGCACCATATCACCAATCCACTCCCCGCATAAATAGTAAGAAAGATATCAGGTAAGGCTGGCGCTCAGACGATTTCTTGACCGTAAGTTGAACCTCACTTGCAAACTTTCCTTTCAAATGTATAGCAACTCCAAGTTACACCTGCTTCAGAGAATTAACAGACTCCAAACATGACCCAAACCCATCACACAGCCTGGGAAGCTCACTTCAGAGCTTAACAAAGACTCCTCCTGGAATAACACACAAGGTACAGATTACTTATAAGGCAAGGCTGCCCCCTTGTGTTTAATAACAATCATGACATTATTAAACTATAGAAACCTAAGATATAATAAAAAAAGGAATTACACTTTTTTTTTTACAATTTGGGCTTTTTAATAATTTCCTTACCTTTAACTCATCAGTCTAAAATACAGCCACCAAACTATTCAAGAATTATTCTATTCCAGTAGTATTGTTATTTGTTTGGTTATTTACTGACCTCCAGTCAATGCATTTAACCCATTGAAGCCTGGAAAGTGGATACGTTGTTTTGTAGTATTTGTATAAGCTCTCAAATACTTTTTGAATTTCATTTCTATCTGCTACAGAGGCTGAAAAATCTATTATTTAGTAGAAGCGTTGACACTTCTGTTGAATTTCCAGAAAAACTTCAGGTTTTAGGGGCTTATTTTAAAATCGCCCAGAGGTTTTACAGGCAGTTTTAGGCCTCAATGGGTAAATACAAACCACCACAATTACACAGTCTCTTACCAGTCATCTTGTAGCCGCTGGCAGCGAGCTGTCCGGCCATGTACTCTCCATCTGAGTTGTTATGACTGCAGCCCCATGTTTTCATCCAGACTTTTTGGGTGCCAGGGATCAAACTATGGATTAACAACAATGAAACTTGTGTTTTGTTTAATGACATATAGACAAACAAACAATATCTCTTCCTGATGCTATTTTGTAAATGTGTGATAAAACATCAATCATAAGATCAACTGATGAAAACACGTCAACTTTGTGCTAATTTTAGTGCAGTGGAAAAAATATTTTTACTTTTCCACCATTATGATGTGGAAGGTCCTGACAAAATCTTAACTCACTGAGCTCACTCTTCATTATTTCCTCATGAGGTCTTTGTGTCACCAAATAAGTTACATGTGAATAAGGAGCAGTAAAGTACTGAATGACTTGCTGGCTGTCACTAGAAAGTGGTTTGCCCCAACAGAACCATGTTGCCTTGACGATGTAGGATGACAGATCATGAACATAAACGTTCAATGAGTTACCCACAGTGTGTTTCAGGTGTGCCTTAACATACATCCACAGGTGTGTCTCGAATTAACTCTAATGTTGTCAATAAACCTATCAGAAGCTTCCAAAGACATGACAGCATCATCTGGGCTTTCCCAAATTGTTTCAAGGCATAATAATGTTAGTGTATGTAAACTTCTGACTTTGAAGAAAGTCATAAAAAATTGTCTAAAAAAAATCCTTCTCTCATTATTCTGGAATTTAGCAAATAGAAATAACTTTGGTAATCCTAACGGACCTAAAACAGGAAAAGTGATTGTCTGATTTCATGTCGGACAGTAAGAAAAAAAAGCATATGCGTCTTTTTATATAGTGTATGTAAACTTCTGGTTTCAACTGTACATTGATGCATTTGTAATAACTGTCAGGACATTAAACAGACCAGACATAAAAAGTAACATTGTATGATATGATTCCTGGGTTCGGACCAAGTGTGCTGAGAAACAGTTGTGAAAGAAAAGTTACTGCCCTTCTTCTTATTCAAAATAAAGAAAACCAATGTCCAAAAAGTTGCACACAGGACAATCATAAAATTACAGTTCAGCAATGTTTAACCCTTTATCAGGCGAAGACAATATTTGGTAACTTCAGCGGATATCCAAAATGGGGTCCCCCTGTCTCTCTGTTTGGTCGTAGAACCACATGGATTTTTCTTTCAGCTAATCAGCAAAGATCAGGCTACGTCACAAACAGTGACACCATGACATCTATAATATTTCCAGAAGTTATTTTTTACTAGATTAAAGTGGAAAATCTACGCGAAGTCACAGATTTCCGATAAAAAAAGTGAAGAAGGTTACTTTTTTCTCACAGAATCACCACTTTATATCTCATAAATCTGCACATTTTTCTCGTAGATTTGCAGCTTTAATCTCGTCAACTTTTTTACCATTAATTTGAGATTTTTTGGCCCCAATTTTGTAACTTTTTTACCATTAATTTGAGATTTTTTTGGTCATAAATTTGAGATTTTTTTCTCACAAATTTGTAACTTTTTTATCAATAATTTGTGATTTGTCTTGTCTTAAATGTGTAACCTTTTTCTCAAAATACATATTCTATATACATATTACACATTTTGGCACTATGTAACATCCTCCAATATTCTCTAGGGTTGAAATTTGGAATTTGCAAGTATTTCAATGAGTGCCCTATTAAGGGTTAACTCAAATTTTAAACATAACTATCTTATTTTGATCCATATATATTTTTCCAGATATTATACCAGACATACTGAAATATTATAGTCAACATATCCCCTATGTGTATCACAATCCATTTGATTAAGAGTGGGGAGGACCTGAGTAAATAACTTTAAAGTTATCCTGTAATCCAGCCTAAGTAGTTGTAGGTAGATTACTGGACATGTGGCTGTTTTGTTACTTTATATTAGTTTATTTTTTGTACATATCAATGCTCATATTTAATTTTATATTTTACCCCTATTTTGCAGATACTGTATTCTTGCTTTGTATTACTTACCAAAAACGTGGCACCAAACCAAGGAAAAAGGCAGTATAGATTCTCCAAAAACTATTTTGCCACAACTTGGGCTCTGGGTGTGTTAGATACACTGTATTTGAAATAATTGGAACCATTTGTTTTCCTGAACATGGATATACCAAACCCAAACTAATTTGACCATTTTAGGTCAATATTTTCCACCCGGAAGCTGTTCTGGTGCTGAAACGGCTGCTTAAAGTCTCACATTGCTAAACTGTACTTCACTAGGGCTTTTTGCAGTTACTGTACAAACGACTACCATTTTTCTCCAAAACGACACATGTTTGAGATAAGATGTTTTGTCACATAACAAAGGATGCCTTGAATATCATGAAAATGATAATAACTCATTTTTGACCAAAAATGCAGTTACTGCCTTTTTGCTTTGTAGGGCAGTATTATTCTCCAACTATAATCAAATAATTCCCTCATTCATTTTGTCTCTCCTGTTTTCCTTATTGCATTACTTTCTCTGTTGTATTCTCCTTTTTTTTTTTGTAGAGGATATGGGACAATGGGGTGGGATGGGCGGGTGGGGTGGGGGGAAGGGGGGAGTTATTGTGTACACTTACAGAATCTGTAACCTGTTTTTTGTTTAATTACAAATACCAATAAAAATATTTTTCAAAAAAAAAAAAAAATTCCCTCATTCAGCCTAAAACATACTGTATACAGAATCAATATCACAATAAATTCCCATCCTGATCTACTGTACCAGCCTATCAAACAGTTGACATACCTGTCAGCTTGAAGCTCCTCTTGGTTTTGAAGCTCCTTTTTCTTCCTGGACCTGGGTATGATGCTCTTTCTGGCAGACTGTCTCTCGTGAGGAGTGGGGTCACTAGAGGACACCATGTCCTCAATGTCTTCAATCAGGGAGTCACAGGCCGACGGCATGATGGTCTGAAAATCAAACAGGTCCTTTGTCTCAGCATTATTTTAGAGATAGTCTCTCATATGGTTGAGATCTGTGAGCAGTCAAATAATCGCTGCAAGTAGTAGACGCTAATTACAGTAAATGGGTGCTGAAAAAAAAAGAATTAACTACATAAAATAAAAAACTGTCTAAAGAACATTAATGGTCACTTCCTTCATGTTACATCTCTGGGCAATAGGACACGAAGTTGTATGAATGAATTTTAGTTTTCAAGTGAAACAAATATCATGGTCAAATTTGTTTTAGATGCAAAGATACTTTCCTTCCACATGCCATCACACTGAACAATAACAAATAATAGTCTGGTTCATTACATACTGTCGCTATGCACTTTGTGTTTTTTATGCACACTGTTCATTGCACCTTATTTGTTTCATAGCACCTACATTTTTATACTGTATATTCATATTTATTCTGCACTGGAATTCTATTCTACTCCTGAATAGATACTCCTTCTTTAGACACTTTATTTTTTATTGTATTGTTATTGTATTTTTATATTTTATTGCTTGAAGTATGCCTAGGTTGTTCTTTTTATTTAATTGTGTTGTTATTGTCTCTGTGTGTAATGCTGCTGCTACACTGTAATTTCCCAGCTTGGGATAAATAAAGTATATCTATCAATCTATCTATCTATATTACATTGCCACAGTGAGGTGGTACAGTCTTATCATTTTTGATTAATCTGCCAATTACTTATTTGGTCAGTAAAACATTAGAAAATAGTGAAACATTACCATCACAGTTTTCTGAAGACCAAAGAAATGAAACCAAATGCTTTGGTTTGTCTTACCCAGCCCATGTCATTTACTATGCAAAAAAAGCACACTTTTGAGGAGAAGCTGAAACCAGTGAATTTCTGGCATTTTTTAACATGAAAAAATTCATTTCATTCCAATGAATTGTTGCATGTCTATATTACGCTGTATCACATTGAAAACATATTAATAAACTATGGTTGAATCCCAAAGTATGTTATCTAGATTTCTTTAAATTTTAATAAAAATGGAATTGCTTTAGCTAGATACCTGTAGTACTTCTCACCAGCGATTAAATGTACTTATTATATGAATTTACAACATGGTTTTGATGACCGCAGTAGAGCACATGTGTCTTCTGAGTTAAGGCCATCTCATGTAAAGAGAAATCTTTCAGGATTTAGCTCGACTTTTCTTATGAGTCTCTTTCTCTCTCTTCTTTTAACCACGCATGAGACTCTGCTCTTGTTTTTAGTGTTTTATGGTTTGCTTTTATTTATTGTTTTTTAAATTGTCTTTTAAAAAGCAATGAATCGATTTATTTTAGTGTTTATTTCCTGTTTTATTTATTTTATTGTCTCTTGTTCTGTTTGTTTATGTACAGCACTTTGTTGCGGCTGTTGTTGTTTTAAAGTGCTTTACAAATAAAGTTGAGTTGAGTTCTTTCTCTCTGGTGTCAAAATTAATATTTCAACTGAATTAATATTTCATTGAAAACAGGCCTCAGAAATAAGAAAACTACATGAGTGGCAGTAAAAAAAACAACAACACTTGACTAGCTCTTGGATGCCAGGAATGACCAAGTAAGCAAGTCTGAGACGTTCAACCTGTAACGTTTATATGCATTTATTTACTTTGCTAAAGCTGTAATAGTGAAGATAAAAACACTGAAAAAAATCAAATTAAATTCTAGTTCCTTTCTAAGTTTCATATACTGGGCTTGATTTGTTTTTAGCTAGTAGTCCCCTATAACCCCTTGTATTAGCTGCGGCTGTTGACATCAGGGCCGGTTATTCCTACAGGCCACCAAGGCGGCTGCCTAGGGCGCCAAATTGGCAGGGGGTGCCCCCTTGTGGCGCCCTTAAGCATACATCTTTGTTTTAACAACATTGATTAACGAAACATTTTTTAAAAAGTCTTTACAATCAACAGATCTGTGTTTTCTCATTTATTTATTCTTATTTTCAATTCAGTTGTTGTTGGTAAAGTTCCAAAGTTTCTAAAAATTAAAATGTTGAGACCATTATATTGCCTGTATGTAGTTCATGTATCAAATATAAATACATTTAAATTTCATTTTTATGTTTATTTTTATTGCATTTGTATGTCTACATTTTATTTATTTTCAGTCTTTGCCATTCTTAATTTGATGAAGATCTGTGTTTTCTTATTTATTTATTCGTATTTTCAATTCAGTTGTTGTTGGTAAAGTTCCAAAGTTTCTAAAAAATAAAAATGTTCTGAGACCATTACCTTGCTTGTAGTTCATGTATCAAATATTAGTGTACAGCAAAAAACATATAACATAGTGTACCTATATCAGAATGAATACATGGAATGGATGTGGTTCGGGGGGGGGGGGCGCAAAATCTCAATATCGCCTAGGGCAGCCAGTGGGCTAGAACCGGCCCTGGTTGACATTACACAAACAAAGCTACATTATCACATTTCTGTTGATTATACTGCCCTACCAAGCATAACTGCAGTAACTACATTTTTGGTTGAAATTGAGTTATAAGTAAAAATGAACTCACTGATGTCTGTTTTATCTTGTGACAAAGTTTTAGATTTCAATTTTGCTTTATTTCAGAGAAATAATACTGTGATACAGTGTAGCCTTGTATTTCTTCATTGTGTTGAATAGTGAAGACAGTAATAATAGAAATTATAAGTTTATTTGATAGGGAAATTATTATCTAGATAGTAATTAAGTAAAAAAAAGTGACAACATTTTATTTAGACTAAAATATAACCTTACTTTATAATATTAAGTCTAAGATACACAAATCTTTGAATAGAGTTGTTAAACACATATTGTAGTTACTGCACTGTGTTTGTGCAATACTATTAGAAGCTTTTACAGCAATGCAAAACCAGAATGCAGTAACAACATTTTTGGGGTCAAAGTTTGAATAAATTATCTTGATTTTTTAGCATAAAAATGACATCATCAATACATGTAGAAATAAGTGTTGCATCACTTGCCTACCTGTAACCAGAGGTGGAAAAAGTATTCAGATCTCTTACTTAAGTAAAAGTACTAATACCACACTGTGAAATTACTCCACTACAAGTAAAAGTCCTGCATTCAAAATGTACTTAAGTGAAAGTACAAAAGTATCAGCATCAGAATGTACTTAAAGTATCAAAAGTAAAAGTACTTGTTATGCAGAATGGAGCCACTTAGATTGTTTTATATATTCCAAATATCATATTATATTATTATTATTGATGCATTTATGTATACAGCGTTTTCATTTTCTCAAGGTAGGGCTCATATTGACTATTTAACATTCTGTTATGAGGTTTATTTAAAAAAGTGTCTAATCACCTAAATTTATTGTGTTTTTTATGTTAAACCTTGAGTGAAAAGTAACTAAAGCTGTCAGCTAAATGTAGTGGAGTAAAAAGTACAATATTTGCCTCAAAATGTAGTGAAGTAGAAGTATAAAGTGACATAAAATGGAAATACTCAAGTAAAGTACAAGTACCTCAAAATTGTACTTAAGTACAGTACTTGAGTAAAAGTACTTAGTTACTTTCCACCACTGCCTGTAACCCATTTGGCTGCCTCGTTAAAAAAATGTTAAAAAAAACTTTAAAGCAATTTTTCTCAGTTTTACCCTTTGCGTAGTTACTGCAGTTAGGCTTTGTAGGGCAGTATACACATTAACTGTTTATGAAATAATTCGTTACGGTTATAGTAACCTACCTAACTGATATAACGTTAGTATTGTATATTTTTACCCGACTTTAACCGAAGACGTAACCGCACGCGCACGCTAGCTGCGAGACATTAACGTTGACTGATACAAATGAGAAACACCTGTGAAAATGTCTTATTGATAGCTAACTAGCTTCCATTGTGTCATTTTGTTGCCTTAAATAGGAAAGTTAGCTATTAGCTTGGCTAGCCTCATTAGCAAGCCACTACCCACGTGCCCTTATTTTGGTCAGGCAGACCCCATAGGATAGCATATAAAACACTTACCTGAGTCGCAATGTGGCTATTCGTTTAAATAAACACCAATTTTGGAAATAGGATGTTTTGAAAATGGCAAAATATTGTTATTTGCACCATCAAAACAGTTGTGACAACTCTCAGACCGCCATACTTGTGCGTAGTTACGGTAGGCAAGGAGGGACAAACTACACACGTGCGTATTTACAAGAGCGCGGTTCGTGCTTCATAATTTTTGGCCATACATTTTACCAATGTTATGCATACAATTTGACAGTGTTAAGCTGATTTATATATGAACATATTAGCATTTCCTCTCTGAGATCTCTTTCTGCAAAATGTTTTTCTATGGTATATGATTTTATTTAAAAAGAACACAATTGAAAACAGGGTTTTATATCTGTAAATGTAGTTTTTTTTTTAAAACTTGTACATCTGAAATCTTTCAAATGTGTTTGTGTCTGTAAATATAGTTTTGTAAAATTGTGCTTAATTTTAAGCATAACATACTTAACATACTTAATTTTCACTTCAGTGCAGTTATCGCTTAAGAAATACACAAAACATTTCCATATTCATATTGCCTTTATTCAAATTTCAATTACAAACACCCAAAGTACAAAAAAACAAATCCATTTATGCTCCCCCCCTCCCGCAAACAAATACAACTCAATTCCTCATTTGACAGATGTTAAAGAAACTTGTATAACTGAATAACACACATCAAAAACATCAAATTAGTTAACCTTAAACATTCAACAGCACACCAATACTTTCACCCATGCGTTCAAATTGCGTTGTGATATTACAGGTTTTTTTTTCTGTAATTAGTGGAAACAGGCAGCAATATCATTTTACAGTCAATTCCTTCCTATAAAATAGTTAACTTCTCACATAACCGTTACAGAATATTTACCGATCAGTATATTGTATTTGGTAACAGCTTAAGAATAACTATAGGGAAATAGCAGGAAAAACAGTGCTGTTTCAATTTTCACTATAGTTAACACCACATTTAGCCTAATGATATTTTTCTGTGAGGTCTAATCACACATCAGAATCACACATTAGAAATGAAGGAGCTGTAATTTTAAGTCACCCATAACACATTTTTCAGACTCACTGGCAATGACACTAGCTTAAGCGGTGCATTAAAATCTTACACATTCCATTAGAAACCCATGAAAAGGTACAATCTTTCCAAAAAATATGTTTCCATCATGTAAAAGTGAATAAAATATTGTGACCAGATTCTGGTCACTTGAAATAGATGGAGGAAAATATAATTACCTATGTAAATGGTATTAGAAAATAGCACAACTGTGGTTAGTGAACCAAAAAGGGAAAATATTGAGCTTGATTTTTCCATAAATACATATAAAATACACTGATATAAATATGCCTATAGGGAAGTTGTGTACAATCAGAGCATTTCTGTGCATTTATAGTCAAATTTTCCGTTCACTTATGATAGCAGCAATAATCAAGCTAAATTATGCTGATCAAGAAACTGTATTTTCTCCTCAACTGGATGGGTGAAGCTCAGGTTAACGATTGGGTTTTGATTTTATGCATGTCAAAAAGCTTCAGTAATCTCCATGAAAAATAAATTGGCAGAAAAGCAAAGAAAAAAAAAAAGTGTCAAACTCCCTCACATCATTCCAAAAAATAAAAACGGACACACGGTGTCACAGAAGCAAAACCCCCTACACACTTCAGCAGAGGACACAAGTCACTGATCCTGGGTCAGTGAGTAATGGAGACATAGCAAATGTCTTCTCATGGCCAGTAAAGGGTAGACAGGCTCTGTGAAAGAATGACTGCATGTAAGCACGTGTACAACTTTTTGGGTCAAAGAGATGCTCTGAATTTTACCAAAATAAAAGGACAAAAGAACTAAATAACTTATGGGAAAAATGGGAAGGAAAAAAAAAAAAGAAATATTGCAATATTGCAGTTTGTCCGTGTTTCTACCCATCAAATGTGCACCCCGACATTCAAATTTAAGAAGCAACAGCACGAGACTGGTTTAAGAGCAGAGGCATACTCATTATATTAGGGTAGGAGTGGAATCTCGCACAAATCAAGAGAAAAGTGCGATGTAATATAAACATCACATCTAAATAATATATGGGAATTCAAAGACTCATACACACTATGGCATTTACCTCTATGCCCTATTACTATTGTCTTACATTAAGTGAGAGGTAGCCTACAGTACCTTGTGCGCTGAAAAATTTAGAAAACTGTACATCAATTTACACATGGCAGGCTTACTCTTTAGCAAGCTTGATCTTTGACATAACTCACACATGCTGCACACGCAATAACTCAAGCGCACATCAATCAGGTCAGGGAAAAAATTTACACAAACAGCAGCAATATCACCTGCAGCCGCAGGTTTCTCGAGATTAAAAGCCAGGGTTTCAGACAAGATGTTTGCTTTTTGTTATTATCAGGGATGTCCTCAAACACAAGAAGCTTTTAGCAGTGAACAGCAATGGTGTTCCAAATACCAAAGTAATCCCTACAGGTCTTAATTCACCAAGTCCTCTAGCTGGCTTTTCTTGATTAACCACTGTTTGGAGACTCAGTGGATCTTGGCAACAGTACTACCAAGCCTAGTATTTAACATGACTTGTAGCACGGATTTTGCTCAATTTACAACACAGGACTTTTTTTTTTTTTTTTTAAACATTTTTTTCCTTTTCAGCATTTTTTTTTTTTAAATATCCTGGTTCCGGAGGGAAAAAAAAGCCCTTCATTACATGCTGAAGCCTAAATTAGTGGCTATCGGGCCCCTTGTTGCTTAGGTGACCGCAATTTCATTAGTTATTTTCTACAGTTGTAAAATCCATTAAAATTCAACACTTATCAAACCTAAAAAGACGAATACACTAATTTTGTAATTTTGTCTCCTACATTGCTTTCACTTCACACTGGGGTTGGCAGTGTGTATTGGAAAGTGGTTCAAAGAATTTCACTGATCAGCTCAAACCACAGTATAATTTCACAGCACACAGTCTAAGTGAGGAGGCATTAGGGTAAGTTTGGTTACGGCAGCTTCTGCTGAAGAACTTGGAGGGGGGTAGGCAAAAAGCAGCAAGAAAGTGGATGTTTGGGTCCTGATTTTACAAAGTATCAATAAGAGTATGAGTTACAGATGATATTCAAGTATGCACATCATGTGTGCTAACGGGCCAGGCTTATAGAAGTAAATCAGATGTTTTTGCTTAACCCCAGGTATGATGGCTTTTTCTGTGCCGTTAGCACATGGCTGATGTCAAGTTAAACATCACAATATCTGTTCCGTTCTGTATTCATCAAACTGTTAATTTTTACATCTATAAAATATGATGTTGCCCACTTGATCAGTGAATAACAGGCTGATCAGGTGAACAGAAAACAAAAAGGTCCCTTATTAAATGTACCTACGAAATCCATTTTGAATATGGATCATATAGTACGAGAGACAATTTGTGTGTAAGGGGATCAAACTAATTACTAGCCATAAGGCATACTGTAAGTATTTTGTACAATTAACTAGTGTACATCGGTCTCCTTTTAAAACATTTAGAGCACACAATCTATTTTTTCCATCGCCATTTTAGTTTCCTTTAAAACTGGAAAAGTCATGTGCACTCAGAAACAGTTTATGAACTTCCTTCCACATCTCCCTAGTGCTTAAATGTCACTTAATGATTATAAAGCCCAGAAATGTCTGAGTAGGTGCAGACAAAACCTCAGCCTGCCTAACCGAAGCACTGGATTAACTGAAGTTGTGAATGCTGTGTATCAAAATTGCCCTGTTATCTTTTAATATTTAATTTCTAAAAAATATTCTAAATTTGAACACGCAAATTGCCTACTTAACAGTCAGCAGTATGAGCCTTCAATCACAGATCATTGGTGTTGTAGGATGCAAACATTAGCCCCCACAGCACTTGGCATTAACACATCTGGATGAAGTGACACCTGAAAAGAAAATGCATCAGTGAAAAAAACAAAGATAAACCTGGTCCTTTTGTTGTTAAAACACAAATTAACAGGCCTGGTGAATCCCATCATCAATCATATCTACTTGATCTGTCTAGTGAACAGTTTTTCTTCTACTTTAATCTTCTGATGGTTTTGGATGATCATATCTTTGCATCTCAGGTGCACTTACACTTGGGTTTTATGCTTAATTCAACCCAATCACCCACTGTGTGTTAATGCCAGGTGATGCGAGGATGTTTTCCTTTGAGCTGTTCCATCTTTGTTGGTCTCTCTGTGCAGAGAGGTGGATCAAACCTTCTCCTCCCCATTTATATTTAACCATAGAGACAGCAAAGGCTTTCAGATGTCCCCCCCAATGCCCAGCTACACTGGAGACCTTACATAGCCTGAGACAGAGTAATAGATATGTCTTCACGCTGACCGGTTGTGTGTCTTTGTGTGAAATCATGCAAGGCAATTTATCTCTCACACCATTAAAGAACATGGCATTTAGTCCCACTGGGACTGAAAAAAGTCCTCAATGATTCCTTCCCATCTATTTAGAATTGTCTTCCATAAACTACACAGTCAGTCACAGGCATCAAAACCCTCACTTGGTTTGCCATCTCTCTCCCATGCACTCAATCTGACATTTCTATTACCTAATGCTAGCTGCATAGGAGATCATCCAAGCCAAGAGAGGGCATTTTATCAAAGTCACAGGCATCAAACAGGTCGCTGATCCCCTGGTCATCTCCCAAACCTAAAAGGTAGTCATCTTGGTCCAGAAGAGGAGGCCCGAGGTTTAAGAAAGGCCCCAGAGACGCAGGGATCTGGTCTTCTGTCTGCTGGAGAAGACTGGTGTAAGGGGACGAGATGGGGGAGAGAGTCGTGACGGAGACGGCTGAGGAAGAAGAAGGTGGAGCCAGGGAGGGGATGGAAGAAGTAGTTGTGCAGGTCGGACCTGTGAAGGAGAATTAAGCAAACCAGTTATTATTTCTGCAAAGCCAAGGACCCATGACAAGACCTTGTAGGCCAAAATAATAAGCATGTTGATCAGTCTTATGGTGCTTTAGGCACTGGAGGCAAGGCAAGTTTATTTATATAGCACAATTCAGACACAGGGACATTCAAAGTGCTTTACAGGGGCAAGATTGAAATACATAAAACACATTAGAAGACATTTAAAAGCAAATTTAAAAAAAAAAAAGTGAATGAATAAAACATTTTAGAGCGAATGAATAAAAATGACAGGTTAAAATGGAAACAGAAAAGTCTTCAGACTTTATTTAAAAGAGCTGAGAGTTGCAGCAGACCTCAAGTTCTCTGGGAGTTTGTTCCAGAGATTTGGTGCATAAAAACTAAACGCTGCTTCTCCTTGTTTAGTCCTAATATATATATATATATATATATATATATATATATATATATATATAACTCTGGGGACTGTAAGTAGACCTGTCCCAGACGACCCAAGGGCTCTGGACGGCTAATAACGTATCAGCAGATCGGTAATATATTTTTGGCCCTAGACAATTTAGGGCTTTATAAACCAACATTAATATTTTGAAATCAATTCTTTGAGTGACAGACCAATGGAGACCAATTTTCAAAGCCCGAGTAGCAGTGAATCAGAGCTTGGAAACAAATGTTGTATGGACACAAATAAGTTGTTTATTGAACAGAACTTGGGTTAATTATTATCCAGTAGGGATGCAAATTTTTTACTTTTGCTGACCCGATATCTGACCCTTGTTAACTGATTAAATTGACTTTTAACAGACAGGAAGGCAACTAAGCCCCAGTTCATCCATTGAGGACAGCTAAAGGCTAAGAAATACTTTGTTTCGTGTCGGCAGAAAAAAAAGAAGCATTATACTGCTATAGATTGTGCAGCCATAATGTTGTCTTGCATTACTGAGGTCACCTGGAAGCACAAGCAGAGGTCTCCAGCGCTAGTTTAGTAGTTAGGTTGTCAACTGTGTGTCTTCTGCAGAGGTAACCGTTTTACCCTGCTAGTCATCATTGATATAGTGGCAAGTAGCTCTTGCAGCTGCACAGGCAAGTTGCAATTCAAGCCTCTTTTTTCCTGCTAGGTTTGTGGCTTTTAAGATAAATTGCTGGACACAAGAGCACCTGAGCAACACAGAATGTTTCAGGCAGACACACAGCTGAAGTGCTAAAGCTCACTAATAACCTGCTCCAAAAAAGGCATGTAATGTTGCACATTTCCTTCATGACTTGCATTAATGCATTTTTAAAATGCTTAACTGATAGCATTAATCTAATGGTTGTTAACAAGTTATTTATTAACATATTTACTATCCAGCCAGGTGGGTGACACTCAGAACATATCTTATTCGAGTAGCAGTTTAGCTAGCTCTTGCAAACGTGAGTCCATACTAGTTAAAAACAAATGCCAGTCAGCAAGACTGTAATTTTCATTCCCTTCAGTTGCTTCATGCTCGCCTTTACAAGCCTAGCAACCTGTTCCAAAATTGTAGACATCTTGGTTTGTACTTGGAACTAAAATAGATCATACATCTTTAAATCTACAAAAATCTGTCAATCAGTCTGTCATTAAATATGGCACAGATCAGACATATGATTTTGTCCATGACAAGATGCAGTACACCATAAACAAATGGCTAAATCCTCATCCGTCTCAGCTAAGCTTAATGTTAAATAGCCAGTCTAAAAGTCAACATTATACCCGTCTAAAATGACCCTGTGAGTAGCTATTTATGGAGGAAAATATGCACAGAAACTAAGAGCTCTGAGAAGTGACAGACTGTTCTGAGTACAAATAAATTAATCTTTATCTTCAAAGAGGAAACGCAGGGTCAATAAAGTTATATTACATTGAAAAACTGCTGCACACATCACTTTCTCTCTCTAAGACAAACCTTGAAGGACTTTGAGGAAAGGTGAGTTTCCATTGATGTCCATGCTGCCGTTTTTTACCGGACTCCTGGGGTCATTCTCCTCATCTGGGCACAACAGAACATCTATAGGACCTTTAGTGCTGGTCAGGTGGATGGACAAACTCTGGAGAGAGGGAAAAAAAAAGGAATGAGTTATAGTCAAAAACTTGACAGGATTGCATTTTAACTTTAAATGCCCTAGAACCGTGTATACACCATAGGTACCAGAGCCAGTACACGTAATGTGTATTTAATAAAATGGTAATAGTGCAAATTAATGCACCAAGTCTTGCTGCTTTAGATCCCTACACTCAGTGTTTCCCATATATAGACCATTCTGTGGCGCACAAAATTATTACCGGTATGTTTTTTTTTTCCCTATCTAGGGGATTAAAAAAAACATGGTTGGACAGAAGAGCAGCGCTGCTTTGGGGTTTATAACGTTAGCCTACGCACAGACAACACCACATTCACACCAATAAATAAAAGTTTTACAATGAACCAGGCCGATCTCAGAGCTGTCAAGAATCTCCGGTAACGATAAGACATATTGAATGGTTGCCGGGACAAGAGCAGTCAAAACGTCAAAAGTTTTTATGTTTTTTTGGTCTTGTACTGTAGGCTACTGTTTCTCAAGCAAGACTTTCCATAAATGGGCCCGAACCCAAGGAGGTCCCTTATGAGAGAGCACTTGAGTTGTTTTTCAGGAAGCCAAGAAAAATGAGGTGTTCTGATAGGGCATGCAAGCCATGCATATTTGTGTTAATATATTATTTTACCCAAAAAGTTAGAACAGGTTATTGGTTGAGGTAGGTCTTAAGTTAATTATTTGAAATAAAAACCTCCAATTGAAGTTGTTTTGTGCAAATCATTCCTGATTCACAGAATCTAAAGAGGGATGAGGAATGAAACCAGGCAGGGTTCTGGTAAAAGTGTTTTTAGTTGTCTTCTCTTAAAGAACTTACTTTTAAAGAACTGACTGAATAATTCCAAATGCTGTAGCTTTATAGTGGTCTCAGCAGGAACTCTGAAGAACGATAGATACAGGTTTTTTCATATGGCAGCTTCAGAAAGTGTCAGTGGAGCACCACAAATTGCCATCTGGTCTGTGGGAAACACTGACACTATAACTAATTTGCCACTCCAACTCTAGAGGAGTCACATGAACTTACTCCAACCTCCACAACTGGTGCATTTATGTGAGAAAAAATGCCATTTCCATGAATAAGTGGCTAGACTGATTAGCGTTTCATTTTTTTTGTATGAATATCAGGAATGGGCAGAAACCTGCCAACTCGACTATCTATAACATTAATGATCAATTAATCGATGCGTGCATACATGCGCAAAATAAAAGATATATATACAGTACTGTGCAAAAGCTTGTTTTGATAACAGACACTTTTATTTTGAAAAGACCAAAACGGACTTCCTGTCCATCCTTAAACTAACTCATGTGAGATTAAACTGTTAAGATAAAGTCGTGGAGTTTAATGTTTTAGCCCCCGAAGAGGCATGAGGTTAGTTTTAACAGTAATCTTATATTTAAATGTGTTTCAGATAAAATGAAACCTAGTAATATCTGTCATAGATCAAATTTAAAAATACAGATTGATGAAAAATTCCACATGATCGAACAAATTCTTAATGACCATTAATCGATCATCAAATAATTATTCCCATCCCTAATTAATATAGTATCAGTTGTGTTTTTGCCACATGCCAAACAACCACCCCTGCAGAAAGAGAATATGTTAACTTTCAAATGAAGCCTCATACACACACATTTTGGCCATGCCATTCTTCTGTCACAAGCTTTGTCCGATGTTTTTTGACTAATCCTAACCCTCCCCCTAAATGTACCCAGGCAATTGGGTTTTAAGAGGTTAATGTTCAAACTGATTAAACTTTTATTTTGCAAACCCTGAAAATCTGAATTTGACACTTTTGTTTTGTTTTACACAGCGTCCAAACTTAAATAAATAGATAGAGTAGATAAAGAAGATAAAGTCAGATGTCAATTTCCCCAAAAGTCCAACTGTTTCTTTAAAGGCAATATAAAGTCATGGGTCAGATGACAAGTGAGCAAGAAGCAGAAGTTTCATCAGGACAATACTGACAGAGCCAACCAGTGTGTTTTGGTGCACGTACAGTTACCTCATCGGGGTCTGGTACTTCTAGTTTGGTGTCTGTGGGCGCTTTAACAACAATAACAGTCTGGTCTCTAAGGTTTCCCAGCTGTTTGATGTCTTGGTACGTTACATAAGCAAATGTGGAGACAAAAAGGTTAAAGAAATAACACTACAATGTTGGTAGATATGCAAACATGCAGGTATTGGCAGGCCTGAAATGCTCACAACATGACAAACCTCCAAACTGCTAAAGTGATTACTGGACCATGCTGGTGTTTTAAGATAGATACAGATAAGTTCAGAATATTGTGTTGTTGAGAACAAGTTAAAAGACGAAGCCTTGCACGTCTACTGAGGATCTGCTATATTTTTAAACTGATTTTGCCATTTAAAAACTACCATCAATTTGGCGAGGTTTACCCACAGAATGTTAGGAGCACAGTAACAGGAATGTAGGAGCCAATATTATGTTTCAGACAGTTTCGATTTTTACTGTAGATTACAGCGTGTTTTATATTGGTTTATTGCCTTTTATTGTGTAGTTGAAATTTACCACAGCACCTGAAGTAGGCGCTGCACATGCGCATTATTGTTCTGAAGGACTTGGTAAAAAGGTAAAAACGTGGATTAGCAGAGTGCTAATAGCTATAGAGAAAAATTCATTCAAGTCATTTCAGATGTTGCCGTTTTTTTAGATGTTTCAGTTACTTCCTGAGTTTTGTGGACCGTTGTGGAAAACCAAGAGAAGCTTAGATTGACGTGTATTAATGGAATACCTGGATTCTGCAAAGATCAATAAACCAAGGAAACTACGACCTGACTCTGGTGGTTTTTGTGAGTAATTAAGGAACAGTAACATACGAGTCGAGCCAGCTGTGCCTGCCTACTGCTAATAAATTCAGTGGCTTTAGAATTCAAATTTACACCAAACCCGTTGATCGCTATTTTTGGGTTCGTGGAGGCAGAGGTGGAGTTATACAAAGAAAAACAATGTACTATATCCTTTGTCTCCCTGCTAGCTAGACGACTGATCCTGCTCAGGTGGAGAGATGCCTCCAACTCATGCACAATGGCTAGAAGAAATCATGTCCTGCTCAAAATTGGAGAAGGTTAGATACTCGCTAAAGCAATCAAGTGGGAGATTTCAGAAAACGTGGGGTCCTTTTCTTAATGCGTTCCAGACTGCCAGAAGACTGCCATTAGGTGCAGCTTAGCAAAGCTAGGTACTCTGCTTATTTTTAGCGCAGGCTTTAGATGTGGCAATGTGCTCATATTATTGTAGCGTATTGGCAGTGACGAGGGAGGGGTTATTTTACATATGAAGATTTTATCTCCTTTTCGGTAAATCGTTACATTTGGTTGTTTTTGTTTTTTTTTGTTTTCTGTTTGTTTGTTTTCTGTGTTTTGTTTTTCTTTAAGTTATATTACCCAATTCATATCTATCTGGACACATTGGTGCTAATTGTTGTACTCATGTCTACCCCATGTCTTTGTAATTACCATTCAGCATTGCACTTTTGTTATACTGAAAATCTTTCAATAAACAGATTTTGATTTAAAAAAAGAAGTAAAATTTACGCTTGCTGCTACAAGGAAGTTTCCTTACTAAAAAAAAGTAGCTAGGAATTATTCTAACTCTTGGATGACATGTCAACTACCAACAAAAGGATATTTCTGGTTGCTTTGCAACTCGCTCATGTGTCTCATATCCAGGCTGCATCTCTGGATGAGTTGTTCGAGCCTCTGCTCTTCTTCTCCCAGTGCAGAAACTTCTGCTGTTAGTCTCTGTCTCTGACTCAGTGCCCCTTCCACCTCCAACAAACTACAGCCCCTGTGAGAGAGAGAAGAGAGTGAATTTAGATCAGATTTTGTACTGGTTCCGGATTTGGATTCAGAGGATTGTATTTTGAACAGGCAAAATGTTCCTGTGTTTCCTTTATAAACCTACAAGTATCTCTGTTAATTAAAAAGTAGCCTTCAAATCACAAAAGTTATGGATGGATGGATGGATGGATGGATAGATGGATAGATGGATAGATGGATAGATGGATAGATGGATAGATGGATAGATAGATAGATAGATATACTTTATTTATCCCAAGCTGGGAAATTACAGTGTAGCAGCAGCATTACACACAGAGACAATAACAACACAATTAAGTAAAAAGAACAACCTAGGCATACTTCAAGCAATAAAATATAAAAATACAATAAAAATACAATAAAATATAAAGTGTCTAAAGAAGGAGTAGAATAGAATTCCAGTGCAGAATAAATATGAATATACAGTATAAAAATGTTGGTGCTATGAAACAAATAAGGTGCAATGAACAGTGTGCATAAAAAACACATAAAGTGCATAGACAGTATGTAATGAACCAGGTTATTATCTGTTATTGTACAGTGTGATGGCATGTGGCAGGAAAGATTTCTTGTATCTGTCCCTATGACAGCGGAGCTGGAGCAGCAAGTATGGAATATCATCTTGCAGCCTGACAGTAGTAAGCACAGGTGTTTAAGCCATATCCCTAAACTGCATGTGCCCTTTGTGATTACTGAACAAATGAGGGTGTAATTAAATGTGCAAAACAGAGTGTAGCACAGTCAGGTATCCACATACTTTAATGTGGCAACAGCTTACATGCAGCCACCTGCCTTCCTGTGCTCTACAGGCCAAGGAAGACTTTAACCCTCTGAAACCAGCAGCCCACAGTGAAGATACTGGTATCATATGAAATGTTCAGGTTCCCAGCTTTCAGATACCGTACACCACTTCTGTTTGGCATCTCATTTCATTTTTGCACTAAGTTGTATATTGTATATTATTAAATGTCTTTTCTTAGATTGTTTTTTTATGTTATCTTAGAAATTGTGTGAATTTTTGCGGCTGTAACAAAGAAATTTCCCCATTGTGGGATTAATAAAGTCAAATCTAATCTACTGTTGACCTGCTATCTACCCCTAAAGATCTAATGTCCCCCTGCTAAAAAAAGGTAGAAATGGGTCTATGTGAGCTTGGTGATCTGGGACTTTAAAAGCATTTAACTAAAAAAACAATATTATAACTCATGAGATGGAAGAGGAAAACACATTGAGAAACCAAGAGCACTGGAATATGTCACATTATGTATTTGGTTGATAAAGTAAGAGCGTGACTACTTACATCCACTGAATGTTGTTCTTCGATTTCTTCTTGATAAGGTGAATTCCTTCTAGCACATTGGTGATATCATACAGCCGTCTTTTCTGTACCTGAGTGTAGAGGATAAAGGCCTCATTAGTTACCCATTTTATTTCAAACCAATCCACTAACACAAATATCCAAAACGTTTTCAATACTTTGAGCAGATGCATTTGCTTAAGATGGCCACTAAATACTCATATACTTTATATAGTACCAATGCTTGGAAGTTTTCACAAGCTTAGGGAGAATTGCTAACATGAAGAAATGCATTGTCAATTTTTTATTTACAACAAAGTCCCCTTTCTTTTTCTCAGTGTCAGAAAAGCCTTTTTCTGTTTCCATCTAAAATTACCTGCAAGGTTTCAGCGGCAAGGTTGAGGTCCAAGACGCCATCAGAAGACTGAGCAAGAAGGTCCACAAACTTCTTTGTCAACAGGCCCAGGGAGGTGTCGTACCGCGTCTTCTCTGGTGGAGACTTGGGTGCTGTGGTCAAGAAAGAGGAGGAGGAGCAGAGAAATAAACAGGTTAGTATAATGTGTTTCAGTGTTTGACTTGATGCTGACATTTTGCAAGGGAAGTAAAACATAATTTTTTTTTATTTTAATTGGTAAAGGGAAGCCCAAGTAAGTTATGGGCTTGTCCATGTGAGCTAGCGCAAAATCCCAATAGTTGCAACCACATAACGCAAATGCCAAAATTTAGGCTACGTTTACATGATGACAGTCTGAACAGAAGACGCAAAAGTGGCGTTGCGTCTTCACTTTTTATTCCGCGTTTAGACGAGCGTTTTCAGGAGGAAATCTGCTGCATACGGTGACGCAAAAGTGTGTGGAATTAGATTGTGTGCATGCCAGGTGGCATCACTTAAAGCCATAAGAGCATCTTTGGGCATGCAGAAGTTTTCACGCTACACATTTTCATCAGCTACTCCTTCCACAAAGTTCTCCACCATCACTAGATCTCCCAGGTCTCGTTCACAGCCGTCTGGCTCGCCTCCGACGAATTGGTGCATCCAAAATGTGATGGAGGTAATTACAGATCCTTCTCTGTTCACTAATACTATCTGTACATATCCTGTACATTTGGTGGAAAGACTCCTGTAAGTTTATTAGAGCTGCCAGAGCAGCTTGAAGGTCCGACGCATGGAAATAATCCCACATGTTTGTTTATTTTCCTGTACTGGAGCATGGATGTGACGTAAATACGTGACGTGAGCAGATCTGAGCAGAGTTTTGCGTCTTGGCAGTGTAGACGACACGCTACGGCGGAGCGGATTCAACTTTTCCACTTTGGAGGGTGGTTTCAGATTTTTGAAGAAGATATTTTGTCGTTTTTACCCGCAAGCGTCCTCGTGTAAACGGGGCCTTAGCCTTTAAGGATAAAAACGGTGGTCGCCAATAGTGGGGAAATTTTGGGGGCCTACCAACCGACCAACAGAGCGAGCTATAGTCAAAGAGTCAAGACAATCACAAGACTCCTACATTCACCTTAATATCAAAGATGTTAACAATCAGGACAAGAACACAGCCACTCTGCAATAAATCTTACCTGAATTGGCTTCACCTTATTGTAAATAAAGACTCAACTTTTTAGTCACTTTGGGAAACTGATGTGCTGTTTTTTACTGTACATTTCTGGTTTGATTTTAAGTGGTTGTAGATGGAAGAGCATGTATATATTGCCTGCACATAGCTCTCAATATGGCGTGGCTGAGGCTAATGCTAGCAGCTAATGGTGCTAACCTGAGGGGGAACCAAAGTTTCACTTCTAACAACACTGTGGGTCAGGAAGGCGTTATCAGCACTAACAGTTAAACCGGCTACCACAACATTTTGTTGTTGTTCGTTGTCAAGAAAGAACAAAGAAGTTTGGATTGAACACATGGAGGAAGTGATTTCATTCTCTGGTCAAGAAGCAATTACGCCTTCATATCTTTACATAGTAAATAGTTGTTAACTGCTCTATTAACGTTCCAAATATCGTGTACAACTGCTTTAAGTACGTCACAAAGTTGGAAAAATTCAAACAGTTTTTTTTCCCTCCAGGCAGGAAATAAATGACTCAATCAGTCATAATCAGCTGGGAATGTGTGATTTACATGAATGGAAAGTCTCAAGCTACACTCTAGGACAAGGAACGGGTTGAAGTTAACTTTAACTTTGATAATCACCAGCTGGAAACGATTTATGTAAAGCACCAAGATAGATATTCGCCAGCCAGACTTGTATTTCAACATAAATAGCTCCGTGTAGATAGCATCAGTTCCACTCATCAGAGTTAGTCTTTTAGGAGCACAAGGCCACACCATGTCACCTGTCTCACACTCCATCAGATACTGTGGCTGCTGCTGCAGTAGCATGGACACAACCACTGAAGGAACAGATTTTGTTACTGTTTCAAGTTCCAATTATATTCTAGTTCAGCAGACCATGCAGGACACAGGAGCAGAGTAAACAGAAAATCAACAGCCATCATGAGAGGGTATCTTGTTGTATTTTTTGTTGGATTACTAAATACTATTACTATCTGAATGATGAGGATTTAGTCTCTGGGAGCAACAGCCAATATTTCTATTTTCTTGGGCATAGTCAGCGGATATCAGATTAACAGATATCAGGACTAAGACTTTTACAGAACCTGTGAATGAGTCATTGTTTCCAATTAACAACTTCATCAATATTTATTGTAGGTGTTTGAGGTTCAGATGACAATTCAGTAATCTCCATAAACAGATTAGTGGAAATGCGATCCACCATTTTTTCGCTCTTCGCACTCAAATGTGATTGGTCAACACTGCTCTGACTAAAATCAGAAACCAGAACATTTGCAAATACCACATGTCAAAATCATACCTACAGATTCTGGATTCATGTGAAGATATCAGTTTATAGAGATAAACACTACTATGCAGTGCTTTGTTTAATGAAAAACGAAAATATAAGCAAAGTACTTTTGAATGAATGTTGAATGCTCTCATAGATCAACTGTGAAATGACCCTGGTTAAGAGTCGGGTTAAACTATTGAGCTTAGAGTGAGAATTTAGTGGTTCTTTAACTCTTGATGATTGTATCTAGAGCATTGCTGTATCCAATTCGTTCAGCTCATTGAGAATCAGATTTTTTGATAGCTGTAGAAAGTAGCTGCATCCAGGCTGTTTCTGTGTATAAAACTCGGTATAAATCACCTCTCACATAGGATGACTCTGTATCACTGTGCTGTAAAAGTCTCGGTTACATGTGCAAACAGGATGACATTAGGTTTCTTACTTCTGGGTGTCTTTAGCCGTGCCCCATTAGCCACTGTGGCCCCTCCTCTGCCTCTTGGAGTCCTGGTGGGTTCAGACTGGTACTGGTGGTCTGAATCATCGAGCGCCAACCGCCTTTTTGCCTAGAGGGATTAAAAAAATATACTGTTGACAGCACATACACCAATTTTGGTCATTTGGCAAGGACCCGATCTTTAAAGGCACCAGAAATGATGCATGATGCTAAATGCATCATAATTTTAATCTTATGTGTCTGTTTGGTTCCTTTCAATAATCGAAACTGAGAGCTTAATTCTTCTGTCTTTTCTATTTCTGAGGTGGAGCAGTCAAAAAGATTTTTGCATAAAAATGAAGTACATCATGGAAAAATTGTTGCCCTTATGTTGCACAGAACCAACGTTTGTGATTCCTTTCTGAATGCATTAGCCAAGACAAACCCACATAGCTTAAGAGTGAGTCACACCTATGGTTTTGATCACACTAGAGCACAGTAACGCCAACAAAAGCCCATATACAACAAATACACTAACAGTAACCAGATAGCCCCCATAATTAACCAAACAATGGAAATACATGGAAGTAGAAGATCCCAAAAATGTTAAATTGGAGCCGTTGTCTACAGCCCATTCAACCAGAAATCGAATTATCCAGAAAATGCCTTTTGTGAACTGCAGTATTGGTGGCTTATTGTCCATTTTGACATAATCCAGTGTTTTATCCACCCATGTGAGCATTTACCTCAACATTAATGTTATAGGTCACTAACATCCAATCTGTCAGTTTCTCCTTAAGTGTAATACTAGTATAGTTTGACAAAGTTGCAGTGTGTTCATTGCCTTTAGTTTTAGCGATAGACATTTTAAATACCTGCCATATCAGCTTCGTAAAGCTTGATGCCGTGTTTAAAGTCACACACTGTGTGTTCAACACCCCAGGTCTTTAAACTAAAAATGCTGAATTACTTAAGAGTTTATGAAACGTGCCGTTTCTTTTGGATCGCCAGCCTAAATTGGCATGCTAGTCACCATTACTGTAAAATTGCATGGTTGTCTAGTGAATACTCTCAACTAGGGAACCCTTGGATTTCTGTTTTGGCTATAATCCATCCTGTTTTAGTCTGAGCAGCACACCAGTCCCAGGGTGTTGTCTGTTCCATGTGCCTCTTAATCAGCATGAAGGAGACTAGTCAATTAACACTCAGATATGTGAAGTAGTTTAAGTATAGCAAACCCCATATTTAATACTTTCTTACTTAATCCTTCCCAAGTCTGAGAAAGAATAATATGCCCTCTGTTGACAGTCAAAATGTCAGCCATTTTATATCAGCAAGCAGCTCCCCTCACCCCCTGCCTGGTCATGGCTCCAGCCTGAGATCTAGAGGCTGGTTTTAGTTCATGAAAGATGAATAGCCAGAGACAAACCAACACCCTGAATGCTGCTGTATTTTTATGTGGTTTGTGCAGTTTGAGAACACAGGAAACGTGCAATCAGTTCTACAGCAGCAAACTCGAGTTTCACTTTACTTGGCATGAAATGCACCATAGCGTTACACTTTATTTACCAGAAAAAGAGACATGAAAACACGTGTGCAAACATAAGATCAAGTCCGACAACGAGTAATATTGTCCTCTAATGATCAATACTGCTACTAGCCTTGAAAGCTAACACATTTCCAAGCTTCATCCAAGTTGGCTTGCATCTTCAGAGACGACTGGGAGAAATATCTATCGAGTAGTTTCACAAGTGAAGTGAAGCTTTAGCTACGTAGAAACCCACGTCTTTGCAAGTTTAGCCACTCGTGTCATGCTCGAATGCTAAAAATTAGCTAACTAAGAGCCAAGCTGTCCAACAATCCCCCAACCCCCAAATTAGGGCACCAACAGCAGCCACTAGGCCACCGCTAACGATACTCATCTCTTACCAATATTTCCATCTGGCTGCAAGGGTGAAGCGGACTCAAAAGCACCATGAAGTTAGCATAGCGAGCTATTAGATGCAAGATCTACATTTATGTAAACGCAAAACTAACTTAAACTCGACGTTTGCTTCCCTAAAGTCCACATACCACCTAACCAACCCACTTGGGTAACTTAGCTAGCGGTAGTTAGTTAGCCACCTCGCTAGGTTGAGGGAATGCTAATGTTAGCTGCCCGAACAACAAGCTCGGCTAGCCTAGCAAGCTAACATCTTGTCGTGTTTGTAGCTAGTTGTAGCAAGCCTAATATGTTGAAACGAGCTGTATAAATGATTACCGGCGGTCTCCCCAGAGCGGGTCGTTGTCCTGCTCCGTTTGCTGCAGCTTGTTGTGGAGTTGTGTAAATGTTGTTTATCTGAGGTTCGGATAAACACACATTTGATGTCTGTGTAACGTTGCAAGGCGGTGGGGTGGTTATTATTTGGATATACGTAGCGTTGGACTGACCGGGGTTTAAACGATCCGCGAGAGTTGTTAAAATTATATTATTGTCCAAAGAAGAAGCCCCAACCCCCGTTAAAATCACTTTGTCCGGAGCCGAGGAGATCCCTCTTCTCATCTTGCGTATTCGGGGTAACCCCTTTCTTGCCTCTGTACTTTCAAGCCCGTATGGCTGCTAATCCGTCGCACAAATTACAAAAATAATCAGACCGAAGTAAAGATGACAGTCTGATTCATCGACTTTAGTAAAGTATTTTTCCTTAGGAAAGTGCATTTAGGCAGATGCAACGGATTAAAAAGTAGCGCAACTCTCGTTTCCCCCGTCTAGAAATGGCTTCAGGAAACGGCCTGATGAATGAAGGGATACGGTTTACGCGCTCAAGAGCCCTCCCGCGAAACTCAGATTTCCCGGGAAATTTTCAAACGGAATTTACATGCCTGACGCTATTGGTCCTCCCGAAAAGAGTACCCGCCCATATTATACCTATATGAGCCAATGACAGCTCAGGCTTCGGTGCGCCACGTGTTCATTGGCAGTTGTAAACAGGCAGCGTCACATGTCACGCCTTGCGTGTTCCCTGATTGGACGCTAGGTGGCGCCAGCGACTGATTGTACTAAAGAGACGGACGGAGTGAAATGAACAGCCCATAGACTGTAGGTTGGAGCCCTATGAGCATCTTAACTTGATTTTTCTGGACTGTTGTACGTCAAAATTACAAGATTATTTGGGCATTAAATACTGACATCCCCCAAGATTAGATGTTGCTATGATTGCAGATCTTTGTTGTCCCAGATGGTAAAATTCAGTTGATTGAAAAAAGGTGAAAACCCTAAATGCAGCCTTTATATCTTATGAAATGGCTACAAAATGCATGTTCTATATTCCTCCTTAAAGATTGTTTATTTTTAATTTTAATAATATTTTTGATAGCTACTTAAATCGATTTTTATAATAATCCCCCTGTACTTTGACTAAATACAGAACATTTTAATTGTTATGAAGTGGAATTTATATTGTGGTAGGCCTATTTCTGAAATATATATATATATACTTCTTCCAACTCTGCTTGCATTACAGGTCTGAAAGCTGTTCTCAGGCCTCATAACAATTGGTGTAGGCTACTGCTGTCATAGTAACCCAATAGGTCCAATAATGTACCATACCCTGTAAAAAGATTTGGATCTATGGTTGTGTTACGGCATACAAACTGAAGAAACATCCCTTTATCCTGAGGGTGCTTAAGCCCTGACCTTCAACCTCAAAGAAGCAGAATTGCCCTCATGAAAGATACATAATCTCCTGGCGGGTATTTTCTAGCTGATTCTGACCTCTGACCTCACCGATGTGTGATACAAGAGAGGAGAAAATGAATACATGGGAATGTAATATATTCCACATTCATTGTTTATTATCAGGAAACGCGAAAATTCTAAGATGAATATTAACAGCTGGTGCCTGACTTTAAATATCACCCTTGGACAAAAACAAGTGTATATCCAGGTAGCCAAGGAAAAAAATTGACATTTGTCCCACGGTAATAACCACAAAATCATTAATAAATATTTATTCCCATAAGTCTCTCAGCCCTACAGACCATACCATGGTCTCTCAGGAAACAACATTCAGTCCTTTCACAGGTGACCTTTCTTCACGCACATACAGATTCATACTTTTTAAAATAGGATTTGTTCTTACTCATCTCTAAACTTAAACAACACAGGAGATGTCTAAGCCGTTTTCATTCACAAAGTGTTAATTTGGGACCTGCTGAAGTCACCTTAACACTACTTTAGTTGTACACACACTTTAACACAAAGTTCACAATGAGATTCCTTCATTCTTTGAATAACCTGTTCAAACACTTTCTGTTCATATTTTCTTAAACTGGTTAATTAATAATTTTTGTCACCATGAGCCCCTGACAAAACCCTTTTTTCATAAAGGGGCGGGGTAAAAACTCCTGTTGCGCCAAACTTGAAAGATAGCTAGAATAACACCGGAAGTGAGATCAAATGACTTTCATACCCTTTGTCGGGTTAATTGGCACTGTGCTGAAGTTTCTCTTTAAAAATGTCCACTCACTATGCAGGTAAGCATATTTGTTTTTAAATTCAAGCACAAGATACACTGCTGTTTTTAATGGATGGATGTAAAAAAACCTGTGGTTAAAACAAATCGAAATATTGTGAGATTTATTGTAACGTTGATTACAATATCACGTTTTGTAGTGGAAGATCTGTGAGTATACTGTGATTTAAAAAAAGGATGCAGAACATAATTCTCCTTAGATTACTGACAGTACATATCGTCACACTGTTAAAATAATCGCCCAAGTCATTTTTTGTCAAAATTTAGTTTTTTTTTTTGCCTAAACCAATCTAAATAAATAAAAATCGCCTACATCCTCAGTTGATCAGATCATGTGATTTTACCCCTTTAAGATAATGGCCTATGTCAAGTGTGTGACTTAAGCGGATTTATTATGCCTAAATCAAAATAAAATGTGATTTAGGCAATTTTTTGAACATGCCTTTGCGACTTAAGCAAGATATGGTAACACTTTATTTTGACATAAGAGTGACATGAGCGTATCATAAACATGACATGGGATGTGTCATGAACATTAATGACACTTTGAAGTAACATTAATGCTCATATGTCATGTCATGTTTCTGACATGCTTGTGTGACTCTTATGTAGACACCGTCAAAATAACGTGTTACTATATCTTACTTAAGCCTCAAAGGCATGTTCAAAAATTGCCTAAGTCATTTATTTCTCTTAAGTTACATAATTTACACACAATGTTATTTCTATGCCAATAGCCATCATTTGTTACATCCTTTTTGAGTAAAATGATCAATAAATGTCACTTTTGGTGAATTTTTTTTTGTGTTTCCTGCAAAACTTGAAAAAATGAGTTAGATAATTATTTTAACAGGGTAACGATATCATTATTTGCTTTCTGTTTGTTGCACTTTTGTCAATCAGGCTTTTATTTTGGCCGCAAAGACCGGAAACGCTATCTAATATCTTTCTGTTTGACTTGACTGATACCGAGTCCAGGGAGGAGTGCTACGCCTGCTCTGTCTGACAGTGGACTGGCTTGACTTGTCACGGGGTCTTTCGGGAAAACAATGTATTTCTGTGACAGAAAATAGTAAGTAGTTAGCTGAAAAAAAATAAGGGGAAAAAAAATCAACCAGAACACTGAGGCGTCGCAACAGAAAAAGTACGCAGGATGGGCGAGCGGGCGGACACTGCGTTTCAAACCACTGGATCCAAGTGGCTGCTGCCTGTCAGTCAATACTTGGGCTTCCCTCTTGATCAGGTAGGAGTGTTTGTCAGTTAGTAACATTTTTCGTAAACATCATTTCTCAACTATGTTGTCTTATGAATAGCACTCTCTGTTTTCTGTCAATTAACGTTTTGTCACTTATTATAGAGGTTCCCTAACTGTCATAAACGGCCACATTGCAGTTCATAATTGAGATGGTGTAGATTGCTTATCTCTCTCCCAAATGCCATTTAACTAAAGACTTGAAAGCCAAAGTTTAAAATTACTCTACTTTACCAGAATAATCACAGCAAAGATATTTATCCTTATAGCAATTATATGTCACCACTGAGAATGAAGAAAAAAGTGAGAAAAAAAGAATTTCAAACTTTCTTCATGTCACAATATGCCCCTACAGGAGTAGAAGGAGTTGTTTATTTCGTGAGGAATTCAAAAGCAGATGCGTTTAATATTACATTACATTACATTACATGTCATTTAGCAGACGCTTTTGTCCAAAGCGACTTACAATAAGTGACTTACAATAAGTTCTTGAGCATGTATCAACACCCATCCTAATTTTTTTTTATCTCTCCCACACAGGTGAATTTTATGGTTTGCCAGCTGTTTGCCCTGGCTGCTGCCTTTTGGTTCCGTCTCTACCTCAGTCCTAACCACGCCAATCCCCTGGTCAGGCACGCTGTGGCCACTCTCCTTGGCATTGCCTTTCTCATCTTCTGCTTTGGATGGTACTGTATGATACTGTCAGAGATGCACTCACACACTTCAGTTTCTTTCATACGATGCTGCAGCTCTGGATTATTTTATTGACAGTTCAGGAAATAGGTCGCAGTTGGTCAATGAAAATTAGCTATAATTGTCTGCTAACTGTCAGGCTTTCTTACAAATGGACAGGGCTGGTGTCCAGTGCACCAGGCTTTTAATTATAACAGGACAATGGGGCTTTAGACAATAAGGGTGCACAGAAAATGGGAAATATTTATGTTGGCATTTGATCCATGAGTAAAAGGTTTCAAGGGAAAGTGTCTTGGCAAACTGCATCACATCACAGATATGCAGCCCAGTTCAATTCAAAAGAAAAAACAACACTATTATATTATTCAAATAGGCCTTATAGTAATTATATACATATTTGGATTGTGTGTGTCCTTGCCTGCAGGTACTCCGCTCACATCCTGACAGTGGTGGCTGCAAGCTACTTGATCATCATCAAAGCTGACATCAACAGTGTACACAGGTAAGTGTTGGTCTCATACAAGGGGAAATTCAGATAAAACACTGGGTTAAAGCTAAGTCATGGAGGCAAAATGCTGGATTTAAAATGGATTGTGAATGGATTTTGACGTGTAAACATATCAAATATAAGGTGCAATAAATAACATTTTGTAATGCTGCGTGCTATCAATTAGTGGCTTTTTGCTACATGTTTAGATTGGTAAAATTTGAACAACTGTTATTATATACTGTTGCACTTTATAACTGTTTGGATATACAAATTAAATTCTGTTCTGATCAATACATTCCTCCAAGTGTTGTTTCTAGACCAGATCAACCTGTCTGTCTGTCATCATGTTGACACATGGGGAACAGAAAAGAAACATCATATTTCTAAGATACTGCTTCAGTTGTAGTTACTGTTGTCTGCAAGTAAAGCTTGTTTGACAAGATCTGGCTGGAGGCTTTTTATGTCATAGTTGACAGTTTGGTGGCCTGGGCAGATGATTTAGTCTAGATAATGATAATTATATTGATAATATATCTGTTGTAGTAAGGCATTTAAATCTGAAAAACAAAGATTTTATTGTTGCTCACCTCTTGAAATGTACTCCCTCCCACACATCACAACACAGACTGCACTGCAATGCACTCTGCCCTATTATCATAATAATGTTGTTGGATGTAAAATGCGTCAGATAAAAGGCAGCCAGACATGCCAGCTGGACCAGTTTGCTTGCAGACAGACGGACTTTGCAGGTGGTTTTTTTTGTGTGCATTTTCAAATGCCCATGTCTCTCTTTGTGGCAATGCCAGTGTATTTGTGTAGCTTTGTAGATTAGATTGTTTTAGATTGTACTTTATTGATCTCACAACGGGGAAAATTCACTTGTCACAGCAGCAAAAACAGAAGCAAAAGGTGTGAATATAGATAACAGGGGAAAAAAGAAGAAAACAAGTAGTAGTTTGGATGAAAAATGCAACATATAAATACAGATCAAGATCTTACACCGTAACAGTCTGCTGCTGAAGGAGCTTCTCAGGGCCCCCACAGTGTCAGCAGGGGGTGAGAGGTGTTGTTGTACTTATGACACACTTATGTCTTGTGTGTGTTGGCCTGAAATAACTTTGCTCAAGTGTGTCACAGACAGTTTTTTCTTTTTATGAATGGAGAAAAGAATGTTACGTTGGAGTGGTATTCACACGTGTAAAGGAATTACCTGTAGGCACAGGAAGATAAAAACAGTATTGTTCTTTACATGTTGAAGCAAAACACAAAGTGTCACAATTGCTTATTCTGCAAGCATACCACACTACTCACCTCTGTCATTGGCACAGGGTGAAAGGAAGTAGCAGGACCAACTCAGGACACTCTTATGCACAACCACGAAAATAGTAAACATTCTAATATGTTTTAATGTCTATATTTGACCTGACCTGGCATGAACATGTGCCCTACACTGCAAAAAAAGAAAAGTTGGGTGAACTCAAAATTTCAAGGCAACAAACTTCGATAAAATTTTAAGTTGGACAATTAAACTAAATATTTTAAGTTTTTTTGTGTGTTTGCTCAACTCTGAATTCAGATTTTTGTCAACTCAACTGTATGTTGTACTAATTTATAATTTTACATTGTAATAACTTTTAATCCTTACTTCTGCTAACTTCTGCAATGTGCTGAATTGGCACGATTGTAACGCCGCTATGAAATGTCAGCTAATGTTGCGACCACAATTTTGAGTTAGCATTGATACGCTAATGGCTACTCTTGTAGCTGTAACAAGCAGCGCCGCTAGCATTAGTTAGCCGCTAGCATCAGTTAGCCGCTAGCTTTCGCTAATGACCGAATTTCACCGCTTTCCCGCATTTCACAACAAAGAAATAAGAGTTAGCAGAACTATTGTCCCTTGTTGTGAACCCCAACTTAAAGATATAAGTAACAACAACTCACAAACTTGTTTTTGAGCAGACAACTGGCTTCCTTTGTTGTGCTAACTTACATTATTGCCCTAAATGTCAATAATTTATATTTCCAAGTTTTACCAACTTAAATCACTGTTTTAGGCCAAAAAATACAAGTTGGCTTTTTGCAGTGTAGGTGATCCATTCACAAATGGAAATCAAATACAGATTAAAAAAGACAGATTGTTAGTCTATTTCAGCCTGATTCTATCACTTGTATTTCTTTTTTTTAAATCACACATTTTCTGGTAACAAATACATTAGCAAGGACACACCAAAAAAGGCTTGCAGCCACAGAAAATGATGAGTAAAATTGTTTTGATTATGACATTTTTTTCAGGAAAATTGAAGAAAATTGTAGAAAAAAGTTGGTTCTCTATCACATACAATAGGCATCCATAATATGAGCTAAGCCAAGCTCATCTGCATGCAGATATGTAAGAAAAGCATGAATGTGGTTTCAGTCTAGTCAAGTATGTAGAGAAACATTGCAATCATTTTAAATGTTTCAACAGCACAAAAACTAACTGGACGTTAAAAAGTGTAAAAAATAAAAGTTAAAAAGGCCTCAAAGTTGTCTACCTGCGTATTTTGCAAATTTTGCTAATATGCTACAAATTCCTTGGTAATATTTCCAGCTATTGTATCTATCACCAGAACATGGTAGTTATCTTTTGTCTGATTCAGTTTCGCTCATTCCTCCACATACAGGTATTCCATGGTGACGGCTATGGGCTATTTGACGGTGTGCCAAGTGAGCAGAGTTTTCATCTATAACTATGGGATTCTGTCCACTGACTTCTCTGGGTAAGGGAAAACATGCTTACTCTTCTCTCTTTGCCACACCTTCTTGGTGTGAGCCTATTATCCATTTCAGTCTTCTGATATTATCAGTTAACATGTGTTGTACCTGATTACACATTCAGCAGTGCCACGGCCTTGTGTAAATACAACAGCACTGATTAAAAAGCAGCAGTGTGGATTGTTTAAAGTTGACATTGTCCTGCCAGGTAGACTGAAGGTGCTCGCTCCTCCTGGCAACTGTGACTTTGTTGTGTTAGAAACAAGGCTGCTTCTGAAGGAGTGGGCAGTTCACTCTGTAGTACAACTATTTCATGCATTTGGACACTATGAATCATAAAGATCAGCTAAAAGATTAACTTAATGAAGAAGGAGGAGATTCCCTGTCACAAATGTCAAGCAGTGACTCCTTTGTCGTCGCTCATTATTTCATAAAAGAAAGATTGCATCATCAAAAATTAAACTCTGCCCAGAGATTTACTGTAGCTTACACTGCAAAAAAAAAGAAAAGTTGGGTGAACTCAAAATTTCAAGGCAACAAACTTCGATAAAATTTCAAGTTGGACAATTGAACTAAATATTTTAAGTTTTGTTTTTGAGTTTGCTCAACTCTGATTTCAGATTTTTGTCAACTCAACTATAATTTGTACTAACTTATAATTTTACATTGTAATAACTTTTAATCCTTACTTCTGCTAACTTCTGCAATGTGCTGAATTGGCACGGTTGTAACGCCGCTATGAAATGTCAGCTAATGTTGCGACCACAATTTTGAGTTAGCATTGATACGCTAATGGCTACTCTTGTCGCTGTAACAAGCAGCGCCGCTAGCATCAGTTAGCAGCTAGCGGCAGTTAGCCGCTAGCTTTCGCTAATGACCGAATTTCACCGCTTTCCCGCATTTCACAACAAAGAAATAAGAGTTAGCAGAACTATTGTCCCTTGTTGTGAACCCCAACTTAAAGATATAAGTAACACCAACTCACAAACTTGTTTTTGAGCAGACAACTGGCTTCCTTTGTTGTGCTAACTTACATTATTGCCCTAAATGTCAATCATTTATATTTCCAAGTTTTACCAACTTAAATCACTGTTGGCTTTTTTGCAGTGTAGATTCCACAGCTTCTTTCACATTGATGGCATGCATGCGGCTGCTTTGTTAAAGGGGGTTATCATTTTGTTAACATACTGGTTAACCACATCACAGGCAAACAGACAGTGCTTAACTAAACATACAGCTGCAAATACATGTGTTGTGTCAGAGTAATGCCTGAGGTGGGACCACTGGTTTAACTGGAATGGTTGAAAGACAGTTGAATTTGCTAGCTTCTGTATTCAGCAACTTTTTTGCCTAGTTCTGATGTGGATGAATTTGCTGGCAGCCTCACTTGCACTCCGCATGACTTTGGCGATGATCAGCCAGGCCTGTGAGTCAGCCTTGGCGAGGGTCATATAATGAATTAGAGATCCATGCGCTTTAAGCTTTCAGATTGGACTGATGAATGGTTGTGAGTCATGGAGAGGGTGTCCATATGTGTAGTATTACACAGGATTGGATGCAATAATCTTGTGCCAAACGGAAATATTTTAAATTGTAAGGTCCTATGACTGTGGGCTTTTTTCTTTTAGCTAGTATAACACCATTTTTTTATTTGCTGCTCTCCACTGTGTTGCCCTCATGATCGCATTGATATGTTGTGTAACTTTCCCTGTTGGGCGATGCCAAACACAGTTCAGAAAGAACTTGTCCTTAAAGTCTTTGTGCTGTTTTTTCCCCATTTGTCATCAAGTGTTTCCATGAACTAATCTTTTCTGATTTTCTGCAAGGCAGCAGAACTGAAATTGAACTGGGTCAAAATCTTGTGTACAGTGCCAACTTTAGAGTCTATATGGAAAAACAAAGTCTGTCAGCTACAGTGGTGGGGAGTTGCACATACTGACTGGCACCCTGAAAATGTTGCTCTAAAGCCAACTGCCAGCTCTCACTGAGCTGGCACTGCCAGCCGCTCGGTCCCTCTCTGCCTCGGTTTTCCATGCTGTCCACACAATGCAGCCCACTCACTCACACACAGGAACCTGTGTGTGTGTGTGTGTGTGTGTGTGTGTGTGAGAGAGAGAGAGAGAGAGATGTGTGTCTTTGTGCACACACACTCACATTCTTGGGACAGAGAGGTCTCTATCTGTGAATGAAACCAGGAGAGGGGGTGTGGAACTAGTCTGTTCAGACTTACTGTACGGGACCTTAATGTCCTCTTCTGTCACTTCACTTTCAGCACTTTCTGGTATCCATAAATGGCTAATTTATGGAACAACTGAAATCAAAAAAGTTTTGAAAAAGACAGCACAAACATGAGCTAATGTCACATAATATAGGTCTGTTTATATTGTATTGCTGTATATGGTGTTGTTCTTCTGGATGTCTCAAATTTGCACACAAATTGTTACATTTTACAGTTTATTGCATTGCAAAAAAGTGTATTTAAAAAACAGTATTTGATGGATGAAATTTTCTTATCAGCATTACTCAACTGGTGTAATCAGTTCTATCACATCAACAACTTATGACAAGATTGCTGTCAATCTACACCGGTTCCATATCTCCATACACTTAGTACACTAGGTTGTTGTGGGGTTACCATAGTGACGTATCCCCAAACTGCAAGCAGGTTCTCAGGAAGTCATGTGGTAATTAAAGCTCTGTGCATCCAAAAACATACATACTACTTTTTGTTCACACAAAAGTAAGTTGAACATGTATGTGTAGTGCACAGTATGCAACTTCATACTCAGCAAATGATCAAGTGAAAATATAGATATTTAAATGATTTGCATTGAATTAATAAGTGACCTCACTTGACACTACTGGAAAGAATGAAGTGATTCACAGGGGAAGATGCATTCTGGAGCCTCAGACAGATGCTGAGTAGGCGTGAAGCGTCCCCCAAATGTTGCCTGGATTAGAAATCTTTTTAACAGCTTTCTTATGGATCAGTTTCTGTGGGACAGTATTGTGAGGGTTAGAATAATGCAACTTCATATATATCCAATTAAAATGATTTATTCATAGGTACAAACAGTATTTGACTTTTTTTCCCTTCAGAAAGTCTGTGACTCACATTAGTTTCCATTATTTTTTTCTGCACAGGCCTCTGATGATAGTAACCCAGAAGATAACCACACTGGCTTTCCAGCTGCATGACGGTAAGGCAGAGGAGAACACACACACACACACACACACACACACACACACACACACATACACACACACACACAGACACTAATGCACAGATATATTGGCAAGTCTTTAATAATGGAGGCAACAGGCTCTCATAATTACTTAACTTTAAAGATTTTTTGATGTAGCACAGTAGAAATAGTGCATAATTTGGATTAACAGTGGCTTCCCTCTATTCAAATGGAATGTGAACCATAACAGGGACAGTGTGACAGAAACCAACATGCACAATAGCAGGACTGAAGCAGATACATTGAATTCATCCATCATTTATTTTATTATTTGGTAAAAAAAAAGGGAGAAATTAATGTTTCCAAAGAGGTTGCTGATGTCATCCTTTGTTTTTTAGGTATGTGTAAGAAATCTGACCAACTGACCTCGGAGCAGAAGCCTCTGGCTATACAGTAAGTTTAGCTTAATTATTTTTTATATGCTTAATTATATGTTGCAGTGTGAACCGCCAGGGGATAGACTTTTTGGAGACGAGTCAGAGCACCGTGTGAGCACTGCGAATAATGATCGTCTTCTCTTTTCCCTGCTGAACACAACTGATTTTTTAAAGCTGACTTTTGCGGTGTACATAGGATATAATGTAAGCCTGATATATATCTGGACCAGGTGTCCTTGTTAAAGTCCATATAAACAAAAGGTAGAATCATTTAACACCTTATTTAAAGTATAAATAACTGTTTCTTTTCCTTTAGCCACGAAGGACAGTGACAAGGAGATGCAATCATGGTGAATAGCTTGTTCATGTAAAAAGCATGCTGGGAACTTAGAAAAAGAGGCATCATCTTGCATGAAAAATATTACATTTATATGCATGTTAACTGATGAAATCAGTCACCAGTGTACCATGCATGCAGTTTTTTCGAATTAATTTTACAATAAATTAAATACATTTTAAAAATGTATCAAAAAAACAATCGTAACTCATAGTGTTGCTCTTGTGTGATAACCTGTAGCTCTAAAGGCAGTGATTTGCCAAGTTTGTGAACTTATTTTAACATCCCTGTAGGTTTGGATCCCTTACTTATTTGATGTTGTTATTTAATTGATTCTGATTTTGACTTTCAATTCTGGTTGGACTGTAAACATTACATGCAAGCTTTGATGCATCAGCAATGCAGAAGGAAGCTCAGCAGGTCAAAATGTTTTCTTCAGCAATCAAAAGTTTATTGGAGCAAATTTCTTAAAGAGTTCCTTGTTCTTCAGTATTAATTACAATTCATAACCAGTTCTTTCACTTTCTAAATCACTGCGGAGCTGCTGTAATCGGAGAACCAAAGGAACTGAATCAAAATATATTTTATATCATTGTCTTGTGTGAAACTGAAAAAGCTTTTTTTTGTCATTCACAGAATGTTTATATTTATGTAATGTTTAATCTGCCAGGCAACAATACTTTTTCAACTAATTTTTAAGTGTGTTTTTGTATTAAAAAATAAATGGCATGCTGCAATCATGTTTCCACCCAATGTAGATGAAAATACACCTAAAGTAATTACTGTCATGCTGAAAATAAAGGGGTTTGTTTTATATGATTTCTTTTATTTCTCTTTTTGCAGTGTGAGGCCTTCTCTCATCGAGTACCTGAGTTACAATCTGAACTTCTTGAGCATCTTGGTGGGACCATGCAGTAACTATAACGACTACAAAGACTTCATAGAGGGCAGACACATCAGCAGGAGGCTGAAGCAGCACTCTGGGACGTGTAATGGGCAGAACGGCTATGATAAGATACAGGAACCATCACCTCTGGTAAGGTCATAAAGGAATGAATTAATCATAATGATTGCTACCCCTTCTCATATTCCTGTTGTTTTTTTTGACCACTTTACCCTCAGTCATCTCCTTCTTTTTTATTTTTTAGACTGTATTCATTCAGATTCCATCAGCAGTCTGATTTCTTCAGTTTTTGCATCTCATCATGTCATTGTAGTCCAGTCCATTTGTAGTATGTATTTCCATCTCTGTTCAGCAGTTGTCCTTTTTCTCTGCAGAATACTGTCTGCCGAAAATTGGTGGTCTGCAGTGGATGTATGCTGTTCTTCCTCACTGTGACTCGGTCCTTGCCGATAACTTACAACGTAGACCCTTACTTTGTCAGCAGTGCCCCGTTCCTCACAAGGCTCACCTACGCTTTCTTCTCGATACAAGCAGCAAGGCCCAAATTTTACTTTGCCTGGACGCTAGGTAAGCACCGGGTGTATATGTCACAGTTATAGTTGTCAATTGTGAGGCAGGAATGTGGTGGGAACACAAGCTAAAAACCTATCTTTTTTCAACAGCATTCGGTTGAACTGTGTGCGTGCATGTGTGCTTGTGGGAGTGGGTGCACATGTGTGAGCAAGTAAATGTGTATGTGGTGAATATGGCATAGCTTCAATTAATTTGTAATTTATTTTTTCTAATTGTTTGTTTGTTTTTGTTTGTTCGTTTTCTGTTGTTTTGTTTTGTTTTTTAACTGTAATTATGTATATCCATTGTGAAGCACATTGAGTCTGCCTTGTGCATGAAATGCGCTCTATAAATAAAGTTTAATTGAATTGAACTGAAATGAAAGTTGTGTGTTTTTAATATTTTTCTCCTGTCCTGTCAGCTGATGCAGTCAACAATGCAGCAGGTTATGGTTTCTTGGGGATGGATGAAAATGGAAAGCCATCTTGGGACCTCATCTCTAACCTCAACATCTTGGGGATTGAGGTACCGTCAATATTCACGATATTAAAAAAAATGCATAGCCTCTCTATACTGTGTTGGTCAAAGTCTATTATGTGCTTATGATAATTATTGATCTTTTTTCAGACTGCAACCAGCTTCAAGACATTCATAGACAACTGGAATATTCAAACAGGAGTTTGGCTCAAAACGTAAGTCCTGCATTAGCCTGGGTATACCCATACTGCCTTGCGCGCTCGAATTTCATTTCGAACCTCCAGGCAGTCTGGAAACCAGGGCCGTTTCTTAGCCCTGTTTTAGGGATCCAATCACAGAACGGGGAGGGACGGCAAGACGATGACGCGTGCTACTCGGCAGACGGAAGCTTGTAGTTTTGTAGTTTTCTTACGGATCCAACATGGCTGCAGCAGACTCCTGTTTCACCACGAAAAAGGATGTTTAAGCCTTGCTTCCGACAGGATTTGGGAAAAGTCTAATCTACCAACTAGTGCCGCTACTAGCCCCGCTACTAGCGCCACTACTAGCGCCGCTACCAGCCCCGCTACTACCGCCGCTACTACCGCCGCTACTACCGCCGCTACTAGCCCCGCTACTAGCCCCGCTACTAGCGCTGCTACTGGCCCTGCTACCGTAACGCCGGTGATCTCGCTACGAGCCGGGGGACAGCGGAGCCGCCGAGAGACCCGTAGCAGCTTGTTTATTGCCCATAAAATCAGTGTGTGTGGCTTAATGTGAAAATGCTGCAGAAAAACGTTGCAGAAGCAGAATTGAGCATTTTAGCCTCAAAGTAGAGATGGGCTAGTCTGGCTATGTAAACATCAATTTCTGTCGCTCTACATACGTCATCTGGTATAACTGATACGATTGGCTAAGAGCTACCTACAGACGTTTTTGATAGACATTCTAAGCGCCCAATAAACGGCTCTGGAGGATTGTAAACCACGCCTCCTCTACGGAGAAATGAACGGCTGGTTTCCAGACTAATCTCATTTGTGATTAGTCGGGTGTTAGCCAGGCTAGTCCTGCGTGTGAACGTCAGTCCTCATGGACATAGTCAGAAGCATTTTCTCAGCCTTCCATTTTACACAAACTTTCCTTTGAACCTGTTTGATTCCTCTCTTCTCCTCAGCGTGTGCTATGACCGAGCCCCTAAGCACAGGTTGGGGTTGACCTTTATCCTGTCTGCCCTGTGGCACGGTGTTTATCCGGGGTACTATTTCACCTTCATCACTGCCATCCCCATCACCATGGCAGCACGAGCTGTGAGTACTCTACCTCCTCTGGAAATTCAAATACATCCTGCAGCATACAACTTAAAATACATTTTGATAGCTTTATTTAATTTGCAAGAGACTCTTGCTGACCCCCAAACCAAAAATAACACACAAACTTTAGTTTTAGTGATCTAAATGAAACTCGCAAAGTCAGAACTAATCTCAAGTACAGATGTGTGTCAGTTTTGGGTGTAAAATTATGGAATGGACTAAATGATGAAATAAAGATGTGTAATTCTATGTTAGTTTTCAAGAAGACTTTAAAGTCTAAAATTATCAAGGGTTTCAATGAAATTTGATTGAATTAGGTTTTTCAGTTTAAGGTATCATGTGTTTTGTAACAATGTGAATTATTCAGTTAATGTTATGTATATAATGTATACATGTAGATAGTACAAGAGAGGCAAAAATAAGCCCTTGGGCTTCAGCCTATTCCTTTTTCAGTTGCTGTCTGATGGATTCTTTAGTAAAAACATGATTTTATTTTGTTGTCTTAATATAAAGAAATAAAGCATTCATTCATTCATTCATTCATTCATAAATTCATACAATCAAGGAAGATAATAAATTCCTGTCATGCAACTTAATTGGGTTAGTTGGAACTCCATCAGCAGCATAGCTGTTATTTACCCTTCTCTGTTCATCTGTGTCTCCCAACCAGGTACGGAAGTCTGTTCGCCACCACTTACTGGGCTCCAGAGGCTTAAAACTGGGTTATGACATTTTAACTTGGGCAGCCACACAGCTGGCCATCTGCTACACTGTCATGCCTTTTCTACTTCTTGCTGTAGAGCCCACTTTGATTTATTACAGGTATGTAATACTCATATTTAGTCCTCCAATTCTATTTGGCTCAATTCATGCTTGCTGCATTTATGTGGCCCTGTGGGACATAAATTTCATCCACTTGCTGTACTCAGACGTGCTCCTGGGACATTTATGCAGACTATATATACAGGTGTCTGTCTGTGTTCACTTTAAGGACATTTTTGGAAAACATCCAACCAACAAACTACAGAATCGTCATACTAACAATTTCAAATCTCAAATGACTGATAAGTTGTGTCAGAAAATGTAAAAAAAATAATGAAGAAAAAGCCCATCACAAGGCCACAAAGACCAAGTGAAGTCTTTATATGTCTTGTTTCGTCCAATCATGTCCAATTAAAACCCCAAAGATCTTCAGTTATAATAAAAGAGTGAGGCAGCCAGAAAATAAACATATTTGAAAATTTCAAACCATGTCATTTCTGCATTAAAAATGATTAAAATAGCATCTGATTAATTTTTTGTCAACTGCCCAATCAATCAATCTTTGGAGGTTTAGTATTTATATAGTATGGTATATTATATTAAAATATGCCCTTCTGACTTTTATTAAGGTTGAAAAGGAGAGCCCGAGAATTTCCTTTGCTTTATACATTTCCAAAAAGATAGATAAAAACAATGCTATAGTGACTAGACGGTATATAATTGTAATAATAGTACAGTATATAATATATAATATAATATGTAATAATAAATAGTAACAATATAAAATAAAATAAAAAGAGATAAAATAATATGATATATAATATAGAAATATATAATAATAGTAATAGTGATAATAATAATAAATAAGGCCGGTATAATAATAATAGTAGTATATTACATGTATATATATATATATATATATATATATATATATATATATATATATGTATATATATATATATATATATATATATTTATATATATAGTATATGTTCTTTATTTTAAATTCTAATATTTTTTTGCAGCCTGCTCTGTTTTGTCATGTAACTTCTTCCTACTTATCAATAATTATTACAGCGCATTAAGGGCAAAATGAGAAAACTCACACTCTTTTTCCTCCTAGGTCCATGTACTTCCACGTTCACATCATCAGCATTCTGGCTGCGATCGTCCTGTGTTGGAAACAAAAACCCAGTGAACCCTCTGCCACCACCAAAACGTTTTCTTCCTCGGCTCCGTGCTCAGCTCAGTGCCAGCCTGTTCACTCCAACAACAATGACAAAGTGGACTAAAAAATCCCCTCTTCATGTTCATTCACAAGACTCTAAGTCGAGGGTGTTCTCTCAAAGACAAGTGAATATCCCTGAAGGGCATTCAGCCAACTTACAATGGGAAAGCATTATTTATTTTTTAGGACAATACAGAGTTAGGAAAAAACGTTGACGGTACAATACAACGCAGGGCTTGAACCTATGGCACTGGATGCACATAGGGGAGAGCTTTTCTGTCATATTTTAAGATTTACAAGATCTGAACTCGATTCTGATTCACACATCAAACCCAAGTACAGCAGGCAAAGTGGAAAGAGAAACATTAGCTGCAGGAGCGTCTCTGGTACCACCACCGTCGGGACGCTGGCCTCCTTCCACTTCCCCCTCCACCTGCTCCCGCTCTCCTCCGATCCCTCCTCCTTCATGCCCATCTCAACACCAGCCTGCCCACTCCAACAACAATGCAACAGTGTGAAGAGAGAACGGAGCCTCACTTTCTTTCCTGTCCTCTATCTGTGCTGTCCTGCCGATTGGTGGGATGGAAGCCAGCACAGTGGGAGAGCAGCTCATAAACAGGGCACAAATACCAGGACACACACACACAACTAACTCATGCATAATTTGACAAACACTAGGACACAAATATGCACATACTCTTAGACACGCTCGGACTTGGTCACACTCTGATGGCGTACAAAGGATGCTCTTGTGTGGCCGCAACAAAAGGGCATACCAAGAGGAGAGAGAGCCCTCGTTTATGTGTGTGTGTGTGTGTGTGTGTGTGTGACATCCTACCAACCTCTGTCACTGAGCCTGTGCGTGTGTGTGTGTGTGTGTGTGTGTGGACGTTGTCGTGGAAAACTATGGACTGTGTTGGTTTGGGTGGGACCACACTTGAAATACCAATTAGATCATGCAGCTCTCAAACTGTCAAGTGAAACTAATGAAGTCTTTGAAGGCAGGATGGCAGCTCCTCCAGGTGAGGAGACTTCAACATCCTAGAATATGTAAACTCTTTGTTTTAGTTTCTATGGATAATCCTGGGTTTTAGTGATAAGAGGTAAAGCTAACAAAAGGTGCGGTTTGACAACAGCAAGTTTCTGCTCATGTTGTTTTACATTGCACAATTTAACAAGTGATGAAATGGTGTAATACGACCACATTTTGATGTTGAAATCAAAAGCTTACAATTTTCAATGTCTTAATGAGTAAGTCCACCTTTTTCTGAAGCAGTAAGTAATTTAATAGTGACATAGTTATTGATGTGTTAGTACTTTACCATGTGAATGGGGCTGGATACCTGATATCACAATGTAGAGTATTTGAAAACAAAGCTGTGCTCAAACTGAGAGGAAATGCACTTGGAAGTTTCTTTTTTTGGGACTCAAAATTGCACACTCAAAATATAGAAAATGGGACCAAAATAGGAATTTGTAATCAAATGTATTTCCTCTCAGTAGGGGCAATGGTGCTGTGTTCTTTCTTTGTGACAAAGGACACATTTGAAAACTGTACATTTACCGGAGCTTATCAGCAGCTGCAGGTTGATTTAACAGAGACATCTGCTGGTTGTTTGTACTGTCTGAACTCTGCTGAATTAAGCAATGAAGGTAAGCCCATATGGACTGACTGAAACTGCCACATTGCAGCATCTCCCAATGCAACTTCATACCAACTGTGAGCAGAAGGCATTTTTTCCTCACTGATATTATAATTTCTCACAACAATTAACAATTTGATCTCATCTCAAGCTTTTACTTTTGCACAATCGGAAGCTGATGGATCAGTAGGTGAACTAAGCACGGTGACAACAAAAATATACATGCACGTTTTTAATTTATCTATTACTAATCTGTTGGGTTTTTTCCATTATCACTCATGAAAGGTTTGGGAGCGGTGGGAGTTTTTAAAGTGGCATCATGGCTTGGTTAATAATCATGCTTCCTAGCATGCTAGCTTTTAGCTACATGTATGGGTTGTTGTGATAAGGTGAGCTAACAATGCTAACAAGTTGCAATGCAAGAATATTGTTTTGATTAAATGCCTGGTGAGGAATATAATATTACACTTGAAGTTGCCAAGCTGTCCCTTTAAATGCATCATATGGGCTGCCTTTGTTTGAGTATAGCATGTTAACAGCATTTTGTCTGTTTAATCACATTGGAGACACAATCTTAATGCATTTTATTACCTGCTTTGGAATTTAACCTCAACCTTTTGTAATAATATGAATTTTGAATTTGCCTGTTTTGGCTCAGTTTACAGATTGACTCAATACTCTGATTGTTAATATGTAAAGCCTCAGTAGAGCATGTTTATACAAAAAGAGATTAAAAATAAAAAAAAGTGTTGTCACAAGGGGAATAGTAGCATGCGTTTAATTAACATTATTATCTAAATTATAAGTAAATACCGCAGGGTAATTGTTCAAGATTTTAATGGGGTAACTTGCAAATTTAACTGTTATTAGTCTACCCTGGCTTATTACAGTGAATCTCTTATTAATTATATTATTTTTGAGTCATTTTGGAGCAAAGATGGCATCATTTAATTTTAGTTGACAATTTTAATGTTTGACTGCACATTAGTACCTCTCTTGGAGTTAATGAAGTGTGAGTAATGACCGCTCTGGGGACCTGTAGACTTTGCCAGAGGCCTGCAGTTATGGACATTTAGAGCTGAAGAAAAAAAAAACCTAAATGCTGATGGTAGTACAGTTACCTAAACTTCTGACGCAGTGTGTGTGTGTGTGTGCTGACAGGTTTGAACACTCTTCCCAAGTATGGCTTTGCTATAACATATTATTGTTTTTGTGAAGCAAAGCCTTAACTGATATAGCTGTAACCTTTAAATGTGTTGTTGTCAGTAATATGTCCATGGCACTGTGTAGTTTGCATGTTTGTAATGTGTTTTTAGTGCAGGGAAATGAGCGATGAATGGCACATATACAGTATGACTGCATTGTCAGAATGAGCAGCTATTTGAATGACTTAATACTGAGTATGAAGATATTTTTTCTATGTGTTCTTGCAGATGTGTGCATGGTCAAATATACTGACTGTGAGATTGTGTGTTGCTCCATTTTAGTATTGTTTGTATGGAGGAAAGAGTGAGTGCTACAGAAAAATATGAGTAACTAATAAAGCTTCAGTGAAAAACATTTTGTTTGAATTGTCTGCTCTAAAAATATTGGTAACACTTTACAATAACCATTATTTAAAGATGGTAAACAGATCGTTTATTAACGTTTAATCATCATTTATAAACCGTATATAGGCAATTTATAATGGTAAATAGAAAATGTATTAATGTTGAACTATAATTTATAAATGCAAAATAAATGGTATATTAATGTCAGTTGATAGGTACTTTGCCATTAACAAACAATGACATTATAATTATTAGTTTATTAATAGTTTTGCACTCCTAACATTTTGAAAACCAATATTAAGTATGTTAATGATTTTGAAATGATTCGAAGAAATTGGTTTAAAACATTTAACGATTAAATATGTACAGCACTTTGTAAATGGTTAATAATTGGTTTATAAACCATCTATAAACATTACTTAGATGGTTATTGTAAAGTGTTACCAAAATATTTTGTAAGTATGTAATTCATGATAATGAGGTATTATAAACCATTATCATAACAAACATAGTTTTGTATTTTGAGTGTCTTGGTAACACTTTACAATAACCAACTGAATAATGTTTATCGATGGTTTATAGACCAATAATTAACCATTTTCAAAGTGCTATACATATTTAATCTTTAAATATTTTCAACCAATTTCTTAAAGGTTTATGAATCATTTCAATATCATTCACATACTGAATATGGTGTTAAAAATGTTAAAATGAGTGCAACTAAAACTATTAATGAACTATTAATTATAATTTAATTGTTTTTTAATGGTAAAGTAACTATAAACTTACATTGATATACCTTCTATTATCCATTTATAAATCATGTAGTTAGTTAAACATTAATAAATGATGTATTTACCATTCTAAGTGTCCTATATATGGTTTATAAATGATGATTAAACATTAATAAACTATCTGTTTACCATTTATAAATGATGGTTATTGTAAAGTGTTACCAGTGTCTTTTAGGAACAAGTAAAAGCTCAATTTCCTTTATTCCAGGTTCCTGTGAGTCCTGTTTGTTTTCCATCGGATAGTGTTAACACTTGGTTCTTCCTCTGAGTTACAGCCTCACTTCAAACCCTCTCTATGCGACGCCTGTCCCATGCTGTTAAATCTCCGGTGATACTCTTAAAGTGGCTGCCTCTCTGTCCCTTGGGACGACTCTCTGCTCTCCTCTGACACAGATAAATGACTCGGTGTGTGTGTGTGTGTGTGTGTGTGTGCACTGTGTTATGATTCAACTCGGTCAAAACACAGAGAACTAATGACAACCAGGGGGGAAGAGGAAAATGGGACAAAGATGACAACAACCAACAACAAAATATACACTGCAAAAAAAGCCAACTTGTATTTTTTGGCCTAAAACAGTGATTTAAGTTGGTAAAACTTGGAAATATAAATGATTGACATTTAGGGCAATAATGTAAGTTAGCGAGGTGTTGTTACTTATATCTTTAAGTTGGGGTTCACAACAAGGGACAATAGTTCTGCTAACTCTTACTTCTTTGTTGTGAAATGCGTGAAAGCGGTGAAATTCAGTCATTAGCGAAAACTAGCGGCTAACTGATGCTAGCGGCGCTGCTTGTTATAGCTACAAGAGTAGCCATTAGCGTATCAACGCTAACTCAAAATTGTGGTCGCAACATTAGCTGACATTTCATAGCGCCGCTACAATCGTGCCAATTCAGCACATTGCAGAAGTTAGCAGAAGTAAGGATTAAAAGTTATTACAATGTAAAATTATAAGTTCAAATATCTGAATTCAGAGTTAAGCAAACTCGAAAAACAAAACTTAAAATATTTAGTTTAATTGTCCAACTTAAAATTTTATCGAAGTTTGTTGCCTTGAAATTTTGAGTTCACCCAACTTTTCTTTTTTTGCAGTGTACTTGAATAACTGCAAGTAGGTTAAAGTGCTGGAATATGTTCCACTTTAAATATTTTAAGAGGAAGGCAGAGGGCAGACACAGGCGCACAATGTACCTTTAAATATTTCACATTTTAAACTTGATATGTATATTTAGAGGTCAAACCTCTTAACATTATTACTCTTAAGATATTCTGTTGTTGTACTAAATGTACTGCTCTCTGTAGACAGTTTATTTTGTCATTTTATTTATGATCGTTCCTTTCTCTCTTCACGTTAAACAGCATCACTTTACCTGCCTGAATGAAAAGACCATTTATTTATACACTGCAACTAAAATGACCAAATTCATGCTTATATTTGTGCTCCTTGTAATGCTGCCTACATTCTGTTTTCATTTACTGCTCATCATCAGTCTGAAAGAAAGCTTTTAGTTACAGTTATAGGTTGGTTGTTATGAGGTGAGCTAACAATGCTAACAAATTGCAATGCAAGAATACTGTTTTGATTAAATGCACTGCAAAAAAAGAAAAATTTCAAGGCAACAAACTTCGATAAAATTTTAAGTTGGACAATTAAACTAAATATTTTAAGTTTTGTTTTTGAGTTTGCTCAACTGATTTTTTTTAACTTATAATTTTACATTGTAATAACTTTTAATCTTTACTTCTGCAATGTGCTGAATTGGCACGATTGTAACGCCGCTATGAAATGTCAGCTAATGTTGCGACCACAATTTTGAGTTAGCAGCTAGCATCAGTTAGCCGCTAGCATCAGTTAGCCGCTAGCATCAGTTAGCCTCTAGCATCAGTTAGCCGCTAGCTTTCCCTAATGACCACTTTCCCGCATTTCACAACAAAGAAATAAGAGTTAGCAGAACTATTGTCCCTTGTTTTGAACCCCAACTTAAAGATATAAGTAACAATAATAAGTAACAACTAGCTTCCTTTGTTGTGCTAACTTACATTATTGCCCTAAATGTCAATAATTTATATTTCCAAGTTTTACCGACTTAAATCACTGTTTTAGGCAAAAAATACAAGTTAGCTTTTTTTGCAGTGTGCCTGGTGAGGAATACAACATTATGCTTGAAGTTGTCAGGCTGTCCTTTTTAAATGCATCATATGCCTACTGGAAATGCTATTTCTTTGTTTGAGTATAGCATGTTAACAGCATTTTGTCTGTTTAATCACATTGGAGACACAATCTTAATGCATTTTATTACCTGAATCTGAAAGATGTTTCTATATTGCTGCAGTAGCTGCAGTGAATTTTAATTATAAAGATTATGTGGTGACAACACATGCATATTAGCATATTCTTAAAATGCATAATAGCAACATAATAATGCAAGTTATTATTCATAATGAATGTAATGAAAGACTAAAGTCCACAAACAGTAGTCTCCCCATGTCTTGCCATAACTTTTATATGAAGTATACCAGCAGATTTTTGTTTGTGCACCACTGTTATTTGCTCTTTGTACTTTTTCAGACAAATGTCTGATCATACAAGCTCACCACTGTGTCATATAATGACAGACACATTTCTGATTGGATGTTTGATTGATTAAATTAATAAAAATGTCATAACAAAAAGGAAATCACAGCACTCTAATTTAGTTATTGCATTATGGATTAGCATATCGTAGTAGAGTGGTTTACTATAAACACAGGTTACTTGGAACATTTAACCCATGACCTGTAGGAAATAATGAAATTTGAATATCATATCAGTTTAAGCCTAAGAAGTTAATGAGTGCAGAGCAGGATTAGGATACAGGTAGCTACAAAAAAAACTGCTTACAGTGAACTAATGTCAGCAGCAAATATAAACATTTAATCTTTTGGTAAAACAGATTTAATTTAGAGAGAAAGAGCTCTGTGAACTTTGTGTGAAATAAATTAAAACTTAATTTGTGATACTGGAAGCTCAGAGGTGTTTTCACCTGCTTGATTGGATCCTCTCCAAGGACTCTCTCTCTCTCTCTCTGCATGTGTGTGTGTGTGTGTGTGTGTGTGTGTGTGTGTGTTATATTGAGATAGATATTGAATAATTTAATAAGAGGCTAGATATCAGTGTTTCAATGTTGTAAATTAAGAAATTGGCAACCTATGGATGTACAGATTATCTCACCTGGATCTGTATAATTATTTTTTGTTCAAACATTTATTTAAGTTAAAAGATCCCCAGTTTAACTTTGATCAAACATGTACATAAACAGATAAATAAATACATTTAAAAAAGATAAATTACATGTGTCATAAACAAATATGTATGCAGCCGCGTAGTACATTTATTCAAGGCAAACACAATCCATAAGGATCACACATTCCTAATCTCTACTTAAAAAAAACTATGTCTTCTTACATATGTACAGAACACATGTAGAATTTTAAACTAAAAAAACAAAACATAACAAAAATGTGTATTAGCATAGCACTGACATAGAGCAGTGTTTATGTTTTTAGCACCAGACAAACACAAATGATAGTGCTGCAAAGAAACAAAAACTCAAGTTTTGATTCAGTGTTTTATAGATTGATTCTTTTTTTTTAAATTATACTTAATTGTTTAAGGGGGAAAAACTGTACGTGCATGTCTGTGTAGCAGAGGATATATGTGTGGATCTAGATAAGATTTTTGTGACGTATATATATTTTTATATTTTATATTTTAACTTGAGTTACTGATTAAATGGTTAACCCTTTATAAGAACTATATTTGGTAACTTCAGGTAATATTTCGAGAAAAAAGTTGCAAATTTACAAAAGTGGCAAATCTATGAGAAAAAAAGTTGCAGATTTAAGAGATTTAAAGTGGCAAATCTGCGCGAAAAAAGTTGCAGATTTACAAGAAAAAAGTGGGAAAAAACTATTTTCTCCCAGATTCACCACTTTAAATCTCATAAATCTGCCCATTTTTTTCTGGTAGATTTGCCACTTTAATCTCATACACTTTTTTCTCAAAATATTATTTTCTATGTTTTTTTACACATTCTGGCAGTATGTAATATCCTCCAATATTCTCTAGGGTTGAAATTTGGAATTTGCAAGTATTTCAATGAGTGTCCTATTAAGGGTTAAAGTGGTGAATCTGGGAGAAAAAAGTTGCTTTTTTCCCACTTTTTTTTTCGGAAATCTGTGACTTTTTTTCGCACAGATTTGCCACTTTAAATCTCTTAAATCTGCGACTTTTTTTCTTGTAGATTTGCCACTTTAATCTATTTGCAACTTTCTTTTCGAAATATTACCTGAAGTTACCAAATATTTGCCTGATAAAGGGTTAAACTAAATTCCCATGAATCCAGTGGGAGTTAAAACCAAGGTCTCATTTCTTAGTTCCTGGTAAATTGAAGCTTCAGGTTTTTTTTTATGCAACAGGAACTGCTCACTATAAAGGTGCACACTAGAGGAAATCACCAAAGTCTTCATCCTGTGGGGAAGATGAATGTATGTACAGAACTTCCAATCCATCCAATAGTGGTTCAGATACGTCATTTGGGACTAAAGTGGTGGCCGTTAGAATGGCTAAATGTCATTCTGCTTTTTGTTTCAGAAGTATTTAACATGCATCTCTAGATTTGACAGGTTTTTGGTAATGTTGAGAATAGGATGATCAAAAAATTGCACAACACACTGGTAAAATTAACCTAGGTAATGTCCACAAATATGAGACCATGTTCTATAAGCTGGAAGACAGCACTGTATCTGGCTCCTGTCTGTCCAAATCTCACATTTGTATAATTTTTTAATCCCTTGAACCAATGCAGGTCCATACAAACACTGAAAGCAACAAAATTAATTTCAGAAGCCAGCTTACAGATCACAAATTTATCAGCAGATTTAAATAAAATGAGGTCTTTAAGTTTGCACTCACAACATACTGCAATTTGCAAACAATGAGGCAACCCATGAAGAATGATTGAATGTGCTTTTTCAGTCATTTTTGGTTTAACCCTTTATCAGGCAAATAACTATATTTGGTAACTTCAGTCTAACTTCAAAACAGGGTCCCCATGTCTCTCTGTGAGGTCATAGAATCACATGGATTTCTTCCAGCTAATCAGCAAAGATCAGGCTACGTCACAGACAGTGACACCATGACATCTGACCAATAAGTATGATAATAATATAATAATATTAACTTTATTGACCTTGAAATATTTATATATATTAATTGAAAAATTTACGACAAAAATCTGCAAGAAACAGTCGTACAGACAAAGTTATTCTTCAATGACTTTGCAAATTTACTAGATTAAAGTGGCAAATCTACAAGAAAAAAAGTTGCAGATTTAAGAGATTTAAAGTGGCAAATCTGCGTGAAAAAGTCGCCGATTCACGAGAAAAAAGTGAAGAAAAAACTTTTTTTTTTCTCGCAGATTCACGACTTTAAATCTCATAAATCTGCGCATTTTTTCTCTTAGATTTGCCACTTTCATCTCGGAAACTTTTTTCTCAAAATATTACCCCCCTCCCCTGGGTCCGTATGTTTTTTTTTTTTTTTTTTACACATTCTGGCTGTATGTAATATCCTCCAATATTCTCTAGGGTTGAAATTTGGAATTTGCAAGAATTTCAATGAGTGCCCTATTAAGGGTTATCATTGCACCTGTTCAGATAAAATCACATCAATTTAAGATAATGAATCAAAACCTATAGCTGTTATAGACTGAAGGTATTTTCAATTTTCCTCCCAGCAGGACTGTGATTCAGTGCAAAGTGAATCTAGGGAAAAGATAATAGCCCCATATTACAGTATTTTGACATTGAGATTATATCTTCTTACCACGAATGACTGCACAAGAGACAGTCTTAAAGCACTGAGACGGACAATTTAATGATCCAATGCAAGGAGGCAAATTGCTACTATTACTAGAAGCTATTATTATCTGCACATTTTGCCCGTTAAGCAGTTTTCTCACCACATTCTGCTGCTTGTAGCATCCACTCTGTCCAAATCTTCACACTCCACACATCCCAGCAGAGGGCTCTGTTACTACTATACAAAACCACAAAAACAATCGTATCTTGAAAAAGAACCACAGTGGTTTGTGACTGTTAAGGCAGCCAAAAAATATATATTTTTATGACAGCAATCAAAAATCAGATCTTTTGCATTAAGTTTCTTGTGTTATATCACCTCCAGTGATTTGTATCTTGCACAATTTTAGAACAAGTTATGTTTATGATTCTTACACAATAAACATGTACAATAGGGTTTTTTTTTATTTGCAGTGCATGCAGGGTGGAAATCAAGCAATCAGATCAAAAATCCTAACTACATAAATATGTTCAGTTCTCTTCTTCATTGTTACCACTGGTTAGGATTACTGTCACCCACATAATAAATAACTAGAACAATCTGATACAGGGTAAGTCTTCAGAGCATGTTTAGTAAGTTTAGTTATGGACTGTAACACAGAGCCATCAGTTGCAAAGTCCTTCCTGTTGAAAATACTAACAAAGGTTTTTTTGTGCTGACAAATATTTTCTAATCTTAACATTTTCCTTTGAGAATATACATTGAGAACATACATGAATATCAATTATAACAAAAATAAATACATTTTTCCTTTCAGTGACACGTGGCTGCTTCCTTTTCATTTCCCAACAGATTCAACGCCATAAACAACAGTCTTCTGTTCTGCTGATGAGGTGAGAGTGACAAACACAACTCTACAAAAGATAAATTAGTAAATCAATGACAGCGGAATGAAGATTTGGATGCATGGTCGTGTCTTATAATCCCAAATAGATCCTTCGTGTTTCATGATTAATAAGAGCAATAATTATCATGATAAAGTGATTAATTCTAGGGAAACTTAGTTGAGACATTGAGGGGCTTGAATACTAAACAGGAAAAGCAAATGATTTATAACCACAAGTATGCAGCAGTATGAGGTTTAACTAAATTAAACTGAAAGAAACTTTCTCTGAATTTTAGCCAGCAGAGGGCAGTAGAGCAGAGACAATATAATCTATCTATAGGTCTTGGGCAAAATGTGTTGTGTTATAGTATTAAAAAGCAGATATTTCAGAGTGGAAACGGAACAACAACCGTCTCATGAAGCCCAATAAAAACCCTCCACTTGGCTTTAGTTGTGTTTCCAGGCTGCCCTAACTTATAATAACTGGTGTGTTGAAGTTGAGCTGCAGGTTGTCGAGGAGATAAATCATATGGCGCTGGAGCCAGAGGGTCGATGCAACTGGGACAGAGGTCTCAGGTGGTTCAGTGCTGGCATTTCTTATCTTTCTGCCACAGCTACCTTCTGTCTCTTCCTCCTTGTGTGTGTTTCTCTCCGTTCTGCTCAGAGGAAAGTAAAAACCTGCTCCTACCTGGCTGCTTACATTCAGTGTACATGGGAGACATTGGGTGCATGTTACTGCATCGCACAGCGTAAAATGAAGATATCACCAATGAAAAAACATAAAAATCTAAAAAAGTATTGAGGCAGCTAGCAGATGTTACACATAAACCACCTGTGTTGTCACTAAAAGCAGCTGACTGGTTGTCATGGAATGTTCCCATGCAACTAAAGTGAATCCTCAATTATGTTTTGAGGGAAATTTATTTTGAACAGTTTTAAACTTGGTTAATGGTATGAGACAGTGACAGTTTGGTTAGGTTGACTGTTTGTTCGACCTATCCATCCATACCAAAGAGAATCTGGGAGAATATACATTGCCCTCTAAAAATAACTGATAATGTGGTTTAGTTGCATGGGGAAATAATTTCAGGCTTGAATGAGGCACACTGCAAAAAAAGCCAACTTGTGTTTTTTGGCCTAAAACAGTGATTTAAGTTGGTAAAACTGAAGCCAGTTGTCTGCTCAAAAACAAGTTGGTGAGTTGTTGTTACTTATATCTTTAAGTTGGGGTTCACAACAAGGGACAATAGTTCTGCTAACTCTTATTTCTTTGTTGTGAAATGCGGGAAAGCGGTGAAATTCGGTCATTAGCGAAAGCTAACGGCTAACTGATGCTAGCGGCTAACTGACGCTAGCGGCGCTGCTTGTTACAGCTACAAGAGTAGCCATTAGCGTATCAATGCTAACTCAAAATTGTGGTCGCAACATTAGCTGACATTTCATAGCGGCGTTACAATCGTGCCAATTCAGCACATTGCAGAAGTTAGCAGAAGTAAGGATTAAAAGTTATTACAATGTAAAATTATAAGTTAGGACAACTTACAGTTGAGTTGACAAAAATCTGAATTCAGAGTTGAGCAAACTCAAAAACAAAACTTAAAATATTTAGTTTAACTGTCCAACTTAAAATTTTATCGAAGTTTGTTGCCTTGAAATTTTGAGTTCACCCAACTTTTCTTTTTTTGCAGTGCAGGCAGGCAGGAAGTTTTAAGACTTTGACATCATCAACAGGCAGACATGCTTGTAAAACTTAAGAAATAATGTTCATGATGCAAAAAGTGACCCTCTTTCCTTCGCTCATCAACCTAAAAACTGAAATATTTTAACACTGCTGAATCAAGCCACTGGCAGGCCTCTATCTTCAGTCTTCCTCTACATGAATATATGAGAAACCTGCAATACCAAAATGCCATGTGTGATATTTTAGCTCTTTTTTTACTTGCACTGATACTAAAGTTTCTAGTAATATTTTAGGAAGCCCTCAAACTGTCACCCCTTACCTGCCACCTAACCTTATGGAGTCAGAGGTTTATATATTCAACAGAGGAGAGAAAGAGGCCACTGCTGTGTGTTATAGATAAATTAGTTTCAGCCCATGTCGGTCAGTCAAAGTGAGGTTATGGTGCATTATTTTGAGTAGCAGCAGTCCAATGAATCAACCATTTCTTGTCTCTTCAAGAGACGGCCAAATCCCTGTGCTTAAGTTCATGGTCTACAATCAAATAATATCTAAAATCCTCTTCAGAATACCTTTGGTAGTTTGACTGGGCCCAGTGATTAGACTGTAACGGGTTCAATTACATTTCCATACAAGGGCAATCAGTCCCAGCTTAAAGTATTCTAATGGATTCCAAATAGTATTTGTTTCCAGCGAGATGAAAGTCTCAGTTTTTGCTGCTCTCTGTCGGAGCAGGTGGTGGTTGCGTTTCCTCCTTCGCCTCCTTCTTCGCTTCTTTCTTCTTCTTCTCATCATCGTCCTTGAAGAAAAATAGAGGAAACATGCCGAGGATACAGCCGATGCCGACGCCAATAGCTTTGCCCTGCACAGAGAAAAATGGAATGAAGAAAATATTTCTACCAAAATACATTTTAAATTAAAACAATATTCAGCTTTACAGCTCAGCTGTTTCCAGTAAAGCCCTAAATAAAGGACTTTTTAATAATTTATTCATCAATTTGCCCCAAGTATTAAGAACAAGTTAATCAATCAACAAACAAAAAAGCATTATCATTTAATTGCACATTTTAATTTATGCAGCACCTATAATTTAAAATTGAAAGGGAATGTCTGAAAGGAAACATTACTAAAAGTAAAAATGAGAACTCTACCACATCGATTTCCCATTACACTTTGTCAAGTATTCTATAAACATGTTTGTAAGGGAAATATAACAGGTATTGTGTCCAACATAGCAGGACAAAAGCCAAGACCTTTCACTATCAGCAACGAGCCTTTTAGAGGACGACTAATCACTCAACCTAATGACAGCTAATTACATTTCACACTTCAGCAGTCACAGCATATTAAAAAACATTCAGGCTTAATTCTCTCACACAATGAACGAGTGATTGAAGGGCCACATCACAGACACTTGTGTTCCTGTTGTCACTCTACAAACCCCTGACCTGGTTTAATGCTTACGGTGCATTACATAATTAATTGAAGCCCTCAAATGCTCTTTACAGCAGGTTCATATCCACTCTGACTGTGTTTATGTTAAGTGTTTATCAGGCTTTTTTGAGAACACTATGCACCTCCACCTATACCCAACATCTGACTTGTTGCTGCTTACAAAGACAAACACTTTCTCTCATTTTCACCACTCTAGAGCAGTAATTCTCAACCTTTTTGAGTCGCGACCCCCAATTTAACATGCATGTTGTCCGCGACCCCTGCTCACTGAACACAATCTCACACTCACAGTTCAGATCACCCAAAGAATAAACAAAATGACCACAAAAAGACACAAAATGACAAAAAAAGGAAACAAAATTACCAATAAAACACAAAATGACTAAAAGAAACACAAAATTACAAAAAAAAAGACTAAAACACATTAACACATGAACACTTTAACACAGTGGAGACAGAGCTGACTTCCAAAATGATTTGCCGACCCCCAGAAATCATCTTGCGACCCCAATTGGGGTCGGGACCCCAAGGTTGAGAACCACTGCTCTAGAGGGCACACTTTTTTAACCATGGAGGCATGAGGGGGGGCGGTTGCCCCTCCTGCCCCCCCTCTGAGTCCGCCACTGCTTATTTTGACTGTCTTTTACACATACACACTCTAAAAAGAGAGACACATAGTTTGGTATGATGATACTGACCGCGTGAGAGCTGACTCTGGTCTGCCACATGTCAGCCTGTTTGGGGCTTAAGTCAGGAATCTGCATTCCCAGCCGGTAGGCCAAGGCCTCCACATAACCCGCCAACCTGGAGGAGTCAGACAGAAGGAAGAGGACTCAAACTTACAGTAACAACCATTTGTAAAAGAGAGCTTCTCATCAGTGCCCATTAACGTGCTTTTTAGGAAGATGATGAATTATCCTTTCACTTTGTCAAGTGAAAAAATGACATTTAACAAAATGGACAGCCTGTTGAAGCAGAGCAGGGAGACACAGTGACATTAAGGTCAGTAACAAAGACATGTGGATCAGTTATCGACAGAAGTTCAGTCTTTGGCTCTGAGCTTCATATTTTATTCAAATGTGAAATTACAAAAGGTCAAAGAAAATATTAAAATCTTGTAAATTTTTTTTTAAAAAGACCACAATGACTTATGGGATCAATTTTATCACTAAAACAAATGTGATACATGTTGTGACTCATACATAGATTAAATTTCCAACTTATTCGTGTTTGTTTTGTCTCCTTTAGATGTTTTTCAACATCACATGTTATGATATATTAAACAAATCTAGTGTAACAAAGTAAACAATCAAAATGAGCAATATTAACTGGAAAAAAATGAGAAATCAGCAGATGAATATTTCAGTCTGCGCCCTGCTGATGCCATCTGTCATAAAACCAGCAGGATGTCAGATACGAGCTCTAATAACAGAGAAAGAGAGCAGCACTTGACACAGAAGACAGAACAAAGACAGATTGCAGTGGATAAAGATTGTGTTAATCGAGTAACAGAGATGTTTCATTAGGAACTCCTCGCTAATGATGCAAAACTTTTTTTTATTTCAATTGTAAAGTTTTGTCTGAATAAAACTGAATGTGAATGAGTAGATGATGACTTCTGTGTTCTGTCCATTATACAGTAGATTTGAAACTTTTACAAAGAACTAATAAAATACAGATAATTAAGTTCTGTTTATGTTTATTAGATAGATTTTATTTTGAGGGAAATAACTTATTTTATAGTTTCTTTTTGCTGTTTAACTTAAGAGAGTTAGTTGGGAAATGAGAGGCTTTGTGTTTTGTTTTACACATTTTATGATTTGGCGCCACCCGCAGCCCTTTCCCTTTATTCTGTGCCTCACTTGACTCCACTTAAGCTTACACACTGTGTTAAACAGACCACAAAACCACTTTGTAACATCTATTTTAAGTTAATTGAACAATAAACAGCAGCGGCTGCCTTACTACATCAGCTGTATGTAGCTTCCCTTAATCTAAATTTAAAAATAAAATGGGTTTTTAACAGTATATCAGTCAGTTTGATTACAAACAACCTTTTTTTAAATAATATGTATCATGTTAGCATATAATCAATTGAAATATTTGGTGTTAAAACTATTTTTTGACACAGTGCCCATCTATAAAGTATGACTCAAGTTTTACATTTTGCTTTGGTGGTGCATCACAGTGGCGGTTCTACACAGGGGCCTCCACAAGAAGAAGCCCTTGGCCCCTGCTGTGGCCCCTGTGTCAAATTAATAATAAAATCATCAATTTAAAAATGATGAACAACGGAACAATTCATACCTATTTTATGTTCAAACAATATCTCATTGTACACAAAAGGAACCCATAATGTGTACATTGTATACTAGTTTAATTGTGCAATAAAAGCTAAATATAAAGATCATTCTCACTGTACTGCCCTTTCAAAATAAAATAAAAAGTAATGATAATGTTGGTGAGTCTCATTGCTTCAATCAATGTAGTTCTTCCAAATATGAGACTTTTAGCTAAAATAAAGGTTTTGAATGCTTAAATATAATTTTTGACGATTTTCAATGTGCTCCTCTGATTAAACACTGGCCCCTCCTTGGGCCCCACAGTAAAATTGGTCTAGAACCAATTACCACTCCTAGTACTAGTGCTATCTGGGGCCTTATGGAAGGTCTGGGGATTTGTAATCAAGCTTTGCTAATATACACATTGAACTTATTGCCATTACAAAGGCAGTTACAGTGGAATAACCGAAATAATACCTGAAACCGAAAGTATTTGGGGAGCTGCTGTACCATCCCATAATTCTGTGTGTCCAAAAATATAGAGCAGGTCAAGCAGCTCCAATGTGAGAAAATAAATTCAAGCCAATATTTGAGCCAGGTCTAGTTCAGTCACCGGCACTAATGGATCCCCAGTTCACTGCACACACAAATAAGCTGCAGCTGGAGCTGTCGAGTCAGGAGAGTGATAAGTACCAAGTAGCATATTTGAGAAAAAGATAAGGAGACAAGGAGAGGAGGCCCATGTGTGTTGACATGTGTGTGTGCCAGCCTCATGTCAGTTGCTTTTCATCACAGTAGAGCAGAAATAATAGAAATAGATTTTTTTTTTTTTAAATAAGATTTTGGTAACACTTTCTATGAAGACTACATCTATAGTGCATTATGAGCGCATTCATAGTGAATTAAAATGCTCATTATAATCAATCATAATGCATTATGACTGCATTCATAAACACATATAAAGCTTCATGATGCACTATATCAACAGTTATAAATATAGCTTATAATGACTTATAAATCCAAATGTCTTATGAGTGCTCTTGACTGGTTATAAACTACAGGCTGACTGATGAGGCTTATAATACATTACAACTACTCATACCCCTCTATACACACACCTCAACAATCAATTGTTATAAGGACTCATAGGATGCCATAAGTATAAATAAATGATCAATCATGATTAGCTATACTGCATTAAAGATGCGTCTATATGAACCTCACTTTACTTAAAGCATACATTGATCATTTATTTATACTTATGGCATCCTATGAGTCCTTATAACAATTGATTGTTGAGGTGTGTGTATAGAGGGGTATGAGTAGTTGTAATGTATTATAAGCCTCATCAGTCAGCCTGTAGTTTATAACCAGTCAAGAGCACTCATAAGACACTTGGATTTATAAGTCATTATAAGCTATATTTATAACTGTTGATATAGTGCATCATGAAGCTTTATATGTGTTTATGAGTGCAGTCATAATGCATTATGATTGATTATAATGAGCATTATAATTCACTATGAATGCGATCATAATGCACTATAGATGTAGTCTTCATAGAAAGTGTTACCAAGATTTCTCTATAGTAGGAATGAGCGTACATTTATAGACCTCAGCTTGCTGTATGCTAAGAGATGTGTTGCATTATTGTGGATAAAGGTTTATAGACCAAGTACAACTCAATGGATAAGACAGATGTTAGCAAGCCTTCCTTTAGAGAGAATAACTTACATATTAAAGGCTAAACGGCATGTATTGAGGACATATGGAGCCCTTTCATTAACTATATTAAAGACTTAGATTTAACGGATGAAGAAGTGGATAACTAGTCTTTGTGGACAATGCAGATTCCGATCTTGTCAGATTCATATTGCTTTTTCTACATACGTGTTTTAATTCACACCAATTACAAACGATACTCAATTGTATATAGATTACCATTTTCCTTAACAGGAGGAGCATACCTTTTCCAAGTGTTATGTTTTGTTTGTTTTTATTTTTCTGTCTATGTAAATGCAGCTATCTTAAAATATGGAAGTTGAATGACGATACATGAATGTAAAAGCTGTATGTCAAAGTGTTATAAATTGAAAATAAAATAAAAATATTGTGGGGAAAAAAGATAAGATTTCTTTCACTTTCTATTAGTACAGATGATGGAATATTTCAACAAATCTAAACAGCTCACAAAGACAATAATTACACTACAGACTACTATAGACAATTATATCATAAAGTTATGATTCCATGATATGCATCCTCATACATTCATACATTTTTGTGTCAGATGCATACATTCACACAACTACAGACACTCCTGTTACTGTAGTTAAAATATTTAACATATTTTCAACAGAAAAGGCAAAAGAAATCAGGGCTGCACCAGAAAATACCTGCAGTATTCAAAAGCCTGAAATGATGAAATATACTCAAAGCAAAGTCGGCTAGGACCTTGAAAAATTTCTGTGCATGAGATTCGCTGTGTGGGAAGCAAACAGGAGGCTCAGGAAACTCAACCTCGCTGCACCAGAAGCAATAAAAACCTTCCTGGAACAACAACTGAATCTATTAACATTATCAAAGCATTCCCTTCAGTGTTGGCAACAGCCAAATGTGTCCTGCTGCGAAGGATTTAAATGGTTAAAAGGGCTCAGCTGCTCTGATATGGTTGGTTTTATCGAGGAAATGATTTGATGCAGACAGCAGCGATGCCACTGACAGGAATGTGGAGCAAAAATATTGCTGCAGTTGATGATATATATGGTGTATTTTCAAATAGGTTGGCATGTTGTTATAGAAATAATCCTTTGACAAGACAAACTAGGATTATGCTACTATTTAAACAAGAATTCACCCTACTGAGGGATCCTTGAGCAATTTCAGGCTATTTTTGCGATAACGATATTCTTGGCAATATTACCAAATACTTAAAAATATATAGAAAATATGATTTTTTTTTTTGGTCTGTATAAATAAATAAAAATCTAAAATGTAGTGTGAAGTGCAAATCTCAACAGTTGCCAAATACAAAAATGTTTACTCTTCACTCTTGAGTATGAGAAAATAATAAAATTAACCATTTAGGGGTTCCGGGGGCAAATTTTAATGACATTTTGTAAAGGAGAATAAAGGTTCTTGTATGTTTTATTTAAGGCTCTTATTTTGACGGTCTTCTTGTAAGTTCTGTGGTGGATTCTGTTAACACACTGTGCTCTTATTTTGAAAGCTGTATGTGTTTAGCGACAGAGAGTAAGTAGCTTTTTGTGATTAAAACAACTTTAATTGTTAGCTAATGTTAGCTTGTGGCTAACAAAATGCATAATGCGGCAGTGTGTTTGGAGGGCAGCTCGGTATAGTCAGTTGTGTAAGTGTCAACCTTACGCCACTACATCAAGAAGTAGGAATGTTGCCAATATCATGATATGCATTTTTTTTAACCATAAAAAAAATATACCGATATTATCGTAAACGATACGATATGGCACACCCCTAACAGTGGGTGTCTATTGATTTTTTAAATCTCTAGAGTCAGACACACAGTCCACTTTCACACAGTGAGCATATGTGAGCGCAGACTGAGCCAGAGGTCTATTCGTTTTCAAACCTTACTAATTTCTCATGTATTTTAAAATTGACACGTAGGGAAGCTGAGAAGAGCTGAACTGAATCCCATAATAAACAAGTTTGAGTTTACCTTATATTGATTATAAATGTACTTAATTTACCACCAGCTCTCTGGAGACGGTAATAATTTCACTACAACTGTGTGTGGCTATTATCCTGGTGTTTGTCAATGAAATGAAAGGTTCATTTGCATAGAAGGGGGCCAATTTTGCACCAAATGTATGCATATTACGTCATTTTAATACGTGCAAATAGAAGTGGAGCACCAAGACGCAATTTGCATGGCAGTGCAGTTCAAGGTGCAGGTGCTTTGAGAATTACACATTATATGCACATGTTTAATGGCCGCAAGAGCCAAGCAATTCTTTTTCGTATTCGCCCCTGAATCCCTTGTGGCCTGTAACAGATACTGGGCTTTAAACCTGCGTAGAAGAAGGCACACATACTAGACTTTCCCTAAGGGGATCAATGAAATATCACTCTCTGTTAATCCTGACAAATTAATCAAGGAAAATATGTAACAATTGATAATCCATTCTTTAACTGCCTTTATCCGCTTTTGATAACACAAGGTCATGGAATATGCTTCAACATATCCCAGCATGCAATAGTTGTATGGCAAAAATACAGCCAAGGAAGAGGAAGCACATTTGAGAACCCATTTTTTATTCCCTGGGGCACACTTCTTGAAGTTTTTGTCCTGTTTTGTTCGAAGAATGCAGTAATGCTTTATTGGCTGCCTCATCTGCCCCAGAAAGCCACTTTTGCATTACGTCCATAAGGAGCAGCAGCTGAGACAGAGCAGCGCACGAGGAGCATCAGTTACAACCGGCTGAACGGTCAGAATGACTCATAAGCTAAATTACCGACTTCAACCAGGCTGAGCTGGTTTCCCACATCTGTCAAAACACACACATACACAGAGGAAAATCTTACAAGTTCACCCAAGCATGAACCCCTTCACATGACAAAATATTCACACAAACGCATATGTGGCTACAGCTGCACAGATTGCTCACCACAGGCACCAAGCTCAGTGTCTCTTGGTTGAGAAAGACAGACGTTGAGTGGGAAGATTTACAAACAATCATTCAACGTAATCACTACAATATTGACCAAAGAGAGTCCAGCGGAACATGCTGCAGTGGCAGCTCAATCGATATGTGCTGTCCGGGTACATGACTGAGAAAATCACACTCTAACAGAGAAGGTGGAGTCTGTGGGAGTTGTTGTGAATCAGCCTGTCTTACATCCCAATGCTCTGTTTCCTGTCTCTATCCATTTACTCTGACTTGAGATGGATGATCTGTGAATAAATCAGAAAATCTATGCATTAATCAGAGTCCTCTGGCTCCTAATGGCATTAACAAGAATCCATCAAGCCTGAAGAAAAAAAAAAAACAGCGCCAAGAGGAGTCTACTGATATCGGAAAGCAAATAAGCCACATAAAGTTGTCTCTCATCTGACAAGAGTGTGTTGTTGAAGCCTTTAATCATTCATTATCCTTAGCTGATTATCTTGACTCAGTTCGCGCGGGGCTGGAGCTGATGCCAGTTGAGATTGGGTGACAGACCTGGACAGGTCGCCAGACTATCACAGGGCTGACACATAGAGACAGACAATAATTCACGCACTCATTGACTCCTACGGGCAATTTAATGACACCAATTAACCCTTTATCAGGCAAAGAACTATATTTGGTAAGTTCAGGTAATATTTCGAGAAAAAAGTTGCAAATTTACTAGATTAAAGTGGCAAATCTACAAGAAAAAGAGTCGCAGATTTTTTTTTTTTTTTTTTTTTTGCCATTTTTACATGCTTTATTGAAAGTGAGAGACAGATAGAAAGGGGGTGACAGAGGGGAGGACATGCGGTAAAGGGAGCTCAGGCCGGATTCGAACCCGGCTCCACCACAGCGAGGACTGTAGCCTCTATACATGGGGCGCCTGTGTAAACCACTACGCTACGGACCACCCCAAAAGTCGCAGATTTAAGAGATTTAAAGTGGCAAATCTGTGCGAAAAAAGTTGCAGATTTATGAGAAAAAAGTGGAGGAAAAGCAGTTTTTTTTCCCCCAGATTCACCACTTTAAATCTCATAAATCTATGCATTTTTTTCTCGTAGATTTGCCACTTTAATCTTGTAAACATTTTTCTCAAAATATTATTTTCATATGTTTTTTTTTTTTTACACATTCTGGAATTGTCTGGAATTTGCAAGTATTTCAATGAGTGCCCTATTAAGGGTTAAAGTGGTGAATCTGGGAGAAAAAAGTTGCTTTTTCCCACCTTTTTCTTGTAAATCTGAGACTTTTTTCGCACAGATTTGCTACTTTAAATCTCCTAAATCTGGAACTTTTTTCTTGTAGATTTGCCACTTTAATCTAGTAAATTTGCAACTTTTTTCTCGAAATATTACCTGAAGTTACCAAATATAGTTCTTTGCCTGATAAAGGGTTAAACCAAGAATGAAAATTTTTGGACTGTGAACCCGCGAACCCTTTTGCAGTGAGGCATGCTAACCATCACACCACTTTTTAGCCCTGACTGAAGCATTAAGCTATTTAATTTTACTCATTTAATTATGGCTGACAGGATAGCAAGCTAGCTAGGGCTGGCTAGTTCACTTGTCTGGAGCTGCCTTCCGCTTTCTACCCAGTGAAATAGTCTCTTAGCATTGGAGAGCATGTAGACCAGGGGTCCCCAAACTTTTTTCGGTGGGGGCCACATCAACTTTTCTTTCTGTGATGGGGGGCCAGGGTCAGTCTATAACAGGAAATGATATGGGCCAAAGTGACCACCATTGTTATTGTGTAAATATAAGGATCATTTGTTGGCCTTGGCACCACCTGTTGGTTTGCAAAAAAGTAAGAAAAAGTCTTCACATGTTTATTTGAAGTACCACAGATATTCCTTTTATTTTGTAGAAAATAAAAACACAAGCTGATACCAGTTAAGAATGAGGTGATGTGATTTTGTAACAGGTACAGGTGAAAATAGATTCTGCATTCAGAAGCTTGCCTTGCCCGCGAAAACTTGACGCTTACGGCTTGGCATCACGTAGATCAGAATATACCATTGTGTGAGGGGGTGAAAATGAGCTACTACTGTAAATAATTCACAACTAAGGTCAATTTTAATTAGAACGCATACCTTAATCATTACATGTGGATATTTTATAAATAAATATATAATAAATGCAATTTTAAAAAAACAGGCCATGTTTAGAGGGATTGCTTGGGATAGTTAAGTGGGCCACTCCAATTGCTTTGGCGGGCCGGAAGTGGCCCGTGGGCCATAGCTTGGGGACCCCTGATGTAGACCATCAGATCCTGTGGCCACCAGTCCACTATATGGCTCATTTTCTGTAATCAGTGTTACACGAAAGCATGGCAGAATCAGCCAGCTAACAAGCTAACTAGCCAGCCATCCCTCTGACTGTGATTTTGACTGAATGGAACCAAAGTGAAGGCAGACAGACAAAACAAACAATGAGTTTCTTTGTGTCTTTCTTGCAAATGTAAACTAAAGGAAGCTGAGCTGAGACACTAAGTATGTTAGGAGTGTTTTAATCAATCTCTAGAGCTTTAAATTTGGCTCCTATAAGCAGGCGAGAACAACTCTAACTGAACACAATTACACCCAGAGTGCAGCGCAGAATGGGGATTTTGATTGTCTTCCAAATGAACTGCAGTGTGTTTTGTTAGGAGTGAGAATGTAATTCAAGTGAACTACAGGAAATAACCTACAAAATATGCAAATGTATGGCTACAAGGACAGACTCATATTTCTGTTTTCAGTTTTGTTTGCATTTGCTGTAAGCAATCACACTGTCAGGGCTGAAAACAGCAAGAGTAAAAGAGTTGCAACGACTAATCCATCAATTTATCTGTCAATTAACTGAAACCATTCAAACAAATCAAATTTAGAAAGTTATTATTTATTCACAACCTGAAAAAAAAGCTGGGATGTTGTGTTAAACAGAATAAAAATAAAAGCAGGTTCTTTTGTTTACCTCTTTCTCTCTTTGCAGCACATTTGTGGTGCTAGGTTTAAGATTTTCAATTATTCATTCATTCATTCCAATAAACTGACAGGCAGTAAACTCCTCTCCTGCAGTTGTATCCATTTTCATGTTTGTTTTATGAGCCAGCTGTAACATAAAAAAATAAAGTTAGCTGTTTTTTCTTATTTTACTGTAATAGTTAGCTGAATATCTTTGGGGTTTGGACTGTTGTTGAAATAATAATAATTGGTGGCATACGTAATTCATGCTGGCACAGCAATGAGATTTGTTATGTCTCTGCCACCAATTGTGTCTAACTTACTGGAGTAAAAGTTGGTCCAAAGAGCTATTCATTATTCACGTGGTTCCCTTGGAATCAGACAGAATGAAAAAGGGCACACTAAATACCAAAGCTGCAACAAGTTTGCACCAAAGAGGCATCTGGGATCTCCTCGTCTGTCAGCTTCTGACAAAAGTACCCACAACCTCAGTATTAAGTCCACTGTGCCTCCTCTTTAGCTCTCAGCTGCTACTGAAGAGTCACTGACTCCCAGAGCAATCTAACAGACAGAGTTTATATATATGTGTGCGTTCAATTAAGCCTTTCCCCTTTGAAACGAAACAAGCTATAATGCAAATGTTGCAGTGAAGGACACCTGCAGCATCTCCGCTGAGACTCTGTGTAGCAGACAAACAGCCTTCACACTCACTGTGTTAATCCATCAAAATAATAAAAAGCCCTCTGTTGTCTGCTCTAATCGAGTCTCACCTTGACAAACCGACCACAAGGGCTCTACTTTCCAATCATGATTGAGTGGCAAACAGTGGCGCTCATGCAGAGGCACAACTGTGTGTGTGTGTCCACTGGGAGCGTTTTACAAAAGCCAGAACAACTTCTCTAATCCATCACATTCAACTGTGCATAGTCTCTATTGCTGTCCTTCTACCTGCCTGTCTATTTATTAGGGCCACGGGGCAATTGCACCGAGCACTGGTCCCATACAGCAATAGTGCATACAGACCAGTGCTGCACTACTGTTATACTGTGGATTTTTTCTTCTTCCTCTTCCGGACACAATTTCGTCCCGCTACTAGTACTACAACTTGAAGAGTTGCAGGACAAATTATATATCAAGACATGCGGTTTGATCGGGATCGGTGTGCTATTACTTTTCTCTACAGAATATGATTTTTTCTGCCCAAAATTTTGCATTAAAATGAATGGGACAGCTGAAAAAAAATGAGGGAAAAAGAACAATAATTGGAGATTTTTAAACGTCTACTTCTCTGGCATAATTTCACCTAGAGACTCCATTTAAACTTTAAACAGTAGACACAAGTCTTGTGTATCGGTGTATTAATCCACGTTTCGATACGTTTTCTAGTTAGCCTAACTGTTTTGCTGACTCTCTCTATTTAAATGAGTGAGGGTAATAATCTGTAATATCACTTGTAATCACTGAAATAAAACCAATAACCTGCTGGTAACACATGGTAGGAGGCTTCTTCTATTACCGTTAGTATTATGGTTGGCAGGTTAGGAAGCTGATTATGGTCCCTGTGGCCACTCAGAGGCCCTGAAGTGGATAACAGCCATGAATCAGCTGACTGGACCTGAGATAAGGCTTTGCAATCTTTTCAAAGATCCAAGACCCCCAATTTTTTTTTCCCAGGCTTAAAAAATCAGCTCCTACTTCTCATGGATCGTTATGTTTTTATTGAGCAAAACTGATAACATGCTGCACACAGGCCTCCAGGCAGCTGGAATCAGTCACTGTTCTGAATTAGTTTTACTTCCTAACTTTGAAGAAGGGAGCAAGAAGCAGTCTCTAGATTATTTTTGTTTTGTTCCTGTCAGTGAAACTAAATAAAAATGAAGCTGGAAGAGGAAAATAGAGATCAAAACAATGCACCTGAATCCTGAGCATGTATTAATGAGGCCACTTTTGTGATGTTGAACATGAAATTGGGGCTTTACTACGTCAGCAAAATCATTCTGTCAATAAAATGTCAGACAATTGTGAAACATGTACCAAGGTGTCTAAAGTCTAAAAACAGTTTATTATCATGTATGCCAAATAAAATGTCATGAAGAGTCGAACATGTGGACCAAAAAACAGGAGGCTTTTTCCAGTTTGTGCTGGTGAGGCAAGCAGGCAGAAACAAAGGCAACAAAGGATCAAACAGAACTCAGCCTAAACCAGGACATAGATTCTGATCTAACGAGTGAATGAAGTGCAGGTGGAGAAAAGGGCAGAGAAGCTCAGGTGAGGGGAATGAGGTGTTTAGACAGCAGAACAGGCTAAATCAGCAGGGAAGGACTCATTGGGCTGATGCAGAGCAGAACACCCCGAAACCCTCTTAATGTTAAAGTAAAAAACATTAAACTGTCTAAGAAGAAAACTAAAGAATAAATAGAAAACAAAACCCTTTTGATAACTGTAGTGAAAACAGATAAATATGAGCAACTCAGAAAAATATAATGCCAGTCTTTTAAAAGTAACTTATGACTAATTGATTAATAACCTAATTGTTCAAGGTAAAGATTCCTACTCAAATCCGATTTTTAGGGCTGACTGTCCACACTGTTTATAGCAAGTGTCCAAATCGGATATGGCTCTGTTCAGACTGGGCCACATTATTGACTGATCTGACGGGTTGCCATAGTAACGACGTCGTCACGGCGTCAGACGTCATATAATTGCGACAGCGACAACAACAACAACAACAAACAGCCGGCGCTGTACTCTACACGGCGCTGCGCGTGCCGTGTAGAGTGACGCCACGGACAGTCAAAACCGATCTGAGTGTTTGGAGGTTCAGACTGAGACGCATCTGTCCAAATGCAATCTGAAACTACCTCCCGAAGGTGGTTTCGATCCGGTTCGCAAAAATCGGATTTCATGTGATTTGTGACTGTTCAGACTTCAAAAGAGCCATCCAGTTCCAATCTGGATGGGCTAAAAGTCGGATTTTGGCTGGCAGTCTGAACGCCGCAATAGAGACAGACAATCACACTCTCATTCACTCCTACGGGCAATTTAGAGTCACCAATTAAACCTAAGTGCATGTTTTTGGACTGTGGGAGGAAGCCGGAGAACCCGGAGAGAACCCACGCTGACACAGGGAGAACATGCAAACTCCACACAGAAGAGCTGCAGGCGGGAGTTGAACCGGCGACCCTCTAGCTGTGAGGCGAGGTAACCTTACATGATTGACCAAAATACTGTCGGTTGAGTCAGGCTGCTTCTCCTAATTTAGACACGACCACTTCAAACTGTTTTGATTCAATCAAACCACATTGATAAGTTTTAATTATGAGGCTTGTCTTCTCCATAGAAACATCCCCTTTTTGCTTTGCACAGCCTTCTTTCCTCTGAGACACAGACCTCTGGTGGCTTTCTCCCTTGCTGCTCTACTTATCTTTCTCTGGGCTAAATTCAATAATTAACATTTATTAATGAGCAATTTAATAACTTAGCCTTCACCAAGGGGAGTGGAGTGGGAAGGTAAACCTTTAACTTCATTCAAAAAAGTATATATATAGTATGATTTGTGTATACCTGAGTGAAAAAACATATTATACACTATATTGCTTTAAAAATGGGATATAAAGTATAATTACCATGGCTTCTTAACATTTCATCATTTGAGCGAGTTGCTTGTGTATGAGTGTGTATGTTGGTGTGTGTATGTGTGAAATTCTTACCCTAGTCCTGCCAGATCAGACACCAGGTTGCCAAGGGCAGCAGCTGTAGAAAAAGCACGAAGAGAGAGAGAAGTGATTACAAAACGAGTTGGGAAATTGAGGTTTGTATCGAGGACAGCCAAAAGGCACAGAATGAGTTGTGCTTCATATGAAACACAAAAAAATACAAATTTTGTAGCACTCAGAGGCATATACCTAGAGTCATCTGCAGAATTCATCCCCCTTGTTATTATTAAAATATGTAAGTCATGATGTTAGGACACAAAAACATCCAGAATGTGGGTGTAGTCGTCACAGTACATGTGTTTACTAGGAATACCAATGGAATAGGCATAACATTTAGCCTCATAATTAATTCTAAATATAAAAAACACAGAGCTAATATGGGTCAGTAAATGTTTAGTGCATGTGGGTTTTTGTGCAGGATATGATGGACACCACAGTGCATTCTGGGCTCATTAAGGAGGCCGATTCAATACCGAAGCCCACACAGCTGTTGACTTGCTCTCTGGACCGAATATCTACACATGAATAATTAGCAGCAGTGAAGTGTGTCTTGCTGAAATGACTAATGAGCAAGAAGCAGAGCTTTGTGTCATTATCTCTCAGTATATCTGGGACTCTGTCACTGGTTGGAGCAGCACTGGAGTTGAGAGATGTTGCATTAAATAATCTGCTCGTTCTTATGCTTACATTTCTGTGATAAAGGCTCCCAAAACAGAGAATAAAGTCTGCCCTTTTCCCCTGTGCTCCCAGTTGTCTGTGACCCTGAGTTCACAGTATTGCTGCAGAGACACAGACACCCTGAGGGGAATGGAAACAAAGCAGCAGTGGCATCTCTGCCAAGGCACAATCTCCATCTGACTCTAGCAGGAGGTCTTCACACTGCATTCTGCTGCAGAAGCAACAACATAAAGTGCTGAAACTGGCTGCAGCGACTGTTAAAATAATTGATTATTTTCTATATTGGTAAATTATTTTATGCTTGATTTCTGCTTCTCTGTTCTCTGTCTCTGTGAGTGACGCAGGTCACTATCAAAGGTCAAACATTCAGTGTAATAAATATCTCTATGCATTTATATTAAGTCAGACAATATGATTTTGATACAATGATTATGTTTGTGTGTTAATTTTGGTTTAGAAACTTTGACTACATATATTTCATTGTCTGTTTCATATTTTTTTAGACTTTTAGAATCTATGTGAGACAGTGAAAAACCTTTGACTCTGTAGACACACTATCGTACACTAAGGCGGGACTTCCTGGAGGAAATCGACCAACATGTTTTGTAAATAAATGTTAGTATTTTAATGGGTTCAGGGAGAGAGTCGTGGTTCAGACTTCACGAACTGAAACACGTCTGTTTGTATTCAGGGACATGAGTTTTTGAACCCGGAGATCTCTGTAAAGTGCACATTTTTTGACGTATTGTAATAAACTTTTGTTAAACTGAGAAACTTGGACGTCTCCAGCTCTTGGAGCTGAAAAAAGGTGAGGTTTTTTCTGTTGGTGACAGATTATCAATTTTCAAGGTTTCCTCATGCAATTTTTCTAACACGACTCTCTTCTGACCAACAATCTGTAGTCGAAACAAGTCACAGGACCTGCAACCTCATTGATAAGCACAGGGGGGATAAAGCTCCAAAGAGTTCAATTAGTGAAGCCATGCATGCTGAGATTTGGTAAAGTGATGTTTACTGTGTGTCTCAGCAGACCTATGACCCTGACCTTGTTAAAGAGAGACTAGCCTGCCTGCTGGAACAAAGCATTAATGCTAATAAGCTGCAAGTTTTTCTGTGTGCGGTTCAAATCCAGCTTGTTAGCTTATTGCTCTGTGAGAAGCTCTTTGGATGAGCGAGGCAGTGAAACAAGAGGGAAAGAGTTAAAGTTAATAATTATTGGCCAAAACACACAAAGTAGGTTTGTGCTAAATGAGGAAATTGTCCTGGTATTTTCAACAAAAGATTGTTTGCACTGGGGAGGATCCAAGTCTGACTGTAACTCGTATTTAAATCTGAAAAAGAGAAAGACTTTTATCAATTTATATCAACTGTCTATTATGTTCTTTATATTCTCCCCAAAATATGGAGGCTGATACTTCAGAGAATATATGTCCTCTATGTGACCCACTTGAATTGTACTTTAAAAGCAATATTTTCGGTAACGCTTTATAATAAGGTCCTTAATAACCATTAATTAACAAGTAATAAGGCATTGTTCTCGCTTTAGATCCAGTAGTTGCAAAAAGCATAGTTAACTTATAATAGATGAGCAATAAAGTATATTTTAATATCAATAAGCAAACAAAATAAGATTAATAAAGGCATGGCAAAGACATAATGGGTGGGTCATGGGTGTTTGTAATGCCATTATTAACACTTATATAAGCTTATAAACACACAATAATGTTAATACGCATCTTGTAAGGATTTATAAGGGCCTTATTACTTGTTAATTAATGGTTATTACAAGGACCTTAATATAAAGCGTTACCATATTTTCTTTTTTCTAAAATTTCAATTAAACTCTGTCTCCCTTTGCTGTTACATTTGTGGTTTTTACACAATCTGCATGGCTCTCCTGGCAGTGATGGGAATTTGTTTGGCTACAGAGCAATGATTATAAAAACAGAGAGCATGTTGTAATAAAATAATGTCATTATACATCAAACCTTGTACAAGCCCCTGAGGAGGCAAAGGTAATGGAGGGCCCATCAGGCGTAATTATGTGGTCAAGCTGCTAAAATGTAATTACAAGCTAAGGTCAGCTGACTGCTCTCTGTGCTTCTCACTGTGCTCTGCTCTAGATTGATTCCTCCTCCACAGGTTGGTGAGAGGTGCAATCACACTCTCATATAAAAGAAGTGATCCAGAAGCAGTTCAAAAGATGTCGACTATGATGTGACAATCATTGAGAAGTAAAAGCCTTGCACTTCATCCACCACTTTCACTCATTAAAAACAGGTCAATTGGAGGGAAACAGCAGGAGAGTGACAGTTAAAGGTTCTGAGTTCCTTCTATGTTCTCCAGTTCCTTTTATCACATGCTTATTTAATGATGGACATTTTCATCTTTTCTGCAACTTTCTCTGCTTGCAGCAATATCAGATTAACTGTCTGCATCCACTGACATCTATTGGTGGAGAAATGGGCCGAGGAACAATGTGAAATATTAAATGGGAGACAGTGAGAATGATCTATCTGTGTCTTGTGCTTTTATCTGTGAGTCTCACTGACCACACTGCAAAAAAGCCAACTTGTATTTTTTGGCCTAAAACAGTGATTTAATTTGGTAAAACTTGGAAATATAAATGAGGATTTAGGGCAATAATGTAAGTTAGCACAACAAAGGAAGCCAGTTGTCTGCTCAAAAACAAGTTTGTGAGTTGTTGTTACTTATATCTTTAAGTTGGGGTTCACAACAAGGGACAATAGTTCTGCTAACTCTTATTTCTTTGTTGTGAAATTCGGTCATTAGCGAAAGCTAGCGGCTAACTGATGCTAGCGGCTAACTGATGCTAGCGGCGTTGCTTGTTACAGCTACAAGAGTAGCCATTAGCGAATCAATGCTAACTCAAAATTGTGGTCACAACATTAGCTGACATTCATAGCAGCTTTACAATCGTGCCAGAGCAAACTCAAAAACAAAACTTAAAATATTTAGTTTAATTGTCCAACTTAAAATTTTATCGAAGTTTGTTGCCTTGAAATTTTGAGTTCACCCAACTTTTTTTTTTTTGCAGTGTGACTGTCAGCCATGATGGTGTGTATCAGCAACACCTATCTATACCTGGAGGATTTGTACACCTACACATAACTGTACACAGGCGTACTCACACACAGGTGTTGCCTCTTAAAGGTGGGTGTGTATTTACTCTGTGTGACAGTTGCAGCTATAGAAACACTGTGGCAACTGAAATTGGTCTTAACGATGTAAAGAAAACCAAACTGGGAGCCAGTATTCAGTCTTACATATAAATGCAGGGTGTTATTTAGTTATTAAAAATATATATGTAAGAGTGCATTCGTTGCAACTCTGTATAGCATGTAACTGTAAACTCAGCACAAACTTTATACACAGATATGTACTATTTAAATACTTCGAGTCACTGTATTATGCCAGAACTGAATCTGACGTCGTGTGGATTAAATGTGCATTGAACGCCACTTCTCCGCTTCTTCTTCTCCTTCATTAAACCACAACAAAATGCCTCCTATCACTGTATTAAAGACATATAAATGCATTATAAATATGAGAACCTAATGAAAATGTTCTAACTTGTGGAAACTTAGGCAGGGCTTAAATGGCCTAAGTTGTAGTTTTAAATGATTTCTTCTTATTTGAAGTTTTCCACATCATTATCTCTGTTTGAAGTATGTAATTGGCCTATCTCAGCAGTAGAGCGTTTTCAAATGTTGCAGCCTCCATCTTCACAGAGCAAGCTGAGCCTCATTTGCCTCCAGAAGATGCATGATTGGTAGACTTGACTACAGAGTTGACACTCGTGCTAAATCACTCTGGAGTTGGCCAGATAAGTGCAGTCTTTTGATGTGCAGACCTCCATATGTCCCTAAAGGAATGAGAAACAGAACCACTGCTGGGTGACAGAGTCTGGGCAGTAGAAACTAGGTTGCGGCTGTGCATGAGGAAAGAACAGAAGCTCTTTCAGTTTAGCTCTCTCATTGGCTGCATTGCCGCTTTTCTTCATTTTTCTCAATTTATGGGGTGATTTCTGCGGCGAGGGCTAACTGTCGAATCTCTTTATGCCACTCAGAGATAACGGGCTCTGCCTGTCAAACCAAGAGAAGCCTTTCTGACGAGTGAATTATACATTTTCTGGCTGAGTCTGCAACCTGATAACCCTCCTGTCTGAAATTGCTCTTTAAGCTTAATCAAAATCCCAATCATCAGTTCACTGTGGAAGCTCCAAAAGAAAATGAACAAATGCGCACTGTTAAATTGAAAAACCTGGTTTGAATTGTAGATCCATGGATGCACCAAGTCAAAAGCTTGTTTGACACCATAAAACCCTTAAAGTGAAGATTCAAACACCTCCTCTCTCTGTGGTTTAGCCCTGAAACATCCAGCACTCCCTGCTTTAGTCTGCACTGGTCAAGTTTTCTACCTCTCCACTTCCCCGTGAAGTATGAAAGAAAAAGCTTCAGATCTCTGCCTCCTCTCGTCTTTTAAAGCTGCACCTCTGACTCCTCTGCGTCTCTTAGACACAGTTGATTTGATCTTTAAAAGCCTGCGCTAAAAACAACAAAAGCACCCCGTTATTACCACCTGCAGCAACAAAAGAATCAGAAGAGAAGACTTTCAAACGACAAGTGGAAATGCTAGTTGCCCTTGCACTCACCTTTTTCTGTTGCTGAACCACACTGACAACAATAAAGTAAAGGCACCAGGACTGAACAGGAAGACAGTATTAGCCTAATTCCAATGCTGACTGAGAGAAGGGGAATGTGGTCATAGTATTTGCCAAAAGACACAAATATTCAGCAATTATTCATGGTTGTTTTTACCACCAGTAAATATGTAAATAGAGACAGTCCTACTGCTTCACTGACATCAGTGAGCTCCTCTTCAAAGCTCAGAGTCTCTACCAGAAGAGGAACAAGTCATAACATTAAAATGCAAATGTTCCTTTTTGAGTTAAGTGGAAATTACACCCATTCAATCTGCTTGTATATTATCATATTTATGAAATCATCATTATATAGGCCAGTCAGCCAGCTTCATTATGAGACTGGATATTCTGTAGAAATTGAAAATGCCTTTTTCTATTTTTGTCTTTTGAACATTTGGGAGCCAACAGTGATTTGACATACTATCACTGTAAAAATGAGCTAGACTGGCAGTGTGAGTTGCAGTCTGGGCACTTGACATTTGTTAACAGAAAAAACAAAAACAAAAATTCTGTTCCACAATCTTTGGACAGCCTGATGTACAGCCTGATTTGTGTCAAAAATATTAACATTTCTTCCAATCTTCTAACCTCGAAAAAAATCCCTAATCCCTTTTAATCAAGGTAACAGTCCATTGATTGTCCATTTGGTTGCCTGTCAGTGTTGCCATTATCCCCCTCTGCGGTTGTCTGCTAGAAGTTTTAATAAACAGACTTTGGTAACGCTTTATAATAAGGTCCTTAATAACCATTAATTAACAAGTAATAAGGCATTGTTCTCGCTTTAGATCCGGTAGTTGCAAAAAGCATAGTTAACTTATAGTTAACTTATAATAGATGAGCAATAAAGTATATTTTAATATCAATAAGCAAACAAAATAAGATTAATAAAGGCATGGCAAAGACATAATGGGTGTTTGTAATGCCATTATTAACACTTATATAAGCTTATAAACACACAATAATGTTAATAAGCATCTTGTAAGGACTTACAAGGGCCTTATTACTTCTAAATTAATGGTTATTACAAGGACCTTAATATAAAGCGTTACCCAGACTTTTTATTCAGTTCAGTTTTTTTTTAGATATTTTTTTTAACATTATATTTTAAAGATAAAGGATTTTAGTCATCAGATCTCTGGATCTCAAGTTATCCCCCTGTCATTTGTCTGCCCAATAGCATTGGAGACACACAGATTTTTTGTATTATTCAGTGTTCTTACCAATTTTAACTACCGGGTCTTATTTTGTTTTGGAGAGGAGAGCTCTTTGTGTAAATTGGCTCTTGGTAAAAACCTCCTGAAAGATAAACACTGAGGGGATCTTAACAGGGAGAAACTGACACCAGTGATGGCATGATCACATGGTTCTTTATGACATCACCAAACTTTCACCAAATTGTTTTGATTGAGAGAAACCTAGCTGTGGGAAGTTACATTACGATAATGAGATTCTCTTACCTGCCATAGTAGAAATGCCGAGGACCACGCCGATGGATAACTCAATCTGTGTGCCCTGGAAACACACACACACACACACACACAAACAGATTATGGTTAATATGTAAAACGGCAAAGCTTTTCATTTATTTTCATCCTCCTACAAACAAACAAACCATCAGTGCAAGCTGATGTAAGGGCTATATGAAATGTATCCTCTTTCTCAGTGATATTCAGAGAAACACAGACAAATGTAACTTATTTCAATGATCACAGTCACAAGGAGCTTATTATTATGGTCTGTGATGTTTTTAATTTCTAGTAATGGCAACTTTCTCTGTTAAATGTTTCATTACACTGACTATAAGTCTCTCTTCTCTTCTTATGTAAAATGCTATGACAAGGTTGTTGTTTTTTTAACTTCAACTAAAAAACATGGTCAAAACAGCCAAAGTCCACTCGTGCCTTTAAAAGCTTTATGAGATTTCCCAAAGCTTTCAGTCTGTCTGTTTATGGTTTCCTGGCTTTAATGCACAGCTCTTATTTCATACAAAATGGAAATCATCTGGAGATCTTCAGGCATGATGCATTAGTTTTTCTCTCAGTCTGGCCTGGAAGTCAGACCATGACACTCTCTTCCTTTAAAAAAAATAACCATCTTACCAGCTGCACATACATTCCACAGCCCACAACTGTGATTTCAATATTAATGCATAAATAGCCACAGTAAATAAGTATATCAATATTTTGTATAGTGTCTGCATACTCACTTTACTTTTTTATTACGGTATATTGGTGTTTGGGCAAATTTATTATCATTATATTCAAATTAGGATATTCTCTAGTCTGTATTTTTTTTATTCCTGTATAATTATTTTCTCTCTCCGTCTGTGTTTTCATCTCCTTGTTGAAGCCTCCATAAGAATTCATCATCTCTGCGTAAAAAATAACCCTGCTGTGAAAGCACACTTTGAATTAAGTTTAATAAATATATTATTTTTATTCTCAGAGCAGCATCACACTGTGCTGCTGGGTTTTCGATTTCATTATTTGAAGAACTTCACAAAGACTTAATAAAGAGTGTGCTTGTGGCGGGCAAATTACTAAAAATTGTATCGGATGTGAAAAGACAGACAGACAGCAAAGGAAGACTTTGGAGATGAGACACAGACGGCACAACAATGACTGAGCGAAAACAGGAAATATACAGAGATATAAATACAGTAGCATCAAACCAAATGAGATTTATTTTTCTCCTTCTCCCTCGATGCTTTCATCCAAAGCTTATGAATAACTTTCATTGTGCACAGGTTCCCCCCGTGGAAATCAAACTCCTCACACTGAGTAAATGTGTGCACCCACTGAGCTGCAGGGCAGCACAGCACCACATGGAGCTGACAGACTTACAGCAACAATCATGATGCAGTTGTCCAGGAACCCAAATCCAACGAAAGGGATGGCATTGTGCAGCAGAACTGTTAAACAAAAAAACAAACAATAAATCACTAACAGACAAAACAAACAGAAACTCTGCATGTCGTGTTTATGTCTACATTAATAAGTAACAACCCATTAGGCATAATTGAGCCTTGCAGAGTAGAACTGTAGCAAAATGAACACAAACAAAGAAGAACATTATTTCACTCGACACAAAAGCATTTTAGTGCTGAAAATGAATACTGTGAGGATGCTGTAGGGAGATGCTTGAAATGAACTGAAGATGGACCATAACTAGTTATTTATTCATGCAGGTTTTGAATATATTGCTATAACAAATTGATCTGTGGAAGCGTATTATAATACCAGCTGCAAATGACCTAAGCATGCACTGTGTGTTTGTTATACATCTTAATACAATGTGTGGCAGAAAATGTGTTATTAAACCTGGTAAGAATTCAAAAGTAACATAAAATAGTAGGTAAGTTATCATACTTTATTTCTGTGGAGAAGTCAATTGATGGCAATTGGTACAAATGGCCTCCTCACAGATCAGCAGCAAAACAAGAATGTATTGTCCTACACTGGAATGAGCTTCATATTTGATAAACAGAGATGACCACACAACCAAGACTGGGGGAAATTGCTTTTGGTAGCGTGGTGGCTAATAAACTTAATACAGCAGTGTCAGCAACATCAAACATAGACACAAAATTCAGACAATATTTACAAGACTGACAGAGAGTTCAAGGTACAGTACATGTGTCAGGGCTAGTTTTTTTTATTCCAGACGGAAAAAATACCCATTTTTGAAACAGGATGATTTGTTGGGCAGGGACATATGGTGCCTCCAAGAGGGCATCAGCTGGAAGTGTTGGTTAGCAGTGTGAGAAAGGTCAGAAGTCTCTTTCACACAGAGTTCCCAGTAAATCACTGGGATAGCCTTTCAAGCACTGCTAGTGTTTTTATTATTCACAAATGCACTACATTCAGGAGCATCCAATTTGGCCTTTTCACACATGCAAGAATAGAGAGGGAAGGGGACAGTCCAGCAGATGGCGCTAATTCAGCACTTCTGGATGCCAAAACAGATGTATGTGATGTGTACGCTGTTTTATTTAAAGGAACATAGCGGGCAGGGAGCTGGTTTTTGTCCGCTGCAAATGTAAACAAAAAAAAACGGAATTGCTTCTTATGCTGTTCATGCTGCTGTACCAAACTGTTATGGATGAGTTGAGTATGCTCTCTGTGTTAAACTGAACGGCTTTGTTTTAGGAAAAACAGTCACTGCAGGGACTTTTTTGGTAATTTGGCCTGTATTGATGTTTTATTTGAGTGTGTTGTTGACTTTGAACAAGTCAGTGATTGTTCAGGGTTCTCCTGAGACGTATAAGGAGGTATTCGGGAGGGGGGTTGTGCCTGAAATGTATAATAGGTTCTTGTGTTTTATATGTATTGAGCTGGAGGTAGGGCTGGGCGATATGGCCCTAGAAGAATATCACGATATTCCAGGCTATTTTTGCGATAACGATATTCTTGATGATATTAGGAAATACTTATACTCAATACTCTATACTAGATATAGAAAATATGATTTTTTTTTTTTGTTTGTATAAATAATTAAAAATCTAAAATGTAGTTTGAAGTGCAAATCTCAACAGTTGCCAAATACAAAATTTTTTACTCTTGACTCTTGAGTATGAGCAAATAATAAAAATAACCATTTAGGGGTTCCGGAGGCATATTTTAATGGAATTTTGTAAAGGAGAATAAAGGTTCTTGTATGTTTTATTTAAGGCACCTTATTTTGACAGTCTTCTTGTAAATTCTGTGGTGGATTCTCTTAATACACTGTGCTCTTATTTTGAAAGCTGCATGTGTTTAGCGACAGGGAGTAAGTAGCTTTTTGTGATTAAAACAACTTTAACCACTACATCAAGAAGTAAGAACGTTGCCAATATCATGATATGCATTTTTTTTAACCATAAAAAATATATACCGATATTATTGTGAACGATACCATATGGCACACCCCTAGCTGGAGGTTGTTACCTAATGGGTCCTTGGGCTGTGACTGAGACTCAACCTTGACCTTTTTTGTGGAAATAGTGTCATAAATATGAAGCAGCTCCATTTCCAGACCAAAAAGGCTATCAGAATGTTAATACTACTATACAGAATAATGCATTATTCCCTTTGCATGCATAAAGAGACTCACTGTGTGTTGTGTGGGTAGATAAGATATACAGTGTGATATATTGTTGGTGCAGTGAAAGTGAATTTTAAATGTCACCGTTAGCCTTGGGAAGATTTAGTCTATTTCAGCTGAAGTTCAAGTGAAGTTCAGTCAAGTTAGTGATCTGCAGAAAAGTGTTTGCTTAAAGCATAATTGCTGGTGAATACCAGTATTTTCTTCTTGTGTTATGCCTCCTTCACTTTTCAATCCCACTGTTTGAGTACATAAAACACCTACTCATTCAAATCTTAAACACAGACTTCACTTTAATGGTACACCAGGGGCAACTTTGATTGGATTTTGAAGAGCACTCCAACTCTTGGCTCTGAGAACTATAATAATCACAACATGGTGTTTGGTTTGAATGCTTCTCTGCAGAAAAACAAACGAGAAGTTAACACAAATGAGCCCTGACAGAGACAGACCCTGTGCTTCTCTAAAGTGTTATTGACTACCCAATGAAGTGACGGCAGGTTACATGACTGCGCTTTAAACATCCAGCACATCATTTTTTTGCTGACCCTGAACTAAAGTGTAACTTCCAAACTTTCAAACTATCCATAAAGCTTTTATGACAACAGGGATCACCAAGATCTCCACATTTTCACTTGTAAATGAGAACTCCTTATCTCCTCCGGACTCAGCTGTAAATTAAAAATGAACTCCTCTGGCTACAGTAGTTCCAGTTACTGCACTTTTTATCATACGCCGTGACCAAAATGACTAACTATCATGCTATTTGGGAAAGTTTTGAAGTGATTTATGATGATGTTTTTAGTACTAAGTGATTTTGCTTATGTGATTTTTGCCACATTTTGCACAGAGGCCTTGGCAGAGGTCTGCTCTCTGAGCTCTTGACTCATTTTAACATTTGCATCACATTGCATCTGACCTACCTAATCTAATTTCAGGGCACAGACAAAATGAGAGCGTAAGAGACTCTGCTCAAACCTCAGAAGTCTCAAACTTCAAAGGATATCATTTTAGAAATCTTTTACAAAAATCTTCCGATTAAAAACAACACCGAATCATGATCTATTATGATTCAGTGAAACAAATGAGACCGGGGTTCAGACAATTTGATTGGCTAAACTAAATTACACTCAAACTCACTCAGTTATCGGCAAAAAAGAAGAAGCTTCACAAAGGATTCCACCATTAACCCATTTAGGCCTAAAATGCCTGGAAAAAATGCCCGTAAAAACCTATATTTGAGAGCTTATACATGTGTCTTTTATAAGAAGTTGAGTTTATTTGTCAAAACCTTCAATAAAGTTTTTTTTTTAAATCAACGTGTTGCATTACGACACTCCCACATGTATTCTGATGCATTTCATTGGCCAAGAGACCGAAAATAGGTGAAAAAAACTACAAATACTACAAAACGACGTATCTGCTTTCCCTGCTTAAATGGGTTGAATCAGTTATCAAACTTATTTTATTATCTTTATGTCAGAGTTAGAGCTGGGCAATATAGAGAAAATGTTCTATCCTGATTCCACTATATAGCAAGGTAATATAATAAACAAAGAATCTATATGAAAAAGACACATGGTAAGGTCTTTGTAAACTTCATATTTCACATTGCAAACTGGGTGTCTGCTACCTTATCCTAAGTCTAACATTTAGCTTCTACTAAATAATATGTTTTGTGGTTCAACAGTTTTAAAACATGTAGTTTTAGCATAAAATGCAACACTTTAAAATGTACTAGAATACTTTATGTTAAAACAACCTAATTAAATTGCTGAATATAATATTCTGTTTAAAAATGATTTATTTCCTGAATAATTACTATTATGTTCATTTTCATATGATAAAGGTAAAACCACTTCAACCTAACTTTGTTTTGTTGGCTCAGCACAATTAATTCATGTCCTGCACTATTTTAAAAAGTAGTTGTAACTACCCTATTAAATAACATAACTCTTAATAATGTCATACACGTTTAAATGGCCCAAGAAAATTATGTTCGTATGTTACAATTACCCTTAGAAATCTAGTTGGACTGACCCCTGGTAATAAATTAACAGTAACGCAAACACATCATGTTGACCCAACATATTTAGATTTTTGTTCACTCAACAAAACTGTTTCTCGCTAAATTAAAGCATTTTATTTAGGTGGAAATTATTTCCATAATTTTATTTCGTTCAGGGAACAAGTTATTTTTTTGAGTGTAGCAACATAGCAGCTTTGTTCCCAGGCCGCTCTCCCCTCAAAAACCACCAATTGGTCGTTTGGACAGGCAGCCAAATACGTCCCATATTTTTGTTTTAGACTGTCCTCCGTCGCCGTCTTGTGGCTGTAATAATAATGAATGACATGGCAGAATTCACGCTCAGAGCGAGCAGGAGGGGTGGTGGATGGGTCGAACATACATCAGACTTTCACCCAGGAGAACGAGGTTCGTGTCCCATGTTAACCCATAAGAACCCATGGTGACACCTGAGTAACAAACACTTTAAATCTTATAGAATCTCCCATATTCAGCTTTATGCTTGACAATAACTCATTAAATCCCTAAGCGACGTATACTCAACACCCTGGTGTGGTGGTCATGTGACTTTGACAAGAAGTGACTTCTCCAAAATGTGGCTGTGACTGGAAACAGAAATGTGAAAATTTTCAAAAAGCTTATTTCTTGTTGCTAGGCTAAGTTTAAACCAATCTGATAATTCTAATCCTTTAACAGGGTGTCCTGTATTGCATTTAACTTGTTCTGACCATATTTCTTGAACAAATTAAAGTCAAATTTTTGATATATGTTAAGGAGATGCAAAAGAAAAAGGCAAATTTGTGTCTCTGTAAGCAGAACACTTTTATATTTTTTTCTGTTTTAAAATAAGAAATATCATAAAGATAAATACCATAAATGCCCATTGTAACGTATATGGCACATCACAGATCTTTGACATTTAGGGATAGTATTTTTTTTTTTTTTAAAACATCAGAAATGTGTTCTATGTGGTTCACTTATAGAACACATCATTTAAGGATAACTAGGTCTGGGTTCTTATGGGTTAAAAACAAAAGTAAACGATTAGATTTAAACATCACGGACCATCACGTTGACACGGAGGGGAAACCCAGGAATAGGACTCGGATGCAGAGTAGTTGAGAAAAAACAAGGTCTTTATTGTGTCCAAGAAAAACGGAGCTACAGGTAACAAAAGGCGCCTCTAAAAACGAGGGAGTTACTAAGAAAAATACCAAAACTAAACTGAGGAGATCTCTAGGCAAAAAGGGGCAAAAGGCCAACAAAAAATCACTCTTAACGAGGGCTAAGGAAAAATAACAATTTCACAAGACTATGACTGTGGCAATACTGTGGTTCAGAGCTAGTGGTGCGGACAAAAGACATGACACACTGGCACAGGACAAAGGGGAGACACAGACTATAAGCACATGAGGGTAATGGGGAACAGGTGGACACAATCAGGGAATCAGGGAAGACAATCAGACTGGAGACACATGAGGAAGGGCAAGTGACCTGAAACGAGAGGAGAGTTACTTTTCAAAATAAAACAGGAATTGACAAGACAGAGACAGGACAAAAACGCAACTTGACAAAACACTCACCGCGGTGTGACAGTACCCCCCCCTCTAGGGCCGACACCTGACGGCCCAGGCTGTTCAGGGTGTTCTTTATAAAAGTCTCGAATGAGGTCAGGGTCCATGATGAACCTGGCTGGGACCCACTGTCGTTCCTCTGGGCCATACCCCTCCCAGTCCACAAGGAACTGCCTGCCCCGACCTCGATTGCGCACTGCCAGCAGCTTCTTTACGGCATAAACAGGCCCCCCTTCGACCATTCGGGGAGACGGGGGTGGCTTGGTTGTCGGCACCATGACGCTCTCCTTGACAGGCTTAATCTTGCTGACATGGAAGGTGGGATGTACTCTGAGGGACCGGGGCAGACGGAGGCGCACGGCTGCTGGATTGATGATTTTAGAGATGGGGAATGGACCAACAAAGCGTGGAGCCAGTTTGCGGGACTCCACCTGCAACGGCAGCTCCTTGGCAGCGAGCCACACCCGCTGGCCAGGTTGATAGGCAGGAGCCGGTCTCCTCCTGCGATCTGCTGCTCTCTTAACTCTGTCCCCTTGACGGATTAGTGTCTGGCGGGCTGCTGCCCAGATGCGGCGGCAGCGGCGGACTAGGGCATGGGCGGAGGGCACCGACACTTCAGGCTCAGACTCAGAAAAGACAGGGGGTTGGTAACCAAACACACAATTGAAGGGGGACATACCGGTGGCAGAGGTGGGAAGGGAATTGTGGGCGTACTCGACCCATGTCAGGTGTTGACTCCAAGACGCTGGATTCTGTGCCACCAGGCACCGGAGGCCGGTTTCCAGCTGCTGATTGAGGCGCTCCGTCTGGCCGTTAGCCTCTGGATGGTACCCCGAGGTGAGGCTAACAGTAGCTCCAATTAACTTGCAGAACTCCCTCCAGAACCGTGAGATAAATTGGGGCCCCCGATCTGACACAATGTCCTGAGGGAATCCGTGGATCCTAAACACATTGTTCATCATACACTCAGCTGTTTCTTTAGCAGACGGCAGTTTAGGCAAAGCTATGAAATGTGCCATCTTAGAGAATCTGTCCACTACGGTTAAGACCGTAGTGTTACCTCTGGAGATCGGGAGCCCCGTGACAAAATCCATGGAGATCTCCGCCCACGGCCGGGACGGGATGGGGAGAGGCTGCAGCAAGCCTGCGCGGGCTCTGGAGGAGTTCTTATTCCTGGCACAGACTGGACACGCCTCAACGTACTCCTGGACCTCCGGCTCCATGGACGGCCACCAGAACCGCTGTGCGATGGCGAACATGGTCCGACGTACACCCGGATGGCAGGTGAGCAGAGACGAGTGAGCCCAGTGAATCACCTGTGGGCGCAGATTAACAGGAACAAACAGACGATTTTCGGGGCACCCACTAGGTGGAGGGGTCTCACCATTCGCCTGCTTCACCTCGGCTTCTATGGGCCAGGTAACCGCTCCAACCACATGGTTAAGTGGAAGGATGGGGTCAGGTTCCGTGGCAACGGGCTCGGGGCTGAAAAGACGGGACAGGGCATCAGGCTTAGTGTTCTTTGACCCCGGTCTGTAGGATAGGGAAAATTGAAAACGGTTAAAGAACAATGACCAGCGGGCTTGTCGAGAATTCAACCGTCTGGCTTTTCTTATGTACTGCAGGTTCTTATGGTCTGTCCAAACCAGGAACGGGTGTTGTGCCCCCTCCAGCCAGTGCCGCCACTCCTCCAGCGCCACCTTCACTGCCAGCAGCTCCCGATTTCCCACATCGTAGTTTCGCTCCGCTGCCGTCAGGCGTCGTGACAGGAAGGCACAGGGGTGGAGCTTGTTGTCCGACTCGGCTCGTTGGGACAGAACACCCCCGATCCCCTCATTGGAAGCATCAACTTCCACCACGAACTGGCGAGAGGGGTCGGGGAGTGTGAGGATGGGTGCTGTGGTGAACCGCCGCTTAAGCTCTCGGAAGGCTGCGTCCGCGTCGGCGGACCAGCGGAACGGCACCTGTGGAGAAGTGAGAGCATGGAGAGGAGCCGCTGTCGCGCTGAAGCCTCTGATAAACCGCCTGTAAAAGTTGGCAAATCCTAAGAATTGCTGCACTTTCTTGCGGCTATCTGGTGTGGGCCACTCAGCCACAGCGCTAACTTTTGCCGGGTCCATCTGAACCCTTCCAGGAGCTATGATAAAGCCCAGGAAGGAGATGGTATCGGCGTGAAATTCGCTCTTTTCGGCCTTTACAAACAACTTATTCTCAAGGAGACGTTGCAGAACAAGATTGACGTGTCTCTTGTGAGTCTCCACGTCGGGAGAGTAAATCAGGATGTCATCTAAGTAGACATATACAAAGTGATCTAGAAAATCTCTCAACACATCATTTATCATGGACTGAAATACTGCTGGAGCGTTTGTGAGGCCGAACGGCATGACTAAATACTCATAGTGTCCTGAAGGTGTGTTGAAACCAGTCTTCCACTCATCCCCTTCCCGAATGCGAACGAGGTGATATGCATTACGCAGGTCTAATTTGGTGAAGATCTGCGCCTGTTGAAGTTGGTCGAATACTGAAGTCATGAGGGGAAGGGGATATCTATTCTTTACTGTGATCTCGTTGAGGGGGCTATAGTCAATGCAGGGGCGGAGGGTCCCATCCTTTTTCTTTACAAAAAAGAACCCAGCCCCGGCTGGAGACGAGGATGGTCGAATCAGGCCTGCTTTCAATGAGGTCTCAATGTAGTCTTTCATGGCCTGCCTTTCAGGCCCAGAAACCGAATAAAGCCGGCCCTTGGGAATGGTGGAGCCCGGCAGGAGCTCGATGGGGCAGTCATAGGGGCGATGTGGCGGAAGAGCTGTGGCCTTATTTTTACAAAAAACCTCCGCGAGGTGGTGATAACAGCTTGGTACTGTGGTCAGGTCGATGGTCTCTGGGTCTATGGCAGAGTTAACAGAAACATTGTTCAGAGTGAGAATTTCATTCTGGGGCCGGCAACAGATTTTACAACCCTCCCCCCACCCAATAATGTCCCCGGTCTGCCAATCAATGCGCGGGTTGTGGCGCACCAGCCACGGGAGCCCGAGGATGAGAGAGTGCTGAGGTGAGTTAATCAGGTAAAGTCTAATGTGCTCCTCATGATCAGCGATGTGAATGTGTACTGGTTCCGAAATATGTGTAATGTCAAATAGTGCGCGCCCGTTGAGCGCGCTCGCCTTAATAGGCTTACTCAGCGGCTCTACCTGGAGCCCCAGTCTCTGAGCAAACCCCCAGTCAATCAAGCTCCCATCCGCCCCCGAGTCAATCAAAACACCCTGCTCAATGTCCTTGCCAAGGTGCTTAATCGTTACGGTTGTTAACTTTCGTGGGATGGGGGTGACGGCTGTGAAATGACTCACCACCAAGGTCGCTTTCACGGGGCAGGCGGCGATGAGGTGGCCCTGTGTGCCACAGTAAAAGCACCTGCCTTCCTGGGATCGCCGCTGCCGCTCCTCCCGAGAAAGCCGGGACCTTCCCAGCTGCATAGGTTCCCCCTCCAGCTCAGCAGAAGGGCGAGGAAGTGGCTCGGGAGGAGATCGACGTGGCGCCGTGCGCCAAGGAGCCGCGGAGGGATCTGGCATAGCGGCTGGCACCAACCTGGACCCGCGCCGCTGCTTCCTCTCCTGCAGCCGGTTATCCGTGCGGACGGCGAGAGCGATGAGGGAGTCGAGGTCCGGAGGAAGGTCCAGCGGAACCAGAAGATCCTGGATAGGATCTGCGAGCCCTTTCAAAAAAAACGTCGTACAAGGCAGCGGCGTTCCACCCGCTCTCCGTAGCCAGGGTGCGGAAGCGGATGGCATAATCACAAACTGAATCAGCTCCCTGCTTCAGCCTGCAGAGTTCCCGAGCCCTCTCTCGATCTGTCGCCACCGGGTCAAAGACGAGTCTGAGAGCTTCGGTGAATCTCTTATGTGACGTACACACCTCGGAGTCTCTGGCCCACTCCGCGGTGGCCCACGCCCGGGCCCTCCCCGTGAGGTGAGACATCATGAAGGCAACTCTGGATCTCTCCGTGGGAAAATCATGGGGTGAGTGTTCATAATGCCTTTCGCATTCTATGATGAAGGACCTACTTAGTCCGAGGTCCCCCGAGTATCGCTCCGGAGGAGCCAGCCTGGTGCATGCGCCAAAGCGCGTAGATGAGGGAGAGGGCTCCGGAGACGCTGCGGGCGGTTCAGGCGCTGCTGTCGGGTTCTTGGCGAGGATGAGGAGAAGCTGCTCCACCTGGGAGCCGAGGAGACCCACCTTGGACATCACGGTGGCCTTAAACTCCTCTTGGCTGAACGCGAGTCCTCTGAGTCCTTGGCCAAGGCTGGCCACCTGCTCCTCCTGCTGCGTGAGTTTGGACGCCTGAGAGCGCAGCGCCGCGCTCAGCTGGTCCTGCTCTGCCGAGTCCATGCTGGCCAGTGTGTACTGACACGGAGGGGAAACCCAGGAATAGGACTCGGATGCAGAGTAGTTGAGAAAAAACAAGGTCTTTATTGTGTCCAAGAAAAACGGAGCTACAGGTAACAAAAGGCGCCTCTAAAAACGAGGGAGTTACTAAGAAAAATACCAAAACTAAACTGAGGAGATCTCTAGGCAAAAAGGGGCAAAAGGCCAACAAAAAATCACTCTTAACGAGGGCTAAGGAAAAATAACAATTTCACAAGACTATGACTGTGGCAATACTGTGGTTCAGAGCTAGTGGTGCGGACAAAAGACATGACACACTGGCACAGGACAAAGGGGAGACACAGACTATAAGCACATGAGGGTAATGGGGAACAGGTGGACACAATCAGGGAATCAGGGAAGACAATCAGACTGGAGACACATGAGGAAGGGCAAGTGACCTGAAACGAGAGGAGAGTTACTTTTCAAAATAAAACAGGAATTGACAAGACAGAGACAGGACAAAAACGCAACTTGACAAAACACTCACCGCGGTGTGACACACGTTTTGTGCATCCCGTTTTTACAAAACTATGTCATTTCACTTGTATCTGTTCACAGTAATAAAACAACATGCCGATTTCTCCATCTAATTCGTCGACTTGTGTAACTCCCAGGAGGAGAAAAGCAACAAAACACCCAACACAAAGAGGTTGCTGTCTTGAGAAAAATCATGAGAGCTGTTCTGATGCTGTTGCTTCAGTGACAGCCGGCTGAGTCGATGTTTATTTTTCAAGTTCCACTCAGCTGTGTTATCTTTAGTGTTGAGTCAAAGCAGGAAAAAATGCATTTCAGCACAAGAGAAACACAGAGCTTTCTCTCATGATGTCTCTGTTTTTGCTTCTAGTCAAAGACCTCTTTGTCTTTCTCCCAGTTTTCATTTAACAAACACAAGCTGATATGAAGTACACTGCCTCTCAGCAGGAGGAGAGGAGGAGAGGAATGTGAGGTCATGTCAGGAACTGAGCAGCACAGTGAATCATGCCTGCACCAGCTTTGATCTGAGTGTGTGCAGGTGGATTACATGTGAGAGACCTTCCATTTATAGTGAGATATTATGTGAAGGACATGGTTCTATATGCAGAAGCTTATTAGCAGCTCACGCCAAACACATTTAGCTACAAATTGCAAGTTGACCGTTGATCTATTTGCTAATTTAGTCTCATACAAAAGTAATCTGTGTTGTTGTTGTTTTTGTTTTCTGCATTTAATATTTTCTGTGTTAATTCATGTGTAAACTATGCAGGATTGCAATGCCTGTATTTTCTTTTCTTTTCATTTTGCTGTGTTCAGGATGTTCTAGGCGTCACGGTTGGGTTTGAAGCTACAAAAATAGCATTCACTGTGCTGAAAAACATTAATATATTGAGGTGAAACACCAAGCTTGCTCAGAAATGAGAGTGAATCAGGGGGGTTGCTTTCATTTTCATTAGTCTGTGGAGGAGGCAACAATTCCCAGTACAGCTTTAATGTTCTGTATTTTGCTCCATAACATTTAAGAGTATTCATAGATTGCAGAAAAATCAGTAGAAGCAAATGGGGATCTTAAAAACCATAAACATAAATCAATAAATGTATTATATGAAAGACCATTAGCTGTGCAGACTGCATGCTGTTGAACAGCAGATGGAGAACAAGGAGTCTGTTTACAGTGACAAGTTCCTGCCTCAGTCTTGAGATCTGGATTGTTTGTTTTCTTGCTTTTCTTTAACAGTATTTGTTGTGTGATGTGATCTGCTACCTGTAGTGGAAACAGTGATGAACTCTCAAGAAAATTACGCAATGGCTAAATATTGTGAGCTTTGTATTTTGAATTTACAGCTTGTCATCTTCTCCCATCTTTGTCTGTGTCAAAAAAACTTTGTCTTGCACCTTAAAATTATTGGGTACCATCATGGGTGATAACCCTATAGGCCAGGTTCATACACTGCAAAAAAGCCAACTTAAAAGCTAGCGGCTAACTGATGCTAGCGCCTAACTGATGCTAGCGGCGCTGCTTGTTACAGCTACAAGAGTAGCCATTAGCGTATCAATGCTAACTCAAAATTGTGGTCGCAACATTAGCTGACATTTAATAGCAGCGTTACAATCGTGCCAATTCAGCACATTGCAGAAGTTAGCAGCAGTAAGGATTAAAAGTTATTACAATAACAATACAACATCCATCAAAGCACTTTAAGTTGCATTTATATGTATGAAAAGCGCTATATAAATAAAGTTTGATTGATTGATTGATTGACAATGTAAAATTATAAGATAGGACAACTTACAGTTGAGTTGACAAAAATCTGAATTCAGAGTTAAGCAAACTCAAAAACAAAACTTAAAATATTTAGTTTAATTGTCCAACTTAAAATTTTATTAATATATATAAAGTTTGTTGCCTTGAAATTTTGAGTTCACCCAACTATTCTTTTTTTGCAGTGAACACAGTAAGTATATCCTTTCATTGGAGGGCCATGGCGCCAGAGTTTCATCAATAAAACACAATGAACTGGCTCATTAACGCTAATTATGACCGATCCTCATTATTCTTCCTGGATGATTGGCAGTTAAATGAGGGGTGTCATTCGAGGATGTCCTGCTACAAGATTGATATGCTTTTTTCAAATGAATGTACTCCTTTAATCACCCCACTGTACCGGAAAAGGTTAAAAGACACATAGAAACATTCAAAAACATCCATCTAGATTGCAAATATAAGACTTACCGTATCTTAACTCTGCTGCCGTAGGTGGTGCAACTTCCAGCAGCCCTGAAAAAGAGAAGAAGATTATAAGGCATCTGCATCTTCTATGGTCTGTTTTTTCTATGGAGGGGAAAAGTCAGGATAAATGTCAGACAGTTCCTAAATGGCAAATCCTATCAGTCACAACCTTTTAAACACTGAGGAAAGTAGGGTGAGGGGAGAGAGCGAGCATTTTAGCAATGTGTCAGAGGAGATGAAAGGAACGAGGAAGAGGAGCAAAGAGCACCTCTCTGGTCGCCGGCTCCCCCGAGTGAGACGAGGACGAGGACAAAAGTGACGTCAGAAAATGATAATTGTGCTGCCAATCAGGCCCCAGAGGAGGCCTGCTGGCACACTGATTATAATTGGTGTGTGTGTGTGTGTGTGTGTGT